>NC_136978.1:41229327-41656827 GCF_032717465.1 Coenobita brevimanus
AGGAACAATTGGAGGAGGAAGTATCCACTGAGCTACAGCAGCAGAAGAATGAGGTACGCAGTAATGTGACGGAGTGCAAACAGCATGTAGACAACCAGTTGAAGACAAGTAGTGAGGAAATTCTGATGGAGTGCAGACAGCGTGTAATCATTTGAAGCATGTTGGCGACCACGTAAAGATAATTAGTGAGAAAATTGAGGCTGTAGAGAAATATTGCACTGCTGAGCCACAGGTTAATGGTCAGGGAGCATATGAAAAGAATGGACAGTGTACAGTGTAGTGAATCTTGATGGATCCCAAGCATCTTAAGGTAGCATTGTAGGGGTGAATCATCAGAATGCAGAAGTTTTAAGTCCTGAACTTAATTATGATGCCTCAGTTCTTAGGTCCCATACCAGTGAATTGCATGGCTGTAACTGGGGTTGTATTAAGAAGAAACCTCAGGTATTTGATGGTAGAGTATCTTGGAAAGCTTACCATGCATAGTCTGAGTTACTTGCTGATCAGAATGGTTAGGATGATACGCAGAGAGCAGTGCAATTTGCTACTATCCTTAAGGGTGCTGCAATGGAAATTCTGGGCCAGATATCAGTAGAGGATAGGAACAGTTATCAGTTCCTTGTAGAAGTACTGGAGCACAGATGTGGGATCATGTACCAGACTGAAGTTTACAGAGAAAGATTCCATAGCCATGTACGGGCGAGGAGAATCCCTATAGCAGCTTGCTCATTACCTGGAGAGTATGGAATACAAAGCGTACCCTGGAGTAGCACCTAACCTGCTGGCTGTTCTTCTGAGGGACCAGTTCGTCGATGCTCTTGATAGTGCAGAGTTGAAAATGCAAGTGAAGCAGGCACAACAAAGAGGCATGCATGAAGCACTTGCCAGGGCTCTAGAATTTGAGTCGTACATCAGGTCCAGTATATCCACATTTCAGGCAGGTCGTAGTGCATGATTCAAGGCGAGAAAGGGTCAGGTACATGAAGCAGAAAAATTTGAAGGAAGTTGCTGGTACTGTGAGGAGCTAGGACATCGGAAAGTGGATTGCAATAAGTGGAAGTGAGAACAGGAGAAGATCAGCGGAGGTTGCTGATTCTGCGGGAAGCTGGGACACAGTAAGGTGAATTGTTACAAATGGAAGAAAGAGCAAAAACGGAAAAGTGTGAGAAAATACCCAATTGCAACAAACGGGTGTTGGACATGTGGTGTTGTGGGATACTTCAGCTATGAGTGTCCAGATGAGAAGGATGAGGGTAAATTAGTGAAGGCTGGTGACGGGAGGCAACAACTAACCAGTTTTTCCCAAGAAGCCCCACCACTGAGGAAATGCAGTAGAACCTTGATTAATAGTGTGTGAGAGGACAGAAGAACAGACAGCAAGCAGTGTAGCAGGAATAGGAATTTGGCAAGAAATGCCGCCATACTGCTGTGACAGGGCCAGCGTCAGATGCAGAAAACCTGAAGTGGATGCAGATGGAGGATGCAGATTTACAACCACTGCTAGAGTGGTTGCAGTGGAGTACAGTGCGACCATCTTGGGAAGAAGTTTCCAGGTTCAGTCCTGCGACTAAGAGCTACTGGAGTCAGTGGGACCTTCTTCATTTGATCAACGGACTACTGGAGCAGCAAGAACGGAACAGTGCAAGGAAATCCCCGATTGCAACAAACGGGTGTTGCACATGTGGTGAGGTGGGACATTTCAGCTATGAGTGTCCAAATGAGAAGGATGAGCATAAATTAATGATGGCTGGTGACGAGAGGCAACAAACAACCAGTTCTTCCCCCAAAAAACCACCACTGAGGAAATGCAGTAGAACCTTGATTAATAGTGTGCGAGAGGACGAAAGAACAGACAGCAAGCAGTGTAGCAGGAATGGGAACTTTGGCAAGAAATGCTGCCATACTGTTGTGACAAGGCCAGTGTCAGGCACAGAAAACCTGAAGAGGATGCAGATTTACAACCACTGCTAGAGTGGTTGCAGTGGAGTACAGTGCGACCATCTTGGGAAGAAGTTTCCAGGGTCAGTCCTACAACTAAAAGCTACTGGAGTCAGTGGGACCTTCATTTGATCAACGGACTACTGGAGCATCAATGGAAGACACCTGTTGGCCTCAACAAATATTGGCAACTGGTGGTTCTGGAGAAAGTGAGGTCTGGGATCTTGGTTGAGTCTCATAACCACATCACTAGTGGGTGCCTGAGGGTGAAGAAAACTCTAAGCCGGCTGCGGCAGAGGTTCTACTGGATCAGCATGCGTCAGGATGTTGAAGAGTGGTGTAGGGCCTGTGATGTATGTTGTTCCAAGCAGGGACTCAAAAAAATGTGGTTGTGCTCCATTCCAGCTGTACCAATTGGGTGCACCAATGGAAAGAGTTGCGGTGGACATTGCTGGACCTTTGCTACTCACTGAAAGAGGAAACTGGCATATATGTGTTGCCATGGACTATTTCACAAAGTTGCCGGAAGCCTATGCTATCCCCAATCAAGAGGCTGCGACTGTTGCTCAGGTGTTGGTTGACCAGATATTCTGTCATTTTGGGATGCCACAAGAGGTACATTCAGACCAGGGTAGAAACTTCGAGTCTGCCGTGTTCCGTGAATGCTGCAAGTTACTGGAGATCAAGAAGACCAGGACGACCCCACTAAGGCCACAGTCAGATGGGATGGTGGAGAAATTCAACTGTACCCTGGGATAAGAACTGGCCAAGTACTGCATAGAGGGAAAAACAGAATGGGAACAGAATTACCTGCATTGTTGATGGCATATCGGTCGCATCCCATGGGTCTATCAGCTCCACCCCTGCAAAACTGATGTTGGGCCACGAGTTCACTTACCCATTGAGTTGTTCATGGGAAGACCACCTGGTGAAGAGCTGCCTACAGACACCTCCAGCTATATGAAGCATCTTCAGGAAAGGCTGGCTGAGGTACATCATCAAGTGCGAGGAGCCCTTAAGTTTTCAGGAGAGGTGATGAAGTGCAAGTATGATGCTAAGGCAAGTGAGGTGAGCTTCTAGGATGGTGACCAAGTTTGGTTATACAATCCTCAGCAAATGAAGGGACAGTCACTGAAGCTGCAGAGCCCATGGGATGGGCCTTACACTGTGTTGGACTGCCCATCAGACGTTAATACCGAATTCGGGGAGGCAGGAAATCTCGCCCAAAGGTGGTACACGTGAATCGTCTGTGGCAGTCCCATTGGCCGGGACAGTATAGCTGGGTCGTCTGTGAGGAATTGTGCTCTCCCACAGCCAAGGATGTTGAGAAAGACCAAGGAGCTCAAGTGCAAGAGGATGATGATAGTTTCTCAAGGGAAGAAGTGAATCACGAAGAGGACCAAGACATTCCACGAGGAGTGGACTGTGTGGAGGAGCAGGGACGCCGTCAGAAGCGGCATAGGAGAAGACCTGATAAGTTGAAGGATTATTTTGTATATAATTCAATGTTTAGATTGGATTAAGGACTATGATTGTATACATTGTGTAGTTTTGTTGAGACAACTAAGAACTAGGGAGGGGGTAGTGCTGAGAAGCTGGATTGCTAGCTAGATTGTCCTGAAGAATTCATGATGATTATTGTACTTGCGGTTTGAGTCAAAATTGCCAGTTAGCCTGCTGTTTGTGAGCGTAGTTGTTTTGTAAGTTATGCATTAATTTTTGTGCTCTTTTTTCCGTAGACGGTGTTTTATTTATGTGATTATCAGTTAAATTATGTAATTCAGTTTAAGTTTGTATGCTATATAATTTAGAGAGTTATGCAGTGTAAGAAACTCTGGCATGTTTTGGATATCTCTGAGTTGGCAACTATTGTTCTCTTTGAATATAGATCATTCTAGATCAGTGCAAGCTTAAATAAAGATGGGGAAGAGACTAGTCGGAGGTCAGTCGGTTTTCAGTTCAATTTGAGTGTAGTGCAGTGTCAGTGAAGTTTGTATACCATCGGTACTTGTGAAAACAATGAAATGTTGTTGGCAAACATTGAAGTGTAATTGCAATTAGTAGGTTTGTATATCGTTGGTATTTGTAAAAATAGTGAACTGATGTTGATGAGCATTAAATGTAATTATTTGGAGAATAAAAACAGTGAACTTAAGAAGCCAGTGTTTATTTATGACGCCTGGGTTGATCTTGTGAACTGCACACCGAAAGGCTGACCATAGGAAGAACAGCTCACTGGGCAACGTCCTTCCAATAATAAACACTTGCAGTTGGAGACCGTGGCAGTGTGGGACAAGGACGTAACAATATAATAAAGAGAGAGAGAGAGAGAGAGAGAGAGAGAGAGAAATACCTACTACTTTACATTCATACATCTTTGTTCATTTTGGGACAAGTTATCAAGCTGGAAGGACTAGATGTAGCCATAATAACAGAATTTAGTATTAAAACATTTTCAAAAGTTGAGTAAAATTATTTGGCGATACATCGCAGTGAAGATGGTAACACTGTTTTGGTGTTCCGTTTCAAAGTTATATCAGTGCTAGGAGTGAAATGACTACTAACAAACGAAGATCACTGATCGTGTAAATACCTCGTAAGTCATATGACACAACAGTTATTTCTTGTCTGATATAACCTGAATTGTTCAAACACATATATTTATAGAAAACCCGGCTGCTTGATTAAATCCTACACCTCGAAGGGGCGATAGAACTTTTTTTTTTTCTGTTTCATTGTTAGTATTACGTCTTTCATCCCTAATGTAATCCAAAAAAAAGATACACCAACCGTGATTCCGAGTCTGTTTTGGGCTTGACCATTTTAATATCAAGATAAAATATGTACTCAGTGCTGCAAGAGCCTCAGAACCCTTTACATAGCGTTGACATCGGGCCTTACAGCTTACTATTTGACTGAGAGGCTTACTCGTATCAAAAGACGGACTTAACCCTTTAACCGCGGGTATTGTTTTGATCTGACTGTCCTCTCCCGCGGGGGTTTCAGCCAAATGTAAACAAACCTTTAAACCTTAATAACTCTGCACAGAATAAAGCTAGAGAAAAAAAATAAGGTACCATTAGAAAGTACTAACCTTCAGCTTTCCATTGATGTAGGTTTCATGACTTTGTTGACTTTCACAGGACGGGGAGAACCGTTAGAAGTGAGGGGTGTGAAATAACTATTTTACGCCCCATACACCAGTACCAAATGCCAACCACTCTCTCATAATAGTAATATAAACATATATGAACACTGTACATACGATAAACACCCACTCTGTGTCCACTGAGGTAGGTAAAAGGTACTTCCCTGCGGCTGCACCCGCTCTTCATTGCGGCTGCGCCTCACTTCATTGCGGCGGCACTCGCTCACTGACGTTTCATGCGATCTTTTCATTATTTCTAACTTCTAATATTATTTTACATATAATCTGGGCAATATACATTATATTTACACTGCACTTATTTACTATATTGCGTCACTGTCGCATCACAGAATTACACAAGTGCCGCAGAATTACACAAGTGCCACAGATTCTCTTATTACAATATCACTTATTATACTGGCCAATATTTACATTTTTTTCTAGGCAAAATATCCCTTATTACTACATTATCCATTATACAATTATTGGTAAAGCACGTCACTGTCGCATCACTGTACAGTATATCACTGTCACTTTCAGTATTTACTCAGAGAGTGGTACTCGGCAAAGCACGGAGTTACACATAGAGCGACTTGGCATTCCAGGCACTGGTGTGTGCTCATTTTTCTCGTCCTTGGCCTCCGTGTGGTGTTATGACATACTCTGCAGCGGCCCTGTGACAACCTGCCACCTGCTGTAAGAGGCAATTTCACAAACTGGTGCCGGCTCATGTAATTGCGGCACTCAAGACGGTCAGGTTGTGTGTCAGAGTGTCGCCTCGGGATCAATGCCATCACCTGACCAAATCGTGCAAGTAGCTGCTGCACGACAGTCTTGGAAAACTGTCTCAGTGATGGTTGCCTTATGCCCCCGACTTGTGTCTTGTAGAGAATGAAGGCGTTGAGCATGCACATATCGAGCATGTGCAGGCAAGCCTTCCTGTACCATCGGGTGTTTCTCCTGAGACAGTCGATTTCACCAATCATCATATCAGACTTATCAACAAGTCTCATATTGACATTGTAATCAATGACGGCATCAGGCTTCATGATTGGCTCTCCCGTCCTGTAGCTGACCTTTCCAGTTCTCTGCAATTCCCCCTTGTGGATGGTGCTGATCATATTCACGACCTTCTTGTCCTGCCACCTGATCGCCAGAAGCTTGTCTGACTTCTTCAGGTGAACATCTCCCTTGGATGATGATGATGCTTCGGGGAAACTTGGCCACTCTTTCCTATAGCTCCGTACAGTGCCAACAGTGCCAATGCCGTGTTCAGCCAGGTATTTGGAGAGTTTCGGTGCTGTGTAGTAATTGTCTGTGTACAGCACATGATTACCACCAAAATACCTCTCCATCAGGACTTTTACAACGAAGCCAGAGAAGCCAAGGGGGTCTTTCCTGTTCACGTCCATTGTACTAGCCGAGTAGATGACAAAATCCAGGATATACCCCGTCTCACAGTCACACAGCACAAAGAACTTTATCCCAAAGCGGTGGCATTTGCTGGGGATGTACTGCATGAATTTGAGACGTCCTCTGAACAATACCAGGGATTCGTCTATGACGACTTTCTGCATAGGCCGGAAAAATCGCATAAATCGATCCCTAATCCTGTTGAGAAAATCCCTCACTTTCCACAAAGGGTCAGTTTGGGACGGGTTTGCATTGTCAGCGAAGTGCAGGTATCCAAGCAGCTGTCGGAACCGATCCCGTGACATATACTTTCCAAATATTGGGATAGTAGTAATGTCATCCACGAGCCAGTACTCCTCCAACTCATGTCTCTTTATATGGGGCATCAGAAACATTAGTGCAAAAAAAACATACAGCTCTCTGATTCCGACAGGCAACCACGACACTTACTTTGGTGAGCCAATAGGTCCCAGCCCTTCTGCTGCACACTGAGCTGCATACCTATTGGTTTTATCGCTGACATGCTGCACGATTTCATCATCCATGAAGGCCAGGAAGTAGTCAACAAAGTCATCTCCTGCGTTGCATGGAAAGGCAGGCTGTATTCCAGCATTTGTCATATCAAACGGCGGATTGTGTGGCTGAAAATCTGCACCGTCAGACCAAACAAATGCATCCACCTTCCCTGTGCGTGGTTCAGTGGAAGTGGCAGGTTGCATTGCACTCGTTTCCCCGTGAGAAGGAGCTGAGGTGGAGGCAATGGGTGAGGCAATGGGTGAGGCAGGAGGTGAGGCAGGAGGCGAGCGGGAGGGGGGTGAGGCAGGAGGCAACGGGGAGGGGGGTGAGTGCGGGGGCGGTGAGTGGGGGGGTGGCGAGGGTGAGGGAGCTGAGCGGGGGGCAGGCGGGGGGGTTTCTGACCTGGTGCGTGGTGAAACTTGACCCTTTCTACCCCGCTTATCACCTCGCTTATCGCCTCGCTTATCGCCCAGCTTTGCCCTCCAACTGCCACGCATCCCCTTTGTTCTAGGCCTGCCTGCCCTGCCTGCACGGCCTGCCTTCCCTCGCTTTGCAGGCTCTGGGAATTCGTACTCCTCAGATGATGTAGACTGAGAGGGCACAGCAGATGATGATGATGATGTGAGGGCAATAGGGCTAGGGGAACGGGAAATTGATGGGAAATGCTTACTAGGGCCTGGTGTGGGAGACGTAAGCCTGTGCTTCACTCCCTTCCCACGTGCAATACCAGATTTGCCCATAGGAGCCTTCCCTTTCCCAGAGTAAGTTGGGGGTGGTGGGGGGGAAACAACACGATCACTTTCATCACTGTCACTATCAGTGGAAAATGGTTCACCACCAATCACTGCCAAATCATCACTGCTTGCTGTGAGTGTGTCACTTTCACTGCCACAGTCAAGAGTAGTACTTACTGTTTTGTCCAGCTCAGTTCTAATTTCAGGAGTGCTCAACCCCTTCTGCCTCGCCGTCGGCAGTTCCTTCACCGGTGTAGAGGTAGAAGGAACACTAGCACTAATCACTTTCGAGGAGGAAGCGAGCGACGATGAGTCGGGACGGAGCGCCATTCTCACGCACAGAGCTGGACAGATACTGACTGATGCGGGTCAGGGCAGGGGTGGGGGGGGCCCCCTCGGGGTTGGAGGAGGGAGGTGTGGGATGGCTGGCATGAAAGAACTCAACAGCTACTCTTGCGTGAGACACTTTGCGCGCAGGAAAAACGCGCGGTGTTCAAAATATTCACGATCATTCCAGAATGACACCTGCGGTTTGGTCCAGTTTTGTCAATGTCATTCTGGAATGACACCCGCGGTTAAAGGGTTAAACTAAATGGACAACTACGAATGCGATTAAAAGGAAATCATCATCATCATCATCATCGACGTCGTCGTCGTCATCGTCATTATCATCATGCGAACTCTGTTTTTACTAGAAAGGGAGTGGACAGGATTCAGAAATGGCAGCGGATACACAGAGTATCCAGTGAAATGTGTGAACATATGAACATGAGAAGAGAGGATTACTGCAGAACTGTATGTCATTTGGATCATGCAAGGCAGCTCCTTCAAGTGTACTGTAAACTACTAGGTTAGACTCAGACAGAGATAGTTAAGAAGAAGGCACCCCCCCTCCCCCGCATAAGAAAGGCTCCCAACATATATGAATATAAGTACTTAAAAATAGTATTGGAAAGGTACCGGCAAATAACCATTTGTTCGGTATGTGAGGAGAGATGCCGAACACAACTGATCATGGCTGGAACACCTAAAAACCTGACTGACTGGTTATTATACCTTGTGGTTGTATTATCGGATATAGTGAAACGAATATCCTTCCACAAACAACTTTTATCAATCTTGTTCACTAGCAACTGTTCGTATTTAATCGTGGTATATGGACTCGCCTACGGTCCAAATGATATCTGTTTATTTCTTTCTTTTACTTATGAACTGTCTTTAGTTCATATTTTAAGCTACTTTGGAGATTCCGTAACACCTCTTCCTTAACGATTGATTCTGCACTTAACACTTCAATATCCAGTTATTTATGCAAATTATGTCGACACGCAAGCCGTGTAAGTAACATACAGGAGATTGTTAACGAGTAATGACCAAATTAAATAGTTTAGGATGGGTGTTACCAGATCTCTAAAACCACTTAGAAAGACTCATAGATCAGCATTCTCGTTACAAAGCTCTCTAGCACCTCCTTAGCGATTCATACTTGGATAAATCTAGTAAATGTCAATTTGTATATCGTTGAGCATGGTGGTATTTGAATGACTAAGTGACACAGAAGACAGTAAGAAGTAATAAGCATAGAGAATCTTAGTAAGTGGTGTTAGGGAGTTTTGTTAACGGACTAGAATACGGGCTTTAAAACTATTGAAGTTCTTGTGCCTGAGATAATGATCAGAAGTCAATGTGCAACGAACATCTGGAGTGGTTTTGCTTAACTGTGCCCTTAATATGATCGCTTACTGAACCTTAGGTACATCGCAAAGAGTAAAGTGTTAAATGGATAACAAGTCATTATATATCATTATGTAACGGAAGCTCATAGTGGTATATTCCCATCTATGTAGTGTGTTGGGCTTAGTATAATTTACGAGTATTACTTTCACCATCGCCACCATGGATCATTATACAGGGAATAATCGTCTTCAATATGAAACGTTGGTAGTTATAATTACCTGGACATACACAGTAAGTACTGATTGCGTACCTACGGAAGTACAGTATATAAATATAAAAATAAATATCGGAATATATATATATATATATATATATATATATATATATATTCTGATTATCATTTTTTTTCATAACACTGTACTTATATAAAACTCTAATCTAAAAAATGCAAAACAAATAAACCCAACAGACAAATCGCTAACCTATACTAAAGCCTAAAGGAACAAATAGCTAAACCTACACTAATGAGAAAAACACCTCCACCGAGAGAACACCATCGATTGCAGTTATGTAATGCCTTTCTACATTACATACCTGCACTCATCACCTACTGGCTTTCAGTCGAGGCGCAAACTAATATAGGGAACCAGTGGAGTCTGAAGCTATTCCATATACGTCAGCTGTTGACCCTAATTCGGATAACTGATACAACATGATTGAAAGTATCTACATATGTACAAAAGGTGAAATACCTCACCCAACAGAACACCATCGACGGAAAATGCACAATACCTTTCTATATTGCACCCTTGCTTTCATCAACTGGTGACTGTCAGGCGAGGCATGTTAATATAGGGGACATCAGTATAAGAAATAGATCAGTCAGATGCAGGGACTATTTCAAACGTGTCAACTGTCAGCCCAAATTAAATAATACAATATATTCAATTTACAATCAACAAAAAACAAAACCACAGAGTAAAAAAGTCACATCACTCTGATCAGTCCAGTCTCCCTCAAGACAACCATCATTTTATCAGTCAGAACAATATCCCTATCACCCAGGATGGTGGAAAGGGTGAAGGGGACGTGTACTGCGCCACAATAACTTGTAAGTGAAGCACGTTCATGAATAAATCGCCGACAGAGCAGGATGATATGGCCGATAGATAACACCGCACCATAGAATGGGTTCCGTCAGGGACGCTCCACTGGCGATCTTCCCACCTACTTTTCAGACTCCTGGTCATCCTCCTTTCGGGACTTTGGCGAAAGCTTTGTCATTGCACTTGACATCTAAAAGGCTTTCGATCGAGTTTGGCACAAATCTTTAATTTCCAAACTGGCCTCTTACGGTTTCTATCCTTCTATCTGTGCCTTCATCTATAGCTTCCTTTCTGGTCGTTCTATAGCCGCTGTTGTAGACGGCCATCGTTCTTCTCCTAGATCTATCAACAGTGGTGATCCTCAGGGCTCTGTCCTATCACCAACTCTCTTCCTTTTATTCATCAATGACTTTATAAGGTGTACATCAAACGCATCCACTTGTATGCTGATGATTCCACCTTTCACCTTTCCATTCGGTTCTCGCAACGTCCATCTCAGCAGTTACTTCAACAAACAAGGGATGAGGCTATGGCACACCTAATGTCTGACTTGGCTCGTATCTCTGACTGGGGTAAAAATAATCTTGTTTTTAATGCATCAAAAACTCAGTTTTTACACCTATCAACCCGACAGAATCTTCCACCGGAGTACCCACTAATGTTTATCCAGCTCAGTCCTGCATCATCCTTGAACATGCTTCGGGTTTCATTCACTCGGGACTTATCTTGGAAAGATCATATTGCATCTCTTGTAAAATCTGCTTCCGAGAGATTGGGTGTGCTAAGCCGACTCCATACCTTCTTTACCCCTGCACAGTTGTTGGCTTTATACACGGGTTTTATTCGCCCCTGTGTAGAGTACAATTCTCATATGTGGGGAGGCTCCACCCATACAGATCTTCTCAATAGGGTGAAGTTAAAGGCTTTTCGTCTCATCAACTCTCATCCTCTTACTGGCTCCCTTCAACCTCTGTCTCTTCGCCACACTGTTGCATCTTTATCTCTTTTCTATCGCTACTTTCATGGTCACTGCTCCTCTGAACTCTCTGCTTGCATCCCTCCCCCTCTGCGACGGGTGAGTAGCACCCGTCTAACAAGAAACTCTCATCCATTTTCTGTCCAACTCTCTAATGCAAGAGTTAACCGTTACTCCCAGTCTTACATTTATGCAGCTCTGGAACTGTCTTCCTCTCTCTGTATTTCTTACTTCCTATGGTCTCCAGTCTTTCAAACGCAGTGTGTTCGGCATCTCGAAGTGAACGGATCATGAATTTGGCTCTCTTTTGTATTTTTTTTTTCTTGGAAGGAACGATTTGCAGGCTCCTGGCCTTTGGTTCCTTCTTTCTTGCATAAAAAAAAAAAAAGCTGTAACAGTGCAGTGGAAATCGTCTTTCAGTATATTGTTTCATGGGAATTATAATGGTACAATTTAGCCACAGGCGCACCAACACTCTTTCTTCCAGGCGACTGGGATGGTGTGCAGTATCCCAGTCCCTCATGTATGGGTTGCAGGTTGGTAGGTTATCCTCAGTCTGATCCACTGACCCTACCACAGAAGGTGGATTGAATTCTTTCTGAGAGAGAGACTCGGCCGGAGATCACGAGAAACATCCTAAATCTCCTCGAGCTCTACAGCCGACTTTGCTAGTCAGCCCGCTCATTGCTGTAGATACGTCAATGACCAGACACCCAGATCAGTGTGTAGGGCTCGTCACGAAAATGCAATTCATCAACAAGGCAGTCCTGGATCTCATTACAATCCGTAGTGCAAGAAGCAGTTACCTGAATGGCTGATTTTGAATATGAAAATATGGCACATAAGTAATGCCTAGAGTTTAAAACATAATCAGTGGATATGTCAGTCGCTAAAAGTTCGGATGTAAACACAGATGTATGAGTCTCAAACCGAGATCTGAGGGCACATTCAGTCGACTACACACTAGCACTCACACATTCACTCCACTTGGAGCCATTGGTTTACAGTTGGTGGGAACCCAAATGATGTATGATGATGTTACGAAACAAGTGGTGGACCTCTGCCTCCTGCTCCTTGGTCTTTGGTGCTGGGAGCTATGATACATCAACAGCAAAGTTGGGTGGCTCCCAAAGCGCTATATTTTCATTTACCAACTTGTCACAGTCACTGAGGTCCACACATAGCTCCTGAGTCAGTAAGTGGAGGCGAATGACAAGTGGCCAACCAACCCCCCACATACTGTAACATGGCGGTATTGGCGCAGGGTGGTACAGGCCACATTACCGATATTACTTTTTCTGAATTTTCTTAGTCCATAGGACAAGCCCATGTGGTGGCTATAGTTTGGATTTTCCCGTTAATATATGCTACTTTGTCACGGTCTCTCTTAGCCCACGACCAAAACTTGAAGATCAGAATCTTTGGAGAGGCGTAAATCGTAAGTTTCTGCTAATCTTCTTCCATCCCTGGCTGAAAGCAAGTCGTAGCCAGTATGTCGCACCGATCGATCTCTTGGATCATGGTTCAGAAAATAGTAGGAAGCTTTGCTACACTGCACAGGGAGCCATGCACAATGATACCGTTACTCAGTGTGTGGAAATGCCTCGTAATACTACTACTTTACCACTAAACAAGGGTTTGCTCCGTGTGAAACCCTCGTAATACTACTACCTTACCACTAAAGAAGGGTTTGCTCCGTGTGAAACCCTCGTAATACTTCAACCTTACCACTGAACAAGGGTTTGCTCTGAGTGAAACCCTGGCGATGATTTCTCTTTACCCCAGGTTAAGATTAATGGATTAGTATATACCTTGGTTCTCAAGTGTACCGCACCCAAAGCATAACGATAAAAATAGAAATCTGACTTAAATGTACCGCACCTATGAGTAAGGGCTAAGACTGTTTTACCGATGTTCGGATAATCAAGCTGTTCTTTGGCCAAGCATACGATCGATATTACGTCATCTTGAAATTGCATGGTAAAACTAGGAAAGTTACATTTGAAGAAAATTTTCGTGTGTCCACCATATGGCTAAGATTGGTGCCGTCAGAAAGTGTCTAGGAAAGTATGCTAAGAATGCTTCCTTTCAACTCTCCATGTCAGTGCTGGACGAACACCACTATAAAAACACAACTCTCAATCTACCATCCAGCACTATTCCACAGAGTTTTCTTTCTCGCGTAAAAGCCTAAAACAAAACTCTGGGAATAACACTGACAAACTTTTTAAAGGTTTGTTTTTGTGTTTCTCACTCGGGCTTGTCTGCCGTGGGTTCAGTGGAAGGGATATTATCACTCCACATTTCTCAAGTAATCACTTTCACAGAACAAAATATTTTTAGATGAAATTAAATTGAAAATGTGTACTGTTACTCTTGTATGATAACCTCTAGAGTAAACAAGGTAAGTAAGATGTATACAAGGAACGGGGGAGCATTACACTAAGCAACTCTTTTACTGTAATGATTTATAAAAAAAAAAAAAATTGAGGACTTTGAGAAGATGGAAAGTCCCATAAATGACGACTAAGCGAAAGTGTGCAGAATTAATATCGGCAATTCTCTCACTGTAATAAACTCCACACTAGAATTAAATAATTTTTGAAGAAGTATAAAAGAAAAGATACATGAACAAATTCAGAATATTCTTTGTGAAATAAATTCTACACTAGAACAAAATAAGACAGTTGACTTAAAAGAGGGAAGGTGCCTGAAAGAATATTATCGCAAGAGGAAATGAATTCGTCTACTCTCATTAGCTTATACCTCTTGCAGTAAAAAAATCTACACTTGAAAACTATATATGGAAGAATTATGAGAGGCGTAGATTATCCCCTGAAAAATTCTCTCGGTGTAATAAATTCATGAACAGAACAAACACAATGTGAATGAGTTTTGAAATAAATGTACAGCGGAGTATTAACAAGAAGGGTGCAGTATTTCTCTATATTTTCTTAACTTTTAAATTTATCTATCCATCACCCTGTCCTTTGGCCCATCATAAGTGTAGGAACAAGGGACTAAGCTACACGAGCACGATAATTAACGAAATGGGTTACCTGCCGTATTCTCCCCTGAGTGACATTAGGCCGAGTCCACACGTGTGCTCAAACATGTGTTGCCAGCACAGCTAGCAACATGTTCGGGAACATGTTTGCAGCAGTAATGGACAGATGTATTCAAACATGTTTCAGTGCAACTTCGAACACTGGCAGCAGAGGTGATGGGATAAGTGTGCCCATATGAGGCAGCTGAGACTTCATCATGATGTTGCCAACATGTTCTGGAAGCTGCTGTTCCCAACATGTTTTCAGCGTGTTCGCTACTATGTTGCATACATGTTGCCAGCACTTGTTCTCGCACACGTGTGGACGCGTACTTAGATGAGCAATAAACCCCAACCATCCCTTGTAGGGAAACCCAGACAGGTAACATCCACTATGCATTATTTTGCTATATGGCTGCCAACCTAATTAGCAAATGACATCCTTGACTGGACGAAATCATTTGCCACGTCACTCAGTTTAGTCACTTGGGTTGTGCTAAGTTACATCGAATGAGAGGATAGTTAGCATCCACATGTACAACAGTAAATTAAATTGATTAATGTGCAAGATAACACGAAAAAATAGATAGAGCGTTAATATATTTCACACCAGCATAGAATAATTCGGTAGATATATAATAAAATGGGTGTAGTAAAACTTCCAGTCACTCTTTTTCAGCAATTAGCTGTATTTCAGTATCATATACAAATTGATGAATCATTTTAGAACTGGTGTGATGTTTTTCTCTGCAATTCTCGTATTGTAATTAATTCCAGGGTATTATATAATTAAACGAGGCAATTAGAAGAGGAAAGGTACAGTACCGATGCTCATAATTCATTTCAAGTACTTAACGCAACAGCAGAACAAAGCAGACAGGGAGAATTATTAGACTAACAACATAGTATCACACAATATTCTAATAAAGTAAAATATTTCACGGCTTAATATTTTAACTACAAAAGAAATTTAAGGGAACATATTGGTGGGAAGTTGTATAGAAGTGATCTATGTCGTATCTCAGTATTACTCTCGGCATTTCATCATTCTGTAATAAATTCCACAACAGAAAAAAGATCACTCAGAAACACCTGTGACCTCAACTTGTCTAAAGGCCGAGTATTGGACTTTGCTCCGTGTCCTTGTCCTTTGAAATTGTTTCAAAGTCGATTTCCTCCAGTCTTGCCTAATTCTTAATGCTTCCATCAGGTTGGGCCTTGTCCTGTGACATTATTTTGCATTTTCTTGTGCCCTTCACGTTTGATTATTCTAAAAACAAATCCCTTTACCTTCCCCTACTCTGAAAACTTAGAAAAAAAAAAAAGTGGTATAAAGTGGATAATATGACTCCCAATAATTTCATTACCCTGCCGCCTCATTCCTGGTTGGGCTTATAAGGCCGTTATAGCGCTGCTTATCATTACTCCCACACACACCTCACTCGTTCACTTTTAAGGGATTTGTTTGTTGCGTACAAGGTCACTTATTTATACTTTTACCTTTATTCACTCAGTTAGAGGTCGTGTTTTACGCTCACACTGCCAAACAACAAACGATGTTAGAAGAGGGATTTCGATCTAGAGGTATGAACTGCATCAACCTCTACACCAGCAGGGGGGATTTTCGGGAGTATGTGAAATCGACAGCCAGCAATACGAATGATCTGAAGCAAGGCGTCCTGGGTTCAAGGAGCTGATGATATTCGCCCAGTGGTAGTCATAATAAAACATGAGACGTCACCTGATTTAGGGGAGAAGGAGTTACTTTATGGAGAGAATGAGATTTAAGATCTTTAGTGTTAGTGAAAGAGGGTTAGAATCCTTTATAAATAGTAAATGAGGGTTACGATCTTTTCGAATGCTGAAAGAAGGTTATGGTCCTTTATGAATAGTGAATGATGGCCAAAATTCTTACAAATAGGCAGAGAGTTAGGATTCTTTATGAACAAGAAGATTAGGTACCTTTCTTGATAGTGAAGAATGTTTATGATTCTTTACGAAGAGGAAGAGGTTTAGGATTCTCTATATATTATAAAGAGGTCAGTATCTTTTATGAACAGTAAGAGCATTACGAAGGCGGAAAAAGTGTTATGCTCCTTTGTGAAGACAGAAAGAAGGTTAGGATCCATTATGAATACAGAAAGAGGGTTAGGATCCATTATGAATACAGAAAGAGGGTTAGGATCCATTGTGAATACAGAAAAAGGGTTAGGATCCATCGTGAATACAGAAAGAGGGTTAGGATCATTTATGAATATTTAGACACCGAGAGAGATTTAAGACCTTTTTTTAAAATATAAAGGGTGTTAGGATTTTTTGTGATAAGGAAAAGCTGGTTAGGGTCCATTAAGAATAGAGAAACTGGATTAGGATCCTTTATGAATAATGAATAAGGGCTGGGATTCTCTATGAATAAAAGCCCTGGCCAGCCCTGATCCATCCAGCGCTTAGGCTGTACGGGGTGATGTAAACACGGGCATGAAGATACTAGAAGGGTGGATGTGGCGGCTTTCCATGGTATATAACGAGTGAAAAATGCCTTACTGGGCGTTTGGTCGGATATTTATTGATTTGTGGGAGCGTGGATTGTTTGTAATGATGGGGGAGAGAGATGGGAAGAGATGCTGGCGAGAGAAAGGAACGAAAGAAAAGAGAGAGGGGGAGAATGAATGGGGAAAGAGAAAGGGAGTGGTGAAGTGAAGGGAGTGGGCAGGGAGAAAAGTACAAAATAGACAGGAGGAGAGGGTATGGAAGAGGGAGAGAATGAATAGAGAGGGGAAGAGACAAATGGAGAGGGGGAGGAAGGAAAGAGTTAATGGAGAGAGGGAGGGGTTGAGAGAGTGTAGGGGAGAGAGAGAGAGAGAGAGAGAGAGAGAGAGCGAGAGAGAGAGAGAATGAGGGAGAGGAATTGTAGACAGGGTAAACTGAAAGACAGAGTTGGAGGGCTGACAAAATGGGAGTCACCAGGGAGAGAGAGACTAAAGTATGGGAACGAGTGGAAAAAGAAAAAAAAGGACAGAGATGAAGGAAAGTTAGAAAAAGGGAAGGGTGAAATGCTGAAGAAATGGAGGGACAGAAAGGGCGAGAGTGGAAGACTGCGAAGACACAAGAGAGAGTCGGGAGGGAGCGATAGTGAGGAAGGATTAAGGTATGTAAGGGAGGAAGGAAGTGAAGAAGATGAAAAGGGCAGAGAGAGAAAGACAGAGGGAAAGGAACATCAGCGGAGAGAGAGAGAGAGAGAGAGAGAGAGAGAGAGGGGGCTGGTGAAGACAAAGACACACACTACTGACGACAATGGAACTTATCCTGTGACTCAGCCTCAGTTGAATAAAGCCGCCCAGCGTTAACTGGAGTAAAGCCTACTAGAGTTTCCCTACCAAGAGAGAGTTAACTGTAAATATTCGTAGGGCACCATTCATAATGAAATAGGCTGAAAGTACTCCTATAGCTAAACACTTCCCTCTGTTCTTGAGGAGACGTAAAACATTTATTGAGTTTGAAACAAAATTTTTGAAAATAACAGTTGTGTTATTCAATTTTGTTTGAGAATCCCACACCAAGGCTAGAACGTGGATGTAGTAGCGTCATGACTCGAGGCCCTGGGCGGTTGTTACTCGCAGCGTCAGTAAGTAGTCAGTGGTGCTGGGAGGTTGGAAACGGTGAGGAGTCCCGCGCGTTTCCGAGCGTGTCAAAAGCCTAAGGTGTGTGAAAGATCCCATACTCCAGTAATCTTCGGAGCCCTCCAAGAACCTAATACTCGAACACTTAAGAGACTCGTCGGAATATCTTCATTATAGGGTTATATCTGCGGATTCATAGAGTGGTATTATTGTGGCAACTTCACCTTCTTTAATTTACTTTGATAGCCCTGTAATCCAGCAAGCTGAAGAGACCCTCAAGCCTCGTACTCTGGCTGGCCATGGAGACTCAACCGACACATCGTTCCTAAAGAATTATTTCATTGACGTGCATACGCTATCTTCTTGCACTTTGTGTGTGCTTGTCTGTGGAAGCTCTCTTAATCCAGTGTAATTAGGACGCTCCCTAGGCCTGTTCTCTTGCAACTTTTGAAGGCTCACTGGCAAATCTACCTTCGCTGATCTTTTTTTCTGTGACGTGATAATATTTCCATTTTAAATGGCCATATATGTGTATCGTATCCTCTCATGACTGGAATAGCTCTAGTATTCTCCTTATACTTTTTTTTTTTTTTGCTGAGATAAATCTACAGGAGTAACTGCTAGCTCTGACGGTTGAAGCAATTCCGGATGCAGTTTTAAGCTAAGAATTAGTTATAACAGAGCGAGTGTTAATACTGTCACCAATAACGCCATGAATGGAACATCTCTGGCGCAACATTCAAGTTAACATCTGGTGATTGATTGCATACTGATAGGGTTAAAACTATTGCCGGTAGCTCTCATGATAGGGACAACTCGACTATTTTTCCAGCTAGCGCTAGGCAACTTTAGTTGAATGTGAGTCAGAATCCTGTCACCATTTTCCCTCTTATTGCTGGATCACTTCTAGTATTCTTTTTCAGCTAAAGCCAGACGACTTGATCTAAAAGAAAGTGAATCATAGTAGCCTCAGTGATAATAATGGTACCCTTAACTCTATAGCCGCGAGAACTACTAGTATATTTCCCCTACCACCAGACACTTATTCAGCAGAGAGGGAGCCCTAGGAAATGTGTTTATTTCCCTTCCTGATTTATTTTCTGTGGTGTAGTAAATCCTACAGTGCGATTACGCTAAATTCGATCTCCCTCCCCCAACTACTTTAGTTAGATATGTACGAGTATACTTTTAGAATTACGGAGTTTCATTATAGCCACCGGTAACTCCACACTGTTTGAGAGCTGTCCAAATGATATAGTGGTAACAAGGATGAAGCAAAAGGATGTGTCATTGGATTAAGAGGGTTAATATGACGAATATGTGTTCACGTAGTAGGTAGCAACAAGAGGTCTGCGGCAAAGCCTCAAAGTGTCGACACCCATACACCTATTTATCCCCAGGGACCGGTTTCCTCAGACAAATCTTCCCCAATGGATCTATTTTCCCCCTTCAAACTTTTTTCCCTTTTGAGCTAAGTTCTTGATCAAACTATTTTTTCTCAAAGATATATTTCCCATATGGACTAATTTTCCTGTTGAACGTCTTTTCTTCACGGAGTTATTTTCCTCATGAACTTTATCCTCGTGGAACTACTTTCACCTGGGGTATGTTTTCCACTATGGTCCTATTTTCCCTGTCGATATTTTCTCTCAGTGGATCAACTTTCCCTATTAGTCCAATTTTCCTCTTAGATCGACGTTTCCCCTTGAACCTATTTTATCCCTTGTACCTATTTTCTCATGGGCCACGTTTTCTTTTTTGACCTATTGTCTCCCAACGTGGAAACACCGAATCTGGATTGGACCTAATTTCTTCCAAGCACCTGTTTCTTCCATGTCACTGTTCCATTTGCCCATATGGACCTAATCCTAATAAAGACCTGCTCACCTCATGAACATTTAGATCATAGACTTATTCAAACAATGGCTCTTTTTTTTTCCCACTACACATCCACCCTCCCCAAGTACACCCACCCTGCCCACCTACCCACTCTGATCACTCAACTCCATCCCACCTCACACAGCCATCCACCAACCCTACCCATCCATCCACGCCACCCTACCCACTCACCTGACTCACCCTCATCATCCAGGGTTGGCACCAAAGTGGGTAACCCTGTTTTACCCACCCGAGTTTTTTCAGTAAAACTCAATTGAAAAAAAAAAAAAAAAAAACTATTTTACCCACTTTACTGTTTTTTTTTTTTTTTTTTTTTTTCCCGACCACAGCCAGTCGTGTGAGGCATATTTCTGAACTCTGAAATAAACATGAAATTTTGCACTCAGTTTCTTTATTCTTACTAATACCTTGGTCACACTTTTCTACAAAATGAGTGTAAACATACACCTGTTCTTAAGATTGGGTTAAAAAATCCTAATAGTATGTAGCTTGAATTCAAGATAAATTTCCTTGGTTTTCATCTGGTGAATACAAACTTTACAGCCAGCACTACCTCTCTCTAATTTTGAATGTTATAAAATTAAGAATAAAACTGTTTTTGCTAGATATGGTTTTTAGTTTTATTAAGGAATGGGGTAAAATGTTATATAACAATAATCATTACAGGAGTTAACGTATACTGTGTTGTCTCCTATCATTATCAAATATCAATAATTTTATAGAAATATAAACATTGCCTTCTGTTTAAAACAGATGTATTTTACAGTCTCAGATATTTGGTTACCAAAAGCTATTATTACTGTTAAGATAATGTGTGAAGTCACTTATGCAGCAGAATTTTCAATAATAATTATTTAGAAGATTGAGAAATGCAAGTATAAAATTAACAAAGAAAGGAGAGTAGCAAGGCAAATGACTCCTTCTCCTACTATTGAGTAGTGTGGACTGGTCTGATCTTTACCAGCTCATGGGTTGTGTAGTGCTCTCAAGCCTCTCATGTTGAAGCATGTTTTGCTGTGTAGCAGGCAGGCCAAGGATAACACCCAAACAGGTCAGAACATGATTGTGTTCATTTCTCTCATTTAAATAACTCTGTGCAAAATAAAATTTTATTGGGATATTCATTATATCTGTGAGAGGTCAGCATTGCATGAATGAGTGAACGATATTGTCACAGGGTTTTTATTTTAAAAGCATTATTAATGGATAATTCTCAATAATACTGAAGAGCAGAGACAATGAATTGTCTTGCTAAATCAAGCAATAATTACTTTATGCCTGCTCGCTTCGCGGATTCTCTCAGAACGAGGATTTATAAACTTTCTCAACAGTACACAGCAGAGACCATGATTACTCACAATTGCTGTTTATTAGTACTGTTAGCCTCTGGAGAAAGTGACTTCACCCCTGACAATAAATAACTAATACTATTAATAATATCAGGTTCTTGCTGATGCGTTAACTCCTAGAAGGCACAAAGAATTTTAAGCTTAATACAACAAGACTGGCCTAAGTACCAGTTATGAATAGCAAAGCGTTTATGCAAGCTAGGAGCTAATAGAGAAATAAGCTTAGTATGGAGAAATGAAACACGAGTTTACATTACATTAAGCTCGAGAAAAAGAACTTAAATTTATTGATTACAAAGAAATAAATTTAACGTTACATTTCAAAATGAATTCAAAATAAAGAGATTGCACTCACTTGCTCACTCAGAAGCTAACCTCTTAAACCTAGGAAAATACGAAAAGGAAATACTGGTCAATGTAGTGTATCACCAAGGAAGGGTGGGAGCCTGGAGAACTGTAGTCTAGTGGAGTCTGGGTGGTAGATGACCTCTCTCACTCTCACTACTGGAGCACAGAACCACACTTCGTCACGACAGACCAAAAATACTGATTCAAATACGATGTTTGGGGTAGGATGCCCAGGCCAGCCGGAAGAAGGCGTGGCCAACAGTTGAGGCAAGCAGGGGCGAACAATATAAAAACAATAATATCGCTCAGTAGAGCATTTAATGACGTGCATTAGAATGGTCACTTTTGAACAGTGACGAATTTTTAAAAAAAAGTATACCATCGAAATGGAGAGAGATATGGTTAACTGAACGATACACAGTGAATTTTCCACTAATAGTTCGTGGTTTCTCACAAAAGGAAAATGTCGCGAATTTGATTTGTCACATTACGCCCCTTCAAAATGAAATTTTTTTCCTTATGGGAAAAAATATGTGGATATATATATATATATATATATATATATATATATATATATATATATATATATATATATATATATATATAAATCCTAACTCAGTTACACAAGATTCACACTGTGGTGTGTGTGCTATCCTGCTACAGGAGAAAATCACTATCGCCAGTGAGCGTAAAAAACTCGTATTTACGTTAATTGAGGCAAGCTTGAGGGGAAAAAACTCCGTGACGACGGTGAAAATCCTGTACTCAGGTCAAACTGAGCGAAAGTTTGCTACATTTACACTGACAACTAATTGTTGTGTAGTGTGGTGTATGTGATACACGGTGTAGGTGTGACAGTTGTAGTGTAACTGTACCTACGTGTAAAATGATACAGTAACTGTTAATATGGTGATGACGAAGGCAGAGGAGAAGAGGCGGCAGCGTGCGGCAGATGATCAGCTGGCCTGCACAGCAAAACTGCTACACCCATCGCTGTACCTGCAAAATCAATTAGGGTGGAGCATCAAAAGTGTCAATGAGATAAAAATTCTTATTACATTACAATTACTCTCTCTGCCTAGCAATCAGTACATGCTACGAAAGGTACGCTATAGCTGAAAAATACGAGTGACAGCCTAAGCTTCGTACATTTCAGGTCGCCATTAATTTATTAGTTACATTATTAACCAGGAAACGTAGTCCCTGGACGCCATTGGTCTCGAGGACTTGTGTAGTTTACTGGTTAAACTTAACTCTACACTTACGATTAGTGTCGGCAAGTTGAGAATCCTTATGCAAACTCGGGCTCATGTGTCCTCAGACACAGCCTCGGACTGCACACGGGTCCTCAAGAGAATCCTTATGCAAACTCGGGCTCGTGTGTCCTCAGACACAGCCTCGGACTGCACACGGGTCCTCAACCTCTGCCTTAACCTAAAGTACTTATATTAATATCGGGGAGCTGAGAATCCTTGTGCAAACTCGGGCTCGTGTGTCCACAGACACAGCCTCGGGTCGCCTCTGCGGGTTCTTGAATTTTCCCCCCTTAAACTACAGTACATATGTACAGGCCCTGGACATGATGTGTCCTGTGGGGCCAATGGGCGAGACGTCAGGTCTGCACCCACTTCACCACTACCCTGTCTCTCAACTGACTCAGAGATTACAGATGTGGTTACAAACGGCACAGGAAGGACATGTCCCAGTTTGGTGTTACATGGACACACATTGCAGGAACGCACAAAACTATCTATGTCTCGTCCCATCTCTGGCCAGAAAAAGTCAGCTCGAATATGGCCCTGGGTCTTCCTTTTGCCCAGGTGACCTCCTGAGGCTGAACGATGACCCCATTCTAACACTGCTAGGTCGTACTTGGCGGGAACGACAAACTGCAATCAAACCTCACCCTCGGGTGTTCATGACTCACGGTAGAGCCGTCCTTGTTTGCGAAGGAACTTGGCTCTACCTCCCCGTGAATACTTTATCACTCTACCCTTTTGTTTCTTCCGCACGGCAGCAAGTATCGGGTCAGAATGTTGTTCTTGAACAACAATTTGGCTACACATCAGATCTTGCGGCGATTCAATGGTCACAGGGGTGACACAGTTCGGAGCCTCAGCCATGGCTCGTATAACTGTACCCGAAATCTGAGTAGCGTCATCTTCGGTGCAACTATCCTTGACACCGGAAATATTGCCTATGATTAGGTCAAATAAGGGTTCTGGCATGACAACTGCGAGTGTCATACCAGTATAAAAAGGAGATGCCACCTGGATACATGCCTCAGGGAACAATCTCACTGATCCATCAATAATGTTTGCATGGATCTGTCGACCTGTGTACTGCTCAGGCCGAACTAAACTCTGCTTGACAGAGCAACCTGAGGAACCATTGTCTCTCAGGATCTTCACAGGGATGTCTCCCACAAACCCTGGCTGAACAAGGAAGGTACTGTCATCTGTGGGAGGGCCTGTGGAGGAAGCAGCCAGCCACTCATGAGGCTGCTGAATAAGTGATGCGGCAAACATGGTGCCTTGTGAATTAGATACTTGAGGGGTTGTACTCACTGCCTGTGGAGATGGAACATTGGCCATCTGTGGACGGGGGTTCACTGTCGCTGTGGGACTCATGAACTGTGGGAGAGTACCCGAACTGGTAGGTACGTGACCACTGTGCTGCTGCTGAGGAATGAAGGCTGCGTTTGCCTCCTGGCTCCTATTCACTTGAGCTGGTGGTGAAAAGGACAGTCCCAACGGTCAGTTGCGTGGCTGATACTGCTGCTGGTTAGGGTACCTGTTGTACTGCTTCCACTCAGGTTTCTGAGTGTTTTGCCTCTGGTCCTTCCACTGCGGTTTTGGACCTTGGCCATTATTCTGAGAATGGCCTTGTTGCTGGGGTTCAGTCTGAGACGGTTTCCCAGATTTATCAGGTTTTCTGTTCCAGGTATGCTGCTTGCGAGTTTGATACCCGTATGCAGTGAAATATGCGTCAGCCTTTTCCACCATTTGGCTGGCATCTTTCACCTGGCAGATATTAAGCTGTACTATGAGCTCAGCAGGCCACGACCTCTCTAGCTGTGTACGCAGCATAAGGTCAATTATCCCCTCATGCGTGGAAGGAGTTTCATCTTTCTCCATCCACACACCTAAGTAAGCAGTGAGACAGTCGAGGAACTGAACAGCTGTCTCCTTGTCTTGGAGATGAGCTCGCATGAACTGAACTTTGGCGTCGTCTACTGTGAGACCATTTGCCTTAATGAGTGCAGCTTTCATCATCTCATACGTGAGACTGTCTCCACGAATTCTGTGGAGAATATCGAAGGCAAGGCCCTCAAATAAACTAAGAAATTGGAGCCGCTTAGCTGCCTCATCCAGTTGATACATGTCTGCCATGTCCTCAAAACGAGCTATGTACGGCTCGATTCGCTCGCCTTCCTTGTATGAAGGAAGCTTGATGCATGGGGTCGCCAGAACATGCGTAGGAAGAGCGTTAGTGGAGCTTGGGTTGGCTGCAGCAGATGTGCCTGAAGCCAAGGAATCTCGCTTGAGCTTCAAATCCTCAAGCTCATGTTTTTCTCGTGCCTCACGTTCGGCACGTTCATATTCACGTTGTTCCCGCTCGTATTCGCGCTCTTTCTCACGCTGCTCTTGCTCATATGCACGCTCTCTTTCACGTTGTTCGCGCTGTTCTCGCTCGTATTCGCGCTGAATCTTACGCTCTTCACGGGCATCATTCTCGCGCTGCTGCTCCTGATTATGCCGTGAGAGTATGTGCTCCTTAATTTCCTGGGGATCAGTAAGCCCCATGTCTTTGGCTTCCTGTAAAAATACAGTGGTAGCCATGACGCTAATTTGCTAAGGAAGCCGAAACTGGGTACTGACTGCTGCTTCGCAAACGAATGCTAATAACACAAGTGAAGAATACAGACACAAGCAAGTGGTGACCAGTCTTATCTAGTTAACTGGCAGAGAATAAAGCAAAAATGCAAATGACTGGGAAGACTCAATAATTAACGCAATGGGTACGGCGACTTCCTAGGAGCGAAGAAAATCGTCTGGCGTTACCAAGAATAAAGTACTAAATAGAGTTAAGTACTCTATGGATTAATAAAGCAGAAATTCACTTGCTAATCTAACGGTAACACCAGTAAGCTTGTGCCTATAACCTTTAGTTATTATAACTAATAACTAACTAGCTGAGTGAGTGAGTTTTATCTCGTGAATAGCTTTAGAACTAGGAGTTAACATCCTGGAATGAGGTCGCCAATTGTCACGGGGTTTTTATTTTAAAAGCAATATTAAAGGATAATTCTCAATAATACTGAAGAGCAGGGACAATGAATTGTCTTGCTAAATCAAGCAATGATTACTTTATGCCGGCTCGCTTCGCCGATTCTCTCAGAACGATAATTTATAAACTTTCTCAACAGTACACAGCAGAGACCAATTACTCACAATTGCTGTTTATTAGTACTGTTAGCCTCTGGAGAAAGTGACTTCACCCCTGACAATAAATAACTAATACTCTTAATAATATCAGGTTCTTGCTGATGCGTTAACTCCTAGAAGGCACAACGAATTTTAAGCTTAATACAACAAGACTGGCCTAAGTACCAGTTATGAATAGCAAAGCGTTTATGCAAGCTAGGAGCTAATAGAGAAATAAGCTTAGTATGGAGAAATGAAACACGAGTTTACATTACATTAAGCTCGAGAAAAGAACTGTTAAATTTATTGATTACAAATAAATAAATTTAACGTTACATATCAAAATGAATTCAAAATAAAGAGATCGCACTCACTCGCTCACTCAGAAGCTAACCTCTTAAACCTAGGAAAATACCAAAAGGAAATACTGGTCAATGTAGCGTATCACCAATGAAGGGTGGGAGCCTGGAGAACTGTAGTCTAGTGGAGTCTGGGTGGTAGATGACCTCTCTCACTCTCACTACTGGAGCACAGAACCACACTCTGTCACGACAGACAAAATACTGATTCAAATACGATGTTTGGGGTAGGATGCCCAGGCCAGCCGGAAGAAGGCGTGGCCAACGGTTGAGGCAAGCAGGGGTGAACAATATAGAAACAATAATATCGCTCAGTAGAACACTTAATGACATGCATTAGAACGGTCACTTTTGAACAGTGACTAATGTTTTGAAAAAAGTATACCATCGAAATGGAGAGAGAAACGGTTAACTGAACGATACACAGTGAGTTTTCCACTAATAGTTCGTGGTTTCTCACAAAAGGAAAATGTCGCGAATTTGATTCGTGACAGATATAACGTGGTAATTTGTTTCCTGTAAGCCGAGAAACCATTTACATCGGTAGGTGGTAACCATATAACCAAATCATACGTGCTCCCTAGGTGTCAACAAGTGGGTTGGTGGAGGGTTAGTGCCCTTCCCCGTAAAACAAATAACTCAAAGTCAAATGGCCATCACTTACGGGATTATGGCGTCTGGCAATGGATAGATAGATAGATATTCATAATTATGTATAGCGGAAACATTATTTTATTTCAATTTAAGGTAAACTTTGAAAAAAAAAACACTTTTGACCATTTTTTGTGGCGGTATTTTGTGAAAAAAAACGAAAAAACCCAAGTGGGTTGGACTTTTTCAAAAAAAAAAAAAAAAATTGGTTTTTTGCCAACCCTGTCATCATCCCACCCACCCACCTGCTTCTCACTCCACAGTACACCCACTAACCTACCCACTGGACTGTCAACCTACAACAACATAACTTGTAAGTTTCCTCACACACACACACACACACACACACACACACACAAGCCCATGGAGAGAGAGAGAGAGATTCACGACTGCTTTTACAGTATAAGTGATGTGAACCGTGCTGAACCTCTACACTACGATGACTAGTTTTTGCTTAATTCATCCTACCACCTGACTATTTTTGTGGCCTAGGGGAAACCTATCATGCTATAGGAGATTAACTGAGATTATAACTATTTCAGGGAGAATGTTCTCCTTAAACATGGGCATGCGGTACTTAAAATCTAAGCATTCACAATAAATATCGACAGAAATCCCTCCCAAAGCAGCCTGTTATCCTTACTTTGCCGCTGATGCTGTATACATGGTCCGTACGGAACTGGAAGTATAGTTGAATGCCTAAAATAAAGTATTAGGTTTACCTCTATCGTAAGTTTGGTGACGAAATCCGGCTTAACGCATACATTTTTTTTCACTACCGGTTCAAGACCACGTTTCCGTGTTCAGAAACACGCCAGCCCTTTAGACGCAGGCCACAACCGACCGTCATATCCAGGCTGACGATGTAGGTTTAATAGTACTTCAAACAACATGATTTTCAACAACAGTCTTACTTCGGGCCCCCTAAGGCCCTTGTAACCCAAACCACATGATACAGGAGGGAAGAAACTAGTACCGTCCATCAAAAATGCATTATGTTTAGCCTGAGGTGGACATTTGGTCTCTCAAGTTGAGTGACCATCCAAATAAGTGGTATGGGTATAGGAAGAAGGATTTATAATAAAACGTCATATCAGTACAGGGTCTGACAGATTCACCGTGGTAACATTGCGTTTTGCTCTTGCTGTCTTCAAACGGCTTTATTCATCAGGAGAAAATGATCTGTGTGGAAACAGGGAAGTGTCCATTAAATCAAGAGGCTCTTCCCCATATGAACAATATCAGCTGGCGGTATTGAGGATTAAATAAAATGGTGACATCGCAGCCAAAGGACTAATATTTTCTTTATTGCGTAGGTTTCCCAGCACATTTATATTTAGTGGTAGGTAGGTAATCAATTTACTGCGAGACATCGTTTATTGCATAGTTTATGCCTGATAATTGAGTTGATTCAGTTACTGGAGGATCAGCAGCAATATAATGGCTAATGACCGCTGTAGCACACTTTCAGTTTCCAAGTTCTTTCCACGGGTAGAAATACAATATTTTGGTTGTACAATAACAGAGTATAATCCTCAGCGTCAAAATGGTTTAAATATTTTAGTTTTAATTGATCCTGCACAAGACCCACCTACACGCCCTAAATACTGTAACACCCTCGCTAATACCATCATCCCATTCTTGGAGGAAATAGCCCTACTGTAGAATGTACTGAATAAGAACAACAGGTATTAGTGTCGATTTGGTGACATGTGAAGGTCTGAAGCCTATCTCAAATATGTCGCAGCAATATACAATGTATTCTCGCAGTATACATTCAGTATAAGGGCGACAGTCTATCAAGTTCACTGTACCCGTAGTCAGATATATATAACATCACTGGAAGTGACTATTCTGAGACTACAACACACATAAAAAACACAGTTTCAGTGGCTTGTGAAAACTCTTCCGTCCTCTGTTATTATAAACAAAAAAATTGTGGAATATCAACACTTTTAATTTTCAATACTTATTTGAATCTGAATAAATTATTTTAACATCTGTAAAATATAAGGGCTGTCTCGATTATGAGAGTTAATTGAGACAATATTAACACTTTAAGGCACCTGTACGCATGCTCAGTAAGATAAAATAAGCTAACTTACCTAAAATACAATGCAAGGAGTTCCTGTCATGATAATGAATGAGGGCAGTATTAACTCTCTCAATCTCATATGAACGACTTTCAACTGGATATTGGTGGAATCGAAAACTTGAGCTGTTTCCATCATTATAAACGATGAAAAAGTTTTACGACTACAAATAGAAGCAATGAAAAATATATAGCGAAAGGAAAGGTGTTGAAAAATCTCATTAGACTAATGGAATGCAGTTTTTAACTTCCATTTACAAATATAACAGATGTTTTGTGTCGTACAGTACATTATTTTCAGGATCAAATGGCACGAACGATTCGGTACTCTCCTTCATGTGTACTTCTTGGGAAACCCTTCTTTGTATCCTATTTTCTCAATACTCACTTCAAAGCCAAAGGGGGCTGTTGTGTACATATATGCAACAACACAGCTTGCTCTCATGTTCCTGAACTTGATTCTTCACAATATATCTTGCTCCTTTGTTCCTGAACTTCAATCTTCTGAACACTATCTGGCTTTGGCTATCCTGTCATTCTCTAACTAAATATATCTAGTGTTCACTTATCTCGTAATTCTACGAACTATGAAAAATTCTTTGACCATCTTACTTCTAAAATGGAATCCATCTTGTCAATTTCTCCTTTCTCTAAAATGTCCATTCGAGATGATTTCAGAGTTCAGCACCACCTTTGGCTCTCCTCTTCTTTCACTGATCCACCTGGTGAACATGCCTACATCTTTTCTATCCTTAATGACCTAGAACAACTTGTGCATCACCCTACACATATCCCCAACAACCATGGAGACAGTACCAACATACTTGACCTTTTACTTGCAACTAATCCTTTTGCTTATGCTGTTAATCTTTTCTCTCTGTTAGGCTCGTCTGATCACAGCCATATCACCTTAAACTGTCCTATTGCTCCAGTAAAGCCTGTGGACCCATCTTAGATGCAGTGGCTTTGGCACTTTGGGGCTGTTGATTGGGAGGCCCTCAGGCAGTACCTCTTTGATTTTCTCTGGAATGATGATTGCATCCATGACGAAGAGCCATCTGAGTGTGCCTTGCACAATGCAGAGATTTTTCTCTCTGGCATGAACAGGGCCGTATTTACCCACTTGTGGGCCCCAGGCCAAACCCATGAGTGGGCCCCCAAATTTATATAAATGTTTGCATGTTTCAGTAATCTGTCTATCTATCTATCTATCTATCGATAGATAGATAGATGTGGGCCATGGCCAACCGGTTGAAGACCACTGCGGGCCTATACTTATTGTACAGGGGTCCCATACTCCGGCCCCTATACTTATTGTACAGGGGCCCTTATGGTTGTGAATATATTATATAATGAAATACTCGGTGTACACTTGAAAGAAGGTTATACGCTGGCACAATGCGCGACAAATTAGTTTCAGTGGACCCCCAGATACTGGTGAGCCCTAGGCCAATGGTCTACTGGGCCTATTGGTAAATCCGGCCTTGGGCATGGAAGCATACATTCCTTTCTCTTATCCTGTGATCAATGCAAATAAAACTTGGTTTATTCACTTTTGTTCTAATGCTATCCAGAACAAGAAGAAGGCTTAGAAAAGGAACCAGAGCGAACCCACCCCTTAATTTAATCTCTTTCGTGTTTGTTCCCAGAATCGTGCTAAGTCTGTCCTTCACCCTCATATAAATAATTTCATTCCTGCTAAATGCTGTGAACACTCCAACTCAAATGCTATTTGATCATCTGGCCCCTTGCCAAACAAAAATAATTCTAACAATTTTACTTAATCTATTCTGCTTTGGTGATTCAATAGTTGTTTTGTCTACTTATAAAGCAGAACTCTTTGCTTAGACTTTCTCCTCCAATTCCACCTTGGATGATTACAGTGCTGTTCTTCCATCACTTTTCCCGACTGACTTCCTCATCGCTGACATCAAAATTTCTTCAATTGATGTATTTTCTGACATTACTGTTCTCTATAGTAACAAGGCACATGGGCCTGATAGGGTCCCTCCTGTTGTCATCGAGAACTGTGCGTCTGTGCTTATATCCTGCCTGGGATAACTATTTTGTCTTTGCTGTCAACTTGTAGCTTCCCTTCTTGGAGGTAGTTTGCTCTTATTCAATTTGTCTCAAAGACGGGTGACCATTCCTAGCCTTCTAACTATCGCCCAATTGTTTTTACATCCTGTTTATCTACAATCTTGACATTTATTCTTAACAAAAAAAATGAAAGTGCTTCCTATCATAAATTCCCAACGTCAGTATTGGTTCTGCTAGGGATGCCTCACAGGCGATCTTCTCACCTCCCTTTCAGACTGCAGTTCAGCCTCCTTTTGGGACTTTGGCAAAAGTTTTGCTAATGCACTTGACACCTCAAAGGCTTTTGATCGAATCTGACATAAATCTTTAATTTTTAAATTGCTCTCTTAGTGATTCAATCCTTCTGTCTGTGTCTTCATCTCTGATTTCGTTTCTCTTTGTTTTATGGCCGCCGTTGCAGATGGCCACCTTACTTCTCCTAGGGCTATCAGCAGTGATGTACTTCAAGGCTCCGTCATATACACCAACTCTCTTCCCTCTGTTCATCAATGACCTTCTGTGATGTACATCTAACCCTTTTCACTCACCCACTGATGACTCCACCTTTTTACGTTTCACCTTTCCATCTGCTTCCCGCTATGTCCATGTTCAGCAAACAAGGGATGAGGTTACGGCACACTTAATGTCTGACTTGGCTCATATCTCTGACTGGGGTAAAACTAATCTTGTTGTTTTTAATGCATAAAAACTTACTTCTCATATTAGTATCTTTCAACTCGTCAGAATCTACCACAGGAATATCCTCTAATTTTTAACAGGACCCAACTCAACCCTGCATCATCTTTGAACATACTTGGGGTTTCATTCTCTCCGGGTTTATCTTGGAATGATCATATTACCTCTCTTGTAAAACCTGTTTCCATGAGATTAGGTGTGCTAAGCTAACTCTGTCTTTTTTTACCCCTCCTCAATTGTTGACTTTATGCAGGGGTCTTATTTACCCCTGTGTACAGTACTCGTACAACTCTCATGTGTGGAGAAGCTCCCCACATACAGCTTTTCTCAACAAGGTGGAGTCAAAGGCTTTTCATCTCATTAACTCTCTTCCTCTAATTGGCTCCATTAAATGTCTATCTCTTCACTGCACTGTTGCATCTCTATCTCTTTTCTGTTGCTACTTCAGTGGTCACTGCTTCTTTGAACTGTCTGCTTGCATCCCTCCACAACTACAGCGGGCGCATAGCTCCAGTCTAGTAGCAATCTCTCATCTCTTTGATGTCCAAGTCACTAATGCAAGCATTAATCTTTACTCCCAGTCCTTCATGTATGCAACAGGTCAGCTCTGGAACTCCCATCCTCTGTCTGTATTTCCTACTGCCTATGACTCCAGTGTTTAAAACTGTGTATCCAGGCATCTCGAAATGAAGGGATCTTGATTTTGGCATTCTATTATCATGATTATATTTTATATTCTTTCTTGGAGAGAACAATATGCGGGCTTCTTGCCTTTGATTCCTTTCTCGTGGCATGTAAAAAAGTCTTTTAGGAAAATGAAGGTTCAGTTGACTGTGGCTTTTCTATACTTGCTTTTGCAGGACGAACAAGAGAAATATGAGAGACCCTACTACCCTTTCCTTGTTATTCCTGCAAATATAGATGTTAGTTAGGAGTTAGGAGTTTCAATATCAACCCAGTGATAATATCCAAATTTATACCAGGTTGTTAACCAATAAATTCACACAAGATATGCCAAATATATCGGTAGATTAGTATTATACGAGTTATCTGTACTCAATTGGGAAGCTTAATGAACTTTATGGGTAAAAAAGTCTACAATCATTGACAGTTTTATGAAGGATGACCCTTACAATATTCTTATGCAGCAAGTCAAAGAGAACTTAAAACTGTTAAATCAATAAATTAACTAAATATAATTCCTACCACAGTAGAAAACCCATTATTGCTTTGAAAAACATAGGATTTTCTTCCAGCAGAGAAATCCCTATTAAAATGCTGTATGGCAACTAGTTTTGGTTCAAGTGTGTGCTCCCCAATATTGTGTCTTTGAAGTTGCCAGTTCATGGATGCCGATGCTCATTAGTTGATAGCGAGGTTTACTATCTACATTTTAGTCGTGTGTCAATTAGTGGTTAACACCTGGGTTCCGTAATCTGAGTGTTGTGTAGTTTAATGTATTTCATAATTTAGATACCTGCTTATCAACGAACAATAAGGTAGCAGCAAGAGTAGTTAAATTACTTTTTTTTTCCCCACGAACTAGCTATTGTGACTGCGAGATGCTTACATATGGCAAAAAATAGGAACAAGTAATGCTGCAATATGTTTAAAGTAGACTGTGCAACTGTGATTAACAATAGAACATTCTATTAAATACTGTAGTTACTTAAAAGTTCTAACCCTTAATTACCTCGTAGAGTTCCTTCTCCATAAATGTATTTTGCTGTGGTTGCTGGAAGAGAACGACTTCTCATCTGTGAAGATGGTTCTCTCCCAGAACTCCATCCCCTTGTCTATAAACTGCCAAGCAAAGCCCAGCCTGGCAGCGCGGTGTGTGTCGTTGAATTGCTCTTTCTTGGCCGGCACTCAGTGGTGGATGCCTGCCTGATGTAGCCTACGACGAACAGTTTCGGCTGACACTTCCAACGACAACTCTTCCCTGATCGCCTTGGCATTTGTAAACGGGTCATTTTCAGCTGCCTGAATGTTCCGCTGGTCTTCCTCCTGACTAGTGACTCGCGAACGAGGTCTCCTTTCTCAATAAACCAATAAAATAGGCCATTAATTTTATGTATAAGTTAAACGGCGGGAAGACCGCCCTAAGTCTGGAAGACCCTGTATAATGAGGAAGAGATATTCAAAGAAGAGGGGACAGCAGCTAGATGGAAACAATGAGAGGAGGAACAGTTTAATTAAGAACTGAAAGGGTGTGGCTGGGGTCCGTAAGAGTGCAATAACCCATAAATAATAGTACCCCCTACGGGGATTTTGATGTATAGACAATTCTACATATTATACACTTTCTTGTGATCTACAAAAAAATGATCATGTGGACGATTAGTAGAGAAACAACAATCTTAATTTCCCACCAAAATGAATACTCAGATGTTTTTTTCTTTGCCAAAATATGTGCTTTACACATTCGAAAATTTGCAGGGATAATTAATAAAGACCCTTAATCAAAATAGATTGTTACCAGCATACCCAGGTCATTCAAATTTCCAGTGTGATGCCAACGCTCGATCCACTTCTGGACGCAAGATCTTGAGCACCCCTCTCACTGTGCGATGCCCCTACTGCCATACCCTCCTCTTGTAAAGCAATGATGCGGGCACGCCGTGTGAGCTGGGTGTCGTGGTGGTTCATCACGATGAAGAGTGCAGTCCAGGAATGATATGGTCTTAGCACCACTGACCGTCCACATCGGCTTCGGTACTCGAGGATTGGCTGTCTTCTCATGGCCACAGAATGTGATTGGCTCTCATTGACAGAACCAATGAACTCCTTACTGACTAACACCGCATTTAGGGTCGCCGCTACAACTTGTTTCCTTATTATTTTTTTTTACAATTTGAGTAATGATATTGAACGCTAATAAACTTACCGTAGTCGAAATATACGAGAAAGACAGGTTTCTTCGATTTCCTCAAAGAGAGAAATTGCCCCTATCCCTCCCGGCCCAGTGATGCTCGTTTATGACCAATGTCCAGTTTACATGGTCAGAGTAGGTCAATGATGGCTAAGGCAATTACTGAAATTTACAGTTCCTGGTCTGGCACCCCAAAGGCTGTGAGTATATCCAGTGAACCCTATATATCACTTTTAACTCGTAGGGTAGTCAGATTTTGCTATTCCAAAAATTGCTTAACAGCATAGAGTAACTACTACCTCCTGGGTATAGAAAACCTTGACTTACTGTAATTGTGAGGCGAATGTTGGCTCCAATACATTATACCCCGGATATTGGTGTTACAAGGGACGACTGCTCAAGGCATGAAAGACATTGTAGCACAAAGGAGAAGGCGAGAGAGAGAGAGGAAAAGCAAGCACGAGGAAAAAAAAGAAGAGAGGAGGGACTGAATCGGAATCAAAAGGGCGTCATATCCCTTTAAGAAGAGCCCACATCGCTGCAGGCAGTGCCTTTCCACTGTGCTCTAGTACTATTGATGTCTCTTTCAAACATGACTCAAAGATACCCTAAGTCGTGAAGTATTTTAGAAATACCTCGACGCATACTTGCATCTTCATTGATTTTATTATCTACAATGTCGATTAAATGAATTTTTGTATACTCACCTTGAAAAACCTTTCAGACCAAGGAAGAAAGAGATAGAGGTAGGAAAGGAGGAACAGCATACACTCGGGCAATAGGAGAAGAGGATTTTTGTAAAGCTGAAATGATTTGGTTCATGACCGATGAGGATCTAAAAATCTGTGTGTGTGTGTGTGTGTGTGTGTGTGTGTGTGTGTGTGTGTAGAGCTTTAATTTTTCTGATTGAAAATACAATGCACATTTGATTTATTTATTTATTTAGTTTTGCTGTCTAAAGACAAAAGAAATACCAAAGGATTCGTGATGGATTATCAGGCATGACGTTTTCGTTATATTCAATGAAACAAGCTACTTAAGAGTATTCAGATTATCACAAGCCTGCTGTCACGTAAGGGATAATGCTAGCCCTGATATCCGACACTACGTTTATAAACTGTTCGGTAACGCTAGATACGGGGGATAATAGATGTGTGAGCTAGTGGTATCAGTATTTGCCACACGCACTATGAAGGTATTCACACATGCTACATTTAATAATGAGCATTATGGTTCATGATTCGTAAGCAGTTATTGTGTTAGTATTTCACAGCATCTAGTGATTGATAACAAAAAGAGCATACAATACGAGTAAAGCAGTAATGTTACCTCGGGGGTCTTTGTGTTACATCTTTGTGTTACAACTAATAAGTTGATCTAACCTTTATTGATGTTAATATCAATTGACATGAATGTCAAAATACAAATGATTGGTAACGGGGTAAATTTTCGTATATTTATTAAAGATTCCACTCGTGGCTCCCCTCCTCAGGTCATCTCTCACCTCTCGCGTAGTAGTCAGGCAACCTCCCTAGCCTCCTCAAACCCCCCATTCCCCCCCTCAAACCTCCCTCCTCATTTCTCCCTCCCACCAGTGAATGCTTCGAACGGAGCTCACTACAAGTTTTTCGAGATTACCATCTCGCCCAGCGTTGACAGTGCTGAGTGGACCTCGCGGGAGTGTGGCCAGCTGTACATAGTACAGGGTGGGGACTGATAACTGCTCCAGCTACCAAACGTGATATTCCTTGGCCCTCGGGATCAGTGGCCAATATGAACTTGAAAAACCCTGCTGTAGCACAAGTCTTACAGGGCGATACTCCCGAGGTGGATGGCAACTGGGGGACAGGGAGAGCTGGAGCTCCCGTTTCACCAGCCATCGGGACCTGTTCCTGACCATCCCCCTTTGCTGAACATTTTCAGTATTTTCCTTAACACAGAGAGTAAATCAGTATATTCACATCATAAATCTACCTCCAAATGTCGAGATAATTCTACATGCTTATTAGATATTACACCTTCTATATCCATCCTCTCATAGCAAAGGGCGCTGCAGTATTACCAGCAAGTTCAGTGGTACCTCAGATTGCCACCACTGGCAGGGTCGGGCTGGTGACTCAGGGCCGTCATGGTCACAATCAAGCGACTGTGCTGACAGTGGTTTTTGCAAACACTAATGCTCATCAGAAGAGAAGTGCTGGTTCAGCCTCATATTTTACTGCCATCCATGGTCTTAGTACTAGTCTGAAAATTGTTCCCGGATTCCCCCACTCCGCATCCCTGTAGCCCTATTCCTCACAGCATGCCAAATTCCTCCTTCTACTGACATTTTCCTGTTTAATTTTCCTGGTTACCATCTTCTCATAAACTTCCGGAACAAGGGTGGCACCTGTTATTATATCAAATCTGAATTTTTAGTTGACACTGTTTTATATTTCGCTTCATCTAACTTTGATTATTTATCATACATAATAAATTACGTAAATATTACCAAATATATCCATGTTTATCGTTCCCCCAATGCTTCATCAGAACTCAGCACATCTGAGTCCATAATCACACAGTTCACCAACCTTAACCTCACTTTTACCACTGAAGTTACCAATTTGAGTGATTTCAACGTCCACAGTGTACTCGTAGAGTGGTTATTGAATTCTGCCAGGACTGGCGGCACTGGTCTAGATTCCGAGCTGTTTGCAGAATCGTTTAATCTCGTGCAATTGGTTAAACAACCAACCAGGATATCAGATAATCCTGACAATCGTGCCCATCAGCTGAAGTTATGACAAATAACCAGTATCAATACAGGATGGAAGTACTGTCACCACTTGGATCCTCCGACAACAATATCATCATAGTCTCATTAGTCAGTTTCCCCAGAGCTCTCCGTTCTGAACCAGCCAGGGTGACCAGATGGCACTTTGATAGGGCCATGGCAGTCTTTCTCCAGTAACATCAGTTCTACCCAATCCCACATTAATGACATCACAAGCTGGGATGGAATAATTCATATCCAGTCAACAATTTACCAAATAATCGGACTCCCCAAGATGATTTGACAGCAATTCTGCCACAGGAACGACCCAGTAGTCTTTAGCATATAACTTTCACTAAAAATTAAAAACATCTGAATCCCTCAGTCAATTTAAAAAATGCGAGAAACCATGCAAAAGCAATAAAAAATCTCGTTAAATCAAACTTCCTTCACAATCAAACATCCAACCATTTAAAAAATCAGTGACACAAGAATATTTTGGTCAACTCTCAACTGTTTAAACATCAACTTCAACAAGTCATCATTCATTTCCCCACTAAAACCTTCAGAATGAAACATAAATGAACCACGAGGAAAAGCGAACATCCTTGCTGGTACGTTCGCCACAAATTCTACCTTAGATGTTAGAACAGCCCTGTACTACAACTCTACTCTTCCGAAAGTGCAGCAATTGAGACACAAACTAGATACGTAAAATCCATGCTAGATAATTTACCAACCAACAAAGCTCCAGTTCCAAATGGAAATCCTCCAATCGTTTTGAAATTGATCCCCAGAACTTGCTCCTGTTTTAGCTAACTTATTCAGACTATGCATCCATACTTTTTCATTCCCTAATTCTTGGACGGAGCGCCAATATCCTCTCAATCCCGAAGAAAGGAAGTTCCTCTGACCCCTTTGATTACAGACCAATAGTTACCACAGCTTTCCTTGGTACAGTACAGTATTTGAGAGTGTAATTAATAAGCACATTTTTAAACTCTTGAATCCAACAGCTTGATTAATGACAGTATGATTTTCGCCACGAAAGAATCACTGTTGATATACTCAACCTCTTGGCTCCCACCATCCATCAGTCGATAGACCAACAAAGAGAAAGCCATGCAATAGCCCTAGATATTTCTATAGCTTTTGGCAGAGTGTGGTACCGTTTCCTGCCATCCAGTCTCTCTTGCTATGGCCTGTCATCGTTTGCTCCACTGATTTCATCATACCTCAGCGATAGAAAGATAAAAGTAGATGATCTATATTCCAGTTTCTACTTGATTAATGCCGGCGTGCCACAAGAATCAGTCCTGGCTCCAGTCCTATTCCTGATTCATATTTATAATTTCTTTTCTATCACCCAAAGTCCCATTCATTCATATGCACATGACTCAACACTTCACAGTTCCATCACACTTAAAAACCTATTCACAGAGTTTACTATCTCTAACTCACAACTCAGTACAGCAATCTCCATAAATCATGAGTTACCTTAGATTGCTGAATGAGGACAAAATAACATTGTCTAATTTAACGCAGGGAAAACCAAAAATATACAGATCAATAATGGACAGAGGTTCATTGATTCCTATTTTACCTTCAGTGCTGCCAATATTCCTATCTCTGAAAGTATTGAAATTCTCGGTGTTTCACATAACAGTACCCTCAGCTGGACCTCTCATGTTAGATCACTTGCTAAGAACGCTTCAGAGAAACTTGGATTAAGGTATAGAATCTGCAACTACTTCGCTGACGAGAAGTTAACTATGATTTACAAGTCATGTGCGCTCTCAGCTGGAATATATTCACCCTTGTGAGTGGATGTGGAAAGATTGCTCTAAAACAACTGGACAAACTTCAGAAATAAAGCTGAAAGAATTATTAATAATCCTGGAATCACACATGAACCACCTGCCCTTCAAGTAAGATGGAACGTTGCCTCCCATCCATTATTTTACAGATAGTTTTATGGCAAATGCTCAGAAGTTGAATCCACTGTGCCGCCTTTCCATGCCTTCTCCCTTGTTGCACGGGGTACTGGTAGCGCACATGACTGGACTGTCACATTGCCGTATTGGAGAACTTTTTCCTATCAAAATTCTTTTATTCCCCGAAATGTATCTCTCTGGAACTCGCTTCCCCAGAATAGTTTCCCCCTACACTTCAACCTTCAGCAGTTCAAGTCAAAATATTACAGATTTTTATAAACTGGGAACACCTGTAATCTGGTGTATGGATTATTTTTTGTTTAATTTGTTTTTCCTTCTTCTATCCGTCTTTCACACACACACACACACACACACACACACACACACACACACACACACACACACACACACACACACACACACACACACACACACACACACACACACACACACACACACCGCTCGCTGGTGCAGTGGTAACGCTCTCGCTTGCCAACTGGTGGACGGGAGTTCGCGCCTCGCTCAGGTTGCGAAAAGTTTCACTGACGAAGTGGGTGGTTACTGTCCCCCTTGAGCAAGGGGACGGGTGTGTGCGTGTGTGAAGGTCACAGCCTTGCCCTTAGATCGGACTATATGAGCTCTCAGCTCCCTTCCGGGAGGGTAAAAAGCTGACGATCACGACCATCAAGATCCTGACCGACCCGGTGAATTACACACACACACACACACACACACACACACACACACACACACACACACATACACAACTGCCTGGCCATGTCAGGCCTGTACATGACGACTGCTATATAGACAGGTAGCTTATACGTACTGTAGTGTATACGTCATCCTCTTTCTTAGATGGAAATCAGACTTAAATGATCATGATCATGATGCTGTGGATAAAGATAGTGACTGTGATGTTGATGGTGTGTGTGTGTGTGTGCGTGTGTGTGTGTGTGTGTGTGTGTGTGTGTAAGAGAATGTTTTTATATCTGTCAGCCTGTCCTCTGTCGAAATCGAAGGAGATACATATAGAAGTTTCCAAACATCTGTATTAGACGTAACCTCTTGCGATGAACTTAAATATGTTGATTACAGTTTCTAAAGTGGCGGCCCTGATGCCCAGTATTTAGAAATGTCTAGAAATAATCGTCAACATGGCAGCTAGTTACAGCAGATTTTTTTTTTTTTTTTTTTTTTTATGCTATTCATATCATTTTTAGTTACAAAGTGTCAAATGAGTGAACGGAATGTTGGGGTAGGTTGGGAGGGTAGTGAGGGTGGGCAGCGTTGAGTGGATGGGTGAGTGTGACAAGACATTGTGGGTGGAGTGGGTAGGAGGATGGGAGGGTGGATATGGTGGAGCAGGGTGAGTGGGGTGTTGGACAGTGTATGGTGGGTAGGGGGTGAGAAGGATGGGTGGATAGAATGAGTGGGAAGGTGGGAAGGTGGGTGGGTGGATGGGTTGGATAGGTTGGAAGGCTGGGTGAGTAGGGTGGGTGAGTAGGTGGGTAGTGGGAAAATAGGTCTATTGTAGGCCCACGGAAAATGGGCCCAAGGAGGAACATTGATTCGCTGGGTAATATGGGACCTCGGGGGTTTTCTCCGACAGTAGTTGCCATCCAGGGTTCCAAGCAATGCCGGTATGCACAATTATGTGGTTTTCCCAGGGTAATGCTGGGAGACCGAGGATGAAATGAAGGGATGGATTGGAGAGAAATATGGGAGAGAGGGGATGGGAGCTGGGAGGAGGGAAGGGATATGGCAGGGGACAAGGGGACATGGAGGCGATTCGTTTGTGGCTACTCCTAACCGTATTGAGGGGTCTGGCTATAAGTAGACAGATAGAATGCTGGTTACCCTTGCTAGTGAGGAATAAAAACTACAGTATTTCAAGCTTTCCATTTGTTTCTAAGATGATATTTTCGCCGATTGTTACTTCCACAGAATTTAAGCTCAGGAAAACGCTGTAAGTTGAAAAATAAATACTAATTAGCTCAACTGTACTTCACGCTGTAGAAATATAACACAATGATGGAGGCGTACACATTACAATAATTCCTAAAGCTACTTATATGACGGTGACTCCGCATGTTTGTACTCTGTAATGACTGAATGGTACCGTTATTTATTTATTTTTTTTTTAATCCACTACGAGATTTTTTTTTTAAGCCTTCAGGAGGTTTTCTCAACAAGGATAATTTCTTCATTATATTTTGTGTGTCAGACGATTTTGCTCATATTGGGAGAAAGTTTTCGAAAAGGAAGATATGGAATTTACTTTAACTCACGTCATATGTAACCTTTATCCGGAACTGAATACAATTCGCCTAAGGGTACCAAAAATCAAATAAAAAAAAAAGACGTCCTCACTAGTAACGGATTAATAAAGCCCCCGATATCTGTTTCACACGGCAGCCTTCACAATCTTCAGAACTATCAATAATACGCATGGGAAAAACAAAAACAACATATCGAAAGCCCTCCTATATTTTAATGATACTCCCTTGGACATAACTTGTAATGAGTATATCATTGGTGTATACCTGTTGTAACGCAAAGGTACGCTCTTGTAACAATTCTTCTTGCTAATGTAAAGTTTATGTGAGACAGTTCAGCCGTAATTTTTTAATCTGCTTGGAAGGGTGCACCATTTTCCGCATACCATAGACACCCTCTCTCTCTTGCTTACCCCGTTTTGTTTCTCTATGTCTGATTCCATTCCTCTGTGTGTGTGTGTGTGTGTGTGTGTGTGTGTGTGTGTGTGTGTGTGTGTGTGTGTGTGTGTGTGTGTGTGCTGTCTTCATTAGGTCATCATATGATACGGCATCACCTGGAAACTGGCAGTATCAGAGGGACACGCTATACCCATTCCTAGGTGGCAGTAACTTTTGCACTTTATTCCACTTAACGCCGGTTTATTTTATTCAACAGAAACGTTTTCTTTTTATATGTAGAACTGTGGTCAGACTGTTCGTTCCTTAAGTACCATGCATCCTTCTGCGTACTAGGCACCTTCATGCTAAGCATTATTATCTACCGTCCATACTGAATACATGCGAAGGTTATCTCATTCAGGACTGGTATGTTGTTATAAGCTGGGGTGTTTTATAACATGTCAGCAGGTAATTTCTAATGTCGATTTCACCGATGTTAATATTATTAAACTGATCATTGGCTTCCCTGCCCGAACCGGGATCGAACTCACGTCCTTCCTGACAGCAAACACAAAGTGTCTTGTCCGGAGATAGCAGGAAAACAGCACAAATGACGTATTCTAGCTGCTAGGGCGAAGTAGAATCCGGAATATAACAAAATAAGTGTTGCAGTCCTGTTGAATGTTGAAGGCAGCTAAAGTGCACCAGGAATAACTGACACTTAAATGCCGGGGCTTTAAAGGGCGACAGTAAAACCGAGAAAGGAGAGAAATTCCGTGCGCCATGAGCGCTTTACCCCTGCGTAATAATCGGGGACAAGCACCAATAATCCAGATATTTGCAACTGCGCCTTGACTGTATAAACATTTTCACCCCCACACTCACTAAGCCATTACCTTTCTTATAGAATGTGAGATGTATTAACTGTTTTGTTCTTCCTGCCACCAGTCGATTGTACTTAACGCAGGTGTCTCCTCTCCTTGTTTAAGACAGTGATTCTCAGCGCTGGCAATGTGGTCCCCATGGAGGGCCACGTCTTGGTTTGTGAAGGGTGTTAAAGTGAAAGGAGACGCATAAGGGGCCGAAGTACTTTTTTGTGGAGACTACTTGGTATCAAATGCTAGTCGTATGATTGCTTTGTGACAGTCCACAATCTTGCTCTATATACCAATTCAATGAATATATTATAATTACTGAGAGTTCCATACGTATAAAACAGTGCTCTATTCTCGTATGCCATCTTCATCCAATCAATATAATATGTTAACAAGTGCTCCGAAATACATCACACTTATGCTAGGAATTCTAACACATTCATATCAGCTTCATAATATGAAAAACTGTATTCCATCAATACGCCACTTTCATACCCTCTCTATACCATAGTTATACCACCTACTCATCACCTTCAGTCTCTGTTATAAACTATCACACAGCTTCCACGGTACGATCATCAATATTCCATACCACCAAGCCACCTTTACACAGCCTCCATACAAATTACATACCAATTTCATTCTAAGAATATCGCCACATACCTTTTTTATATCACCTACATACCATCTCCATACTATCTCCACATCACGATCTTATAAATTCTACTCGTATACCACCCTGCCACATTTATACCACATCCGTACTTTCATACAAAGCCTGCCACCCACGCATTACATCCATACCACCTCCATATCACCTTCGTACCTCCTACATGTCCCTTTTATACCACTTTCATAATACTACGTCTAGCCCAAACACAACAGTGATAAGGAAACTTCATAAGTGTTGGACAGCATACCACCTTATTAATACTTTCATTCCACTCGCATGTTTCTCTCTTGTCAATGTTAACTGGGACTTCAGTGTTATGTCTTCTATTGGGAATAGTGTTATTATGTCAGACTAAGGTGCTTATTCTCGTCGGTTAACGAAACTCCCTAACACCTCTTCCTTAGCTATATAATTTTGGATATGGCTGGTTAACATCTTTTTAAACGTTATTTATGCAGAGTATGGCGTTACTGGAAGGGTTCAAGTTACACAAAAGACAACAGTAGGGAACATCCTTAACAAATGAGAATACGGGTCTAAGTATCCACCTCAATGACCCTAGTGCAATTGACAGGCATTAACCTAGGCAGTAGGCGACACCGTCCCCTCTTTTCTTTTCTTTTTTCTTCCTTTCATCTTTCTCCTCCTCATTCTTCTTATTCCCCTCATATCCCTTCTCCCCCTCCTCCTAATTCTTCTTCTTCCTATCATTTTCATACAAACGAACACAACTTTATGGAATATTTGTAAGTATTTGGAAATACAGGCGCCTCATACCAAGATGTAAACCCAGCAGAGGTGTACTTAAACCTAACAATTACATTATCATGAGGCTGCGTTTATGAAACTTCCAATTTACAGTATAAGCATGTCTTCCAAGCAATTAACTCTTAGCACAGATTACCTTGGTTTTTATAGTTCTTATGTCCCCTCCCCCTTGTCACGGGGTTTTTAAATAAATGCAATATTAAAGGATAATTCTCAATAATACTGAAGAGCAGGGACAATAAATTGTCTTGCTAAATCAAGCAATGATTACTTTATACCGGTCCGCTTCGCCGACTCTCTCAGAACGAGAATTTATAAACTTTCTCAACCGTACATAGCAGAGACTAATTACTCACAATCGCTGTTTATTAGTACTGTTAGCCTCTGGAGAAAGTGACTTCACCCCTGACAATAAATAACTAATACAATTAATAATATCAGGTTCTTGCTGATGCGTAACTCCTAGAAGGCACAACGGATTTTAAGCTTAATACAACAAGACTGGCTTAAGTACCAGTTAAGAATGGCAAATCGTTTATGCAAGCTAGGAGCTATGAGGGAAATAAGCTTAATTATTGAGAAATGAAACACGAGTTTACATTACATTAAGCTCAAAGAAAAAGAACTGTTTAATTAATTGATTACAAAGGAATAAATTTAACGTTACATTTCGAAATGAATTCAAATAAAGAGATTGCACTCACTCACTCAAAAGCTAAATTCTTACGCCTAGGAAAAACAACATGCGGCGCAGCCGGCCAGCATGTGAGGAAACAGCACACTTAACTGAACTCTTAAGTCTAGGAAAACGAAAAGAAAATACTGGTCAATGTGGCGTATCACCAAGGAAGGGTGGGAGCCTGGAGAACTGTAATCTAGTGGAGTCTGGGTGCTAGATGACCTCTCTCACTCTCACTACTGGAGTACAGAACCTCACTCCGTCGCGACAGACAAAAGACTCTTTCAAATACGATGTTTGTGGTAATATTGTACAGGCCAGCGGAAGAAGGCGTGGCCAACGGTTGAGGCAAGCAGGGGCGAACAATAAAGAAACAATAATATCCCTCAGTAGAGCACTTAATGACGTGCATTAGATCGGTCACTTTTGAAACAGTGACGAATGTTTTGAAAAGTATACCACCGAAATGGAGAGAGAAATGGTTAACTGAACGATACACAGTGAGTTTTCCACTAATGGTTCGTGGTTTCTCACAAAACGAAAATGTTGCGAATTTGATTCGTGACATTACGCCCCTGCAAAATGAAATTTTTTCCTTATGGGAAAAAATTGGTGGATATATATATATATATATATATATATATATATATATATATATATATATATATATATATATATATATATATATGTACAGTCGTCAGCATAAATTCGCTGCAAGTCTACTAGTGTGATGCGAGTCCTTTTCTCTGGCAACAGTGTAAAGGGATGAGTTGCCACATACACTTTTATACACTTTAACGATGTGTTTTTCAAAAGTGGTACTAGAGACTGCCTAGAGGACAATTCTCTGTATACCGTAATTGATTAGCGTAAAAAAACTGCAAGAGTTGACAATGTTATGGAACGACGTATGAGCGTAATACTCTGGTATTCTTCATTATAAGAATGTGTAAGCTCCCTTCCCGTCTCTCCCCCTTACTCCTCCTGATGTCCCCCCCCACCCCTCCCTCTCCCTCCTACCCCCCACTCACTTTCATGCCTCTCCACTGTCTCCTCTCCCCACCCTCTCTACCTTCATTCATTTATCCACGACACTAACCCGATTGGCGCATCGCAATTCTCTCTTGACTGTTTTCTAAACCCAGTCTGCCTTATTCCCAGTTGCTTGCAGTACTACCGACTATATCCAAGGTTTATTATGAATATTCCTTCCTGTTCTACTCCCATTCTTACCCTCCTCGTCTTCTTCCCACTCCTCTCCAGATGTCTTTCTGCTTTCCACCCTTTGTCACTACCAACAGCTGGGAGATACAGGAACATTGAGGTCTCGTTCTTGTGATGTATTCCTTGCTAGTATTTGTTTGAGTGAGCCTGGAAGTCTGCCCATTATATCAGTAGGCGAAATTAAACAAACATTTGTGCCCACTCCTACTTCTCTCCTTCTCTCTTCCCTAGAAAATGTTCCCATTCTCCTCATACTGTTCACTGTATCACGAAGCAGTATCAGAAACACTAAAGTTTCGAACTGCTGCATCATGTGTGGAGTAACGAGTGGGAGAAAGAGACTGTTGCATGGCATGAAACTCTCAAATGTTGAGGAGCAAAATGGTTACAGGAATAGACAAGAAATAGAGAAGAGTGCGGTTTATTACGCAGATTAGCGTTGTGGGTGAGATAAGGTAGACAGGGCGGAGAGAGAGGGGAATGGAGATGAAGGATAGCGGGAGAGGGAAGGAGGAGGGGAGGGTGGGGAGGGACAAGGGATGGATACTAGGGAGAGAACAGGAGTTTAACCACGCGACAACATTCATCTGTCGACTTTTGCACATTTTTACACTAATCACATATAAAAAATATTGTATTCTGGGTGATTTATAGAATTAATTCTTACAAACACGTCTTTAAAGCTTATAAAAGCCTGTGTGGCAACTGGTTCCCATACCCCGTTGCCAGACAAAACGACCCACATCACACGAGCAGGCTTGCAGAGAATTTGTGCTGACGACTGTACACATCCTAACTCAGTCACACAAGATTCACACTGTGGTGTGTGTGCTATCCTGCTACAGGAGAAAATCACAATCGCCAATGAGCGTAAAAACCTCGTATTTACGTTAATAGAGGCAAGCTTGAGGGAAAAAACTCTGTGACAACGGTGATAATCCTGTACTCAGGTCAAACTGAGCGAAAGTTCGCTACATTTACACTGATAACTAATTGTTGCGTAGTGTGGTGTATGTGATACACGGTTTAGGTGTGAAAGTTGTAGTGTAACTGTACCTACGTGTAAAATGATACAGTAATTATTAATATGGCGACGACGAAGGCAGAGGAGAAGAGGCAGCAGCGTGCTGCAGACGATCAGCTGGCCCTCACAGCAAAACTGCTACACCCATCGCTGTACCTGCAAAATCAATTAAGGTGGAGCATCAAAAGTGTCAATGAGACAAAAATTCTTATTACATTACAATTACCCTCTCTGCCTAGCAATCAGTACATGCTACGAAAGGTACGCTATAGCTGAAAAATACGAGTGACAGCCTAAGCTTCGTACATTCGAGGTCGCCATTAATTTATTAGGTATATTATTAACCAGGAAACGTAGTCCCTGGACGCCGTTTGTCTCGAGGACTCGTGTAGTTTACTGGTTAAACTTAACTCTACACTTACGATTAGTGTCGGCAAGTTGAGAATCCTTATGCAAACTCGGGCTCGTGTGTCCTCAGACACAGCCTCGGACTGCACACGGGTCCTCAACCTCTGCCTAAACCTAGTGCCTATATTAATATCGGGGAGCTGAGAATCATTGTGCAAACTCGGACTCGTGTGTCCTCAGACACAGCCTCGAGTCGCCTCTGCGGGGTTCTCTCTTGAACTTCCCCCTTAACCAACAGTACTTATATTAATATCGGGGAGCTGAGAATCCTTGTGCAAACTCGGGCTCGTGTGTCCGCAGACACAGCCTCGGACTGCACACGGGTCCTCAAACTTCCCCCCTTTAGCCTAGAGCACACATGTATATACAATATCGGGGCAGCTGAGAATCCTTAAGCAAACTCGGGCTCGTGTGTCCACAGACACAGCCTCGAGTTGCCTCCGGGTTTCTCAAACTTTCCCCCCTTAAACTTATTATACATGTATGTACAGGCCTAGGATATACTGTGTCCTGTGGGGCCAACAAGTGAAACGTCAGGTCTACACTTTTAACTGAGAACCAGGCTGGTCCTTGGATTACTCAGATCTCTGAGGCCGCCTATCTTACGGAACCCAGCATACAACAATTGCTAGTTAGTAAGCAGTTAGTAGGTGAGACATCAGGTCTACACCCACATTACCACTGCCCTGTCTCTCAACTGGCTCAGAGATTACAGGTGTGGTTAAAAACGGCACAGGAAGGACATGTCCCTGATTGGTGTTACATGGACACAGATTGCAGGAACGCACAAAACTATCTATGTCTCGTCCCATCCATGGCCAGAAAAAGTCAGCTCGGATACGGCCCTGGGTCTTCCTTTTGCCCATGTGACCTCCTGAGGCTGAACAGTGACCCCATTCTAACACTGCTAGGTGGTACTTGGCGGGAACGACAAACTGCAGTCGAACCTCGCCCTCGGGTGTTCGTGGCTCAAGGTAGAGCCGTCTTTGTTTGCGAAGGAACTTGGCTCGACCTCCCCGTGAATACTTGATCACTCTACCCTTTTGTTTTTTTCACACGGCAGCAAGTGTCGGGTCAGAATGTTGTTCTTCAACAACAGTTTGGCTACACATCAGATCTTGCGGCGATTCAATAGTCACTGGGGTGACACAGTCTGGAGCCTCAGCCATGGCTCGTGTTACTGTCGCCGAAGTCTGAGTAGCGTCATCTTCGGTGCAACTATTCTTGACACCGGAAATATTGCCTATGATAAGGTCAAATAAAGGTTCTGGCATGACAACTGCGAGTGTCGTACCAGTATAAAATGGAGAGGCCACCTGGATACATGCCTCAGGGAACAATCTCACTGATCCATCAATAAGATTACCTTGGATCTGTCGACCTGTGTACTGCTCAGGCCGAACTAGACTCTGCTTGACAGAGCAACCTGAGGATCCATTATCTCTCAGGACCTTCACAGGAATGGCTCCCAAAAACCCTGGCTGAACAAGGAAGGTACTGTCACCTGTGGGAGGGCCTGTGGAGGAAGCAGCTAGCCACTCATGAGGCTGCTGAATAAATGATGCGGCAAACATTGTGCCCTGTGAACTAGATACTTGAGGGGTCATACTCACTGCCTGTGGAGATGGAACATTGGCCATCTGTGGAGGGGGGTTCACTGTCACTGTGGGACTAGTGAACTGTGGGGGAGTACCCGTACTGGTAGGGACGTGACCACCGTGCTGCTGCTGAGGAATGAAGGCTGCGTTTGCTTCCTGCCTCCTATTCACTCGAGCTGGTGGTGAAAAGGACGGTCCCAACGGTCAGTTGCGTGGCTGATACTGCCGCTGGTTAGGGTACCTGTTGTACCGCTTCCACTCAGGTTTCTGAGTGTTTTGCCCCTGGTCCTTCCTCTCCGGTTTTGGACCTTGGCCATTTCTCTGAGAATGGCCTTGTTGCTGGGGTTCAGTCTGAAATGGTTTCCCAGATTTATCAGGTTTTCTGTTCCAGGTATGCTGTTTGCGAGTTTGGTGCCCGTAAGCAGTGAAATATGCATCAGCCTTTTCCACCATTTGGCTGGCATCTTTCACCTGGCAGATCTTAAGCTGTGCTATGAGCTCAGCAGGCCACGACCTCTCTAGCTGTGTACGCAGCATAAGGTCAATTATCCCCTCACGCGTGGAAGGAGTTTCATCTTTCTCCATCCACTCATTTAAGTAAGCAGTGAGACAGTCGAGGAACTGAACAGCTGTTTCCTTGTCTTGGAGACGAGCTCGCATGAACTGAATTTTGGCGTCGTCTACTGTGAGACCATATGCCTTAATGAGTGCAGCTTTCATCATCTCATACGTAAGATTGTCTCCACGAATTCTGTGGAGAATATTGAGGGCAGGGCCCTCAAATAAACTAAGAAATTGGAGCCGCTTAGCTGCCTCATCCAATTGATACATGTCTGCCATGTCCGCAAAACGAGCTATGTACGGCTCGATTCGCTCGCCTTCCTTATATGAAGGAAGCTTGATGCGTGGGGTCGCCAGGACATGTGTAGGAAGAGCGCTAGTGGAGTTTGGGTTGGCTGCAGCAGATGTGCCTGAAGCCAAGGAATCTCGCTTGAGCTTCAAAACCTCAAGCTCATGTTTTTCTCGTGCCTCACGTTCGGCACGTTCATATTCACGTTGTTCCCGCTCGTATTCGCGTTGTTCGCGCTCGTATTCGAGCTCTTTCTCACGCTGCTCTTGTTCATATGCACGCTCTCTTTCACGTTGTTCGCGCTGTTCTCGCTCGTATTCGCGCTGAATCTTACGCTCTTCACGGGCATCATTCTCGCGCTGCTGCTCCTGATTATGCCGTGAGAGTATGTACTCTTTAATTTCCTGGGGCTCAGTAAGCCCCATGTCTTTGGCTTCCTGTAAAAATACAGTGGTAGCCATGACGCTAATTTACTAAACAAGCCGAAACTGAGTACTGACTGCTGCTTCGCAAACGAATGCTAATAAACACAAGTAAAGAATACAGACACAAGCTAGTGGTGACCAGTCTTATCTAGTTAACTGGCAAAGAATAAAGCAAAAATGCAAATGACTGGGAAGACTCAATAATTAACGCAATGGGTACGGCGACTTCCCAGGAGCGAATAAAATCGTCTGGCGTTACCAAGAATAAAGTACTAAACAGAGTTAAGTACGCTGTGGATTAATAAAGCAAAAATTAACTTGCTAAACTAACGGTAAACACCAGTAAGCTTGTGCCTATAAACTTTAATGATAAATACCTAAATATGAACGAGTGAGTATTATCTCGTGAATAGCTGTAGAGCCAGGAGTTAATATCCTGGAATGAGGTCGCCAATTGTCAAGGGGTTTTTAAAATAAATGCAATATTAAACGATAATTCTCAATAATACTGAAGAGCATGGACAATGAATTGTCTTGTTAAATCAAGCAATGATTACTTTATACCGGCCCGCTTCGCCGATTCTCTCAGAACGAGAATTTATAAACTTTCTCAACAGTACACAGCAGAGACTAATTACTTACAATCGCTGTTTATTAGTACTGTTAGCCTCTGGAGAAAGTGACTTCACCCCTGACAATAAATAACTAATACTATTAAAACCCTTTCGCGCACGATAAGTTTCAATAAGTTTTCTGATCCCGGAATTACGACTATGAAGCCGCCCGGGCGGTGAGCGCGCGCGCGGCAAATTTGAGCAAATTTGAGCGAATGAAACACATTCTTGCCTTATTTTCGCCCCCCCAAAATCAATGTATTCCCATGAAACCTATGTCCAGGTATGCATGGATGTTTGTTCTATCTGATAAACATGACCAAAACACAGGAAAACAACAGCACAGAAAGTTATGAGCCCTGGAAGGCATGTCGAGTAAACATTTTTGACTTCCCAACATCGCCGTTTGAATGTTTTCCATCCAACAGGAAAATGATCTAATATTTTTTTATAGAGAATTTCATCAGCTTTCTAACGAAACCAATCTGGTTTAGATACGATGTATACTTTTCGAGAAAATGGTCAAAAACTGAGAGCCATTTTCGAAAAATTTTCACTGACCTCTGAGAGCTAAGTTTTCCCAGGGACCTAACGTTTTTATTACATAGTAATATGCCCCCATTATCCAGCTTTCCCACTGTGACGGGAAAACCCCATACGCCTCATAGTTCTCGAGTAAATCGAAAAAAAGTACAAGGCACTCCGTGCGTGATTGACTTTCGTGATGCGCGCATGGCGTACGCAATGTTCCCGTCTACGTAACCACGAATTCTTATGAGAAATATTACATTTTTATGTATTGTACATATATAGAATTTCCTGCTCTTCATCATGGTTCAAACGTGAAATCGATACGTCCAATAGTTTCGAGTAATTGGCAGAGAAAATGAGAGTATTACTACGAGCCTTTCTCAATGGTAACAGCCGGGAAGAGACACTCATTTCCACCGTCTTTTATCGCACAAAACGTAACATAATGCTTACATTTTGGTATTGATCATACGTAGAATTTAGTGGTATAGATCATGGTTGTTACAGAAAATCGATAAGTCAAACAGTTTTCGAGTAATTGGCCGACAAAGTGAGGTTATTACTCCGAGCGCTTGTCACTGATAACAAATGCGAGGAAAAACATTTCCCTCGCCTTTTACCCCCCAAAACGCTACCAAAGGCTTACATTCGGGTATTGATTACACGTAGAATTTAGTGGTATTGATGATGGTTGTAACAGAAAATCGATAAGTCTAATAGTTTTCGAGTAATTGGCCGACAAAGTGAGGTTATTACTCCGAGCGAATGTCACTGATAAACGCGAGGGAAAAAAAAACATTTCTCTCGCCTTTTATCCCCCAAAACGCTACAAAGGCTTACATTTGGTATTGATCATACATAGAATTTAGTGGTATTGATGATGGTTGTAACAGAAAATCGATAAGTCTAATAGTTTTCGAGTAATTGGCCGACAAAGTGAGGTTATTACTCCGAGCGAATGTCACTGATAACAAACGCGAGGAAAAAAAACATTTCCCTCGCCTTTTATCCCCCAAAACGCTACCAAAGGCTTACATTTTGGTATTGATCATACATAGAATTTAGTGGTATTGATGATGGTTGTAACAGAAAATCGATAAGTCTAATAGTTTTCGAGTAATTGGCCGACAAAGTGAGGTTATTACTCCGAGCGAATGTCACTGATAACAAACGCGAGGAAAACAAAAAAAATTTCCCTCGCCTTTTATCCCCCAAAACGCTACAAAAGGCTTACATTTTGGTATTGATCATACATAGAATTTAGTGGTATTGATGATGGTTGTAACAGAAAATCGATAAGTCTAATAGTTTTCGAGTAACTGGCCGACAAAATGATGTTATTACTCCGAGCGCTTGTCATGTCACACAACAACCGCTAGGAACAAAAACATTTCTCTCGCCTTTTACCTCCCAAAACGCTACCAAAGGCTTACATTCTGGTATTGATCTTACGTAGAATTTAGTGGTATTGATGATGGTTGTAACAGGAAATCGATAAGTCTAATAGTTTTCGAGTAATTGGCCGACAAAGTGAGGTTACTCTTCCGATCGCTACCAACTTTTACACACACTGTTTCTTCCTCGCACACCGGCCTGAAGACTATGCTACTAACTTTTTTTCCCCTGTCTGTACAGACTATTACATCTTCCATGGATGTTTTTCTATTGTTATAACCTACTACACATAAACATAACTCTTCTATAGTTACTGCTGTGGAGATTTACTTTCTTTCATATGTGTAATCTGTAGGAGAAAATGGATATTTGTCTGAAAGTGTGAGAGGTAATGGTAATAGATTATTACATATATCAACAAAATTTGCAGAACTCACTTCCTCCAGGGGTGTTGATCCAGTTAGACCAGGGATTTGAAGATAAGGAGTTATGTAGTGTGTGTGTGTGTCAGCTTCTCCCTGAGAGTATGAGGCAACGCTATTTTTAGCACACACCACACTCGTTCACGGAAACTCGCAGCTTGTTTGACGTATATTTCATACAATTCCATACGCATTTACACTATCAGAATCACAATAATTCCAGCCCTAAAAACACCGGTAATTCTACCCTCCCAACTTCAGGTTTGCCCCTTCACAACACTTTGTTTCATGCCACACATAACGCTTGCTGGCTCCATAATTTCACCAAGCCATCCACAGTATGTTTCACACAATATATATTTATGCCTTGGCTTCATTTATATACGTATTTCCACTCACGCCATACGGCCTACGGGGGGGTGGAGTGGTGCAACCCGCTACACTGACCATGTGTCTGGCTCCAAGGCCCAACGATTGCTAACGGCCAGAATTGCTTTTCAATACATATATGAATGTTCCATCAACAATATCACATCACTATATGTTCACAAACAATGTATTATCTCACTGATTCAATAGGGTCTTTGCCTTGGGCAAGAGGAGGAGAATTATGGACGATTTAAAGGGAACCATGAGCTGTCAAACATCACTGGCTGACTGCTCAACAAACACTGAGGTTGGAGGGAGCGGGCTGAGGCTGATAAGGCAAAGCAGTGTTGCCAATGACTTACCTCCAGTAGGCCTTGGCTACCCTAAGACGCGCCAAAAAATCACGCAAATCGGCCTATAAGTTTTTTTCTGACGAATATTTTTGGGCCTTGAAGGGGCCTTAAGGACGCGAGTCGCGTGACTGTCTGGCGGAATGCAAGCCGACATCACGCGAATCGCGCGACTGTGCCTGAAAGGGTTAATAATATCAGGTTCTTGCTGATACGTAACTCCTAGAAGGCACAACGGATTTTAAGCTTAATACAACAAGACTGGCTTAAGTACCAGTTATGAATGGCAAAGCGTTTATGCAAGCTAGGAGCTATGAGGGAAATAAGCTTAATTATTGAGAAATGAAACACGAGTTTACATTACATTAAACTCAAAGAAAAAGAACTGTTAAATTTATTGATTACAAAGGAATAAATTTAATGTTACATTTCAAAATGAATTCAAATAAAGAGATTGCACTCACTCACTCAAAAGCTAAATTCTTACACCTAGGAAAAACAACATGCGGCGCAGCCGGCCAGCATGTGAGGAAACAGCACACTTAACTAAACTCTTAAGTCTAGGAAAACGAAAAGAAAATACTGGTCAATGTGGCGTATCACCAAGGAAGGGTGGGAGCCTGGAGAACTGTAGTCTAGTGGAGTCTGGGTGCTAGATGACCTCTCTCACTCTCACTACTGGAGTACAGAACCTCACTCCGTCGCGACAGACAAAAGACTCTTTCAAATACGATGCGTGTGGTAGGATATTGTACAGGCCAGCGGAAGAACGCGTGGCCAACGGTTGAGGCAAGCAGGGGTGAACAATAAAGAAACAATAATATCGCTCAGTAGAGCACTTAATGACGTGCATTAGATCGGTCACTTTTGAAACAGTGACGAATGTTTTGAAAAGTATACCACCGAAATGGAGAGAGAAACGGTTAACTGAATGATACACAGTGAGTTTTCCACTAATAGTTCGTGGTTTCTCACAAAAGGAAAATGTCGCGAATTTGATTCGTGACACCCCTCAACCTACGGTGGAGTATGCATAAAGTGAGTGATCTGTCTGTGCGTGAATGCGTGCATTCGTGGGTCAGTGCGTCTGTGTGGGCGCGATGTTTCCTAAACCAGACAATGGATTTCCACTAAACTTTTGTCAGCAATGCAGTATGAGGAGATGATGAATTGATTAGGGCAGCTCGGTCAGGGGGTCAAAGGTCTAGGTCATACAGGATCAACTTACGTTATCCTTGTGAGCGCGACATCTACTGAACCCCTCAATGGATTTCGACCAAACTTTTGTCAGTGATACACTATGAAGGGAAGATGAAATGACTAGGTCAGCAAGGTCATGCAGATTAGGCGGAGGAATACCGAGCAACGCTTTGCGTTGACAGCTCATTGCTGGAATTCTTCGCGTTGCATTTACGTTAACGTTCACTCTAATTTGCTTGTTAAGTGATTGGGTGCTGTATGAGTGAAGGTAAAAACAGAGATGTGAAGAATGTTATACACAATATAAGTTTACGAAAAAACATGTATGCAAGTGGATCATATAATAATGCTCCACTTCCACTCGTGTATTGTGGGAACGGCTCAGTCAGTGTTTTCAGTATCTACCTTGCATCTTTTATGTATATCCTACTTCAAATGCCACAACCACACCAACACTAGGTAAGTCCCCATTCCATCAACACAGATGATACTGTCATGTCAGTTTTTAGTAGTGCGCTCTTTATGGACCACCCTGTATACGCATCCTGGCCCTAGAATGGCGCTAGGGCAGAAGCTGAAATTTCATGTGAGTGAATATTATAAGTCATTTAGCTCATTTTAAAGAGCATAATTGAGACACCTGATAACATTACTTATGGTAGTCATGCTGTATTGTGGAAATTAATATCCATCCACTTCAAGGACACAAGTCAAGAGTGAGAGCAGTGGAAATGAGTTATTTAAGAGGAGCTTGTGGAGTCACGTGGAGAGACAGGCTGACGAATGAGGATATAAAGGAGCGTTGTGGTGTTGATGTGGATGTGATAGGAAGCGTTGTGAGGAACACACTGAGGTGGTTTGGCCATGTGGAGAGGATGGAGGGTGAAAGACTGACGAAGAGAGTGTATGTGAGTGAGGTGGAGGGTGGAAGAGGGAGGGGGAGACCGAGGATGAGATGGAGGGATGGGGTGGAGAGGTATATGAGAGAGGGGGGTGTGAGTTGGGAGCAGGGTAGTGAAATGGCGGGGGACAGGGCGACTTGGAGGCGATTTGTTTGTGGCCACCCCAAACGGGATTGAGGCGTCTAGCAATAGATAGATAGACTTCATTATGATAAATAACGGGACAACAGGTAATATCTTTCGAAATCCAGTGATGCGATCTTCGTTGCTCAACAGACTTTTCAGTATTATGTAAAAGTTACATAATTACTCGAGTACGCAGTGGATCGATACCACTGTTTGCACCTGTGCATTTTTTTTTTTTTTTTACCCTCCACCTGACAAACTCAGAGGTAGGTGTTGTTATCACTTGGATCGATAGGTGTCCATCCATAAAGTTGGGCGGCAGGGCGGCTGGTTGGGCATATAGATATCGTTTCCAGCAGAGAACTTAGAAAGTATTCACAATAGAGTCATGAAATTTCACATAATTACAGTATGTGTCTTACAGTGAACTGGAGCCTTTTCGCAGGTAGAATGCTATGTCTTAAGTTGTTTTTTTGAAAATGATGAAGAACTACATAAAAATAATTTTTCCAGAGATTTCAATCCAACCTGCACAAGGAATTTCAAGGGCCCAGGTTATTGTGTCCTCAAGGTGTTCTCCTTACGCCCTCCTATAAAAGAAGAGACTGGGGGGTGGGGGTGAGGGGCGTTATGCCCTTGGATAGATGTGGAGGAAGGTGGGGTTATAAGCTTGGTCAGGTGGTATGTGCTTGGTCAAGTGGAGGGCTGCAACAGTCTAGCATTGCCTGTTTTCTTCTTTTACAGAAGATGAACAGAGGAAAGAAGAACAAATAAAAACAATTCCTTACACCGCATCAGTGGGCCGAGAAAAACATTTATTAAAACTTTGTTAGAATGTTGGTCCTGCTCCTCAGTTATACCACAGGTTGAAACTTGGGATCAGATTCTGAATGGCTTTGGAGAATTTGTAACACACTTTTCTTACCGATTTGCGCACGCTGCGGCTAAAAATCCTCTTGTATGTTTTTGACGTAAACTGAGTCAATATTAAAGCGATATGAATAACACGGATTATAAAGGTGAAAGATACAAAACAAGTCGCTGGGGAAAAGATGCTACGAGATCTTTTGTGCCACATGCAATATAGCCCTTGGACATACTCTGGCTTGTGAAAAGAATGCAACAATATGAATGGAACATTTGTTTTTATTAAATAACGTTTTGCTCTGTTAAGCCTTGTAAAGGTAATAACACATTCTTTTCTTCCAGTGTTCGTTCACCTTATCTTGGCCCAGATTTTCGTCCTCTGCAGCATATTTCGCGTAGCTAAGTGACAAAAGACATACCGTGGCTTTAAGTCCTTTCTGTACCACTTCTCTGTAACTAATACCGTATTCTCGACTTAGTGTATTGTTTCCCACATAGCATTCAAAGTGACCATATGACAAATTTCGGTCAAGTCCAAGTAAACAGAATAAAACACTCTATACCCGACAAACACCACCACAGACGTGGTGTTCGCTGTCTGAAAATTTGTAGGACCGTGGTAGTACGTGAAAAGAAAAATAGATCCTTTTAGACAAGGTCCCACGGCAGGATAAAAGTTAAAATATACTCCTGGAGATAACATTCATCATCGATTGCCATGTTCTGACAGACACAAAAACTAGAGTTCACTGATATATAATATTACTTGTTATACTGAACTGAAGCAAAATTACAAAATTCGAAACCTGGATGTAAAAGAAGGAACATGGACAGATTCACTTATTAAATGAAGAATTCATGAAATTCGAATGCATTCTATCAAAAAACAGACTCGAGTTTACTTATCGATTTTTTTTTTTAATGTGCTCGACTCTGGGCATAGGCTTCTCAGTCTGCTCCCAAGGCCCAGTAGTCCTCCTACATATCGTACATCTCTACATGTCATAATGCATAAAATTCGATTGCTTCATGTACAGAACTAATATTTAAATATACAGACTTAAAGCAGTATGTTTCAACTTAGCAAGTAACACAGGCAAATTTCCGCTGATTTTAGGAGTACATTGGTAAAATTTGGGATGTGTTGTGTTTTGGGCTGCAGCGGAGAGAGGTGGAAACGGAGTGCTGCTTGACTGTAAACTTTTCTCTTCTAAACTCCAGAGAACAAGTTAGGATTTTTAATATCTGAAGAGAATAAATATTTTTTAAGTAGTCTGGGGAACCCTCTGGCCGCGGAAAGACTATGAACTGACTCAATCCTTTGCTGTAAGCAAAAAGAAACTAAAAAGATCTTTATTGTAGGGCAAAGCGTTGAGATAATATTTGTCAACTTTGGTACCTTAGGTTGTCTTGATCATACGTACATTGCTTATAGTTAGCAGAAAGAAAATGCAAAGTCACTGTCTCACGAACCTACGGTTATCTCACAGCAGCAGGACACACGCTCTTTTTTTCTCATTTACTGAAAAGAAACGAAGGATTTATAAAGACTCAGACAATAAATATGTGGAAAGAGCGAGCATCCATCATCCCCTCATTCGATGTAGTACTGCTTTTAGGTGACTCTACATTGTGCGAAGCCAAATTGTTTCCTGTAACCCAGGAAAACACTTACTACACTGAGTAGTAACCATGTAACCAAATGGTTCGGTGGGTTAAGGCGCTCCAACAACATGGATCCTGTAAGAGTGTTCATTTGAGTGGTAGTTGTGCTGCTCATATATTGCAACTCAGTGGAAAGGAAGACTGGTCACTTGCCTTAAATGTCGGGACTGAGTAGCCTAGCCCCGTGCCTCTACGATCCTATCTATCTATTTATCTATCTATATCCATACCCCTTTATCCCGTAAGAAGTGGCCACAAACAAATCGAGTCCATGTCACCCTGCCCCTGCCATTACACTGCCCTCCTCCCAACTCACACACCCCTTTTCTCTTATACCTCTCTACTACATCTCTCCATCTTATCCTCGGTCTGAAGCTCCCTCTCCCCACCTCCACCTCACTAACATACACTCACTCTCCATTCTCTACACATGGCCAAACCACTTCAGTGTACAGTATTTCTCCTGACGCTTTCCATCACATCCACATCCACGCCACAATGCGCCTTCACTTCCTCATTTGTCAGTCTGTCTGTCCATGTAAGTCCACATGCTTCTCTCACATAACTCATTTCCACTGATTTCACTCTTGACTTGTGTCCTACCAACAAGGTACAAACTTCGCTTCCATACTTTAGAGTGGGTATCACAACATTGTCATGCAGCTGCTTTTTTACTTCCATGCTCACCTCCTTATTTCTTATATTTCTTATCACTGCTTTCAAAGAACCAGCACCTTTTTTTTTTTCCTTGTTGTATCCTTTCAAGCACTTCATCCTCTAAACTTCTGTCCTTACTCGTCATACTATCCAAGTTCTTAAATGCACTCACATTTTCCATTTCTTCACCATCCATCCTTACTGTACATTCATTTACTTCATTTCTCTCGAAGACCAAAACTTTACTCTTCGCTACATTCACCTTTCGATTCTGTATCTTACACACACTGCCATTCACCAAGCCTTTGTGTTCCTGATGGGGTATTTAAGATTTGGATGGTGGATATATGGATGATGATAATAATGGGTGCTTTAACTGTAACTATTTTTTTCTCTTCCCAGTTTGTAGAAGAGCTAAGTACAATAAACACTAAAGGATTTTCAGATGTTGCTCAAATGTTTTGGCATCTCACTCTGTCTCTGACAGAATATTTCAGTAATTAAAAGATCGAGTTGTAAGTGAGGGACCGAGTTGTAGGGCACAAGTATTTTCAAACAGTATTTACCCAATTTTAACCAAAATTATTGAAAGGGTTAAGGGACAACAAAAAGGAGTGACCTAAAAGAAACAAAGGTCAAAGTCAAGGTAACTTGACATGGTAAACTTAGACAGTGTTAATCCGACTTATATCAAACTTGGTGGAAGATTCATGGGGGGAGGGCCGTTTTAAAAATATATAACCAGTCAAAGGTTCGGGTCATATGGTAAGGTCAAAGTTCGACCTATGAATGTGTGTGTGTGAATATTATAATTAAACCCTAAATATCGGATGACGACATAGCCGTCATAAAACAGGAGTTTAAGGTGGCTGGGATGACAGACATAGCCGATTTGCATTTCCTGCTGGCGTTTGAAGTCCTGTCCACTTTCTATGATGTTCTGTAGGTGACAGAGGAATATTGGAGGTGGGTGAGCTACTCTGCCAGTCTTCCTTAGGAGACGGGATAACGATTTCTGATTCCCCATTGTCCGGACAGCCGCCCTACCCAAGCCACCTCGACCCCAACCAACCCTACCATTCTTGCAAGGAAGAGGCTTAGTGGCAGTGACTGGGAGAGTTATAAAGATACCAGTATCGTCATTATCGAGTGGAGAGACGCTGTCTGAGAGAAGGAGTTACTTCATAGAGAAGAAAGTGATGTGCACTGGACACCCTTTATTATCCTCCAGACTTCTTTCCATCGGCTTTGCAGCAACAGTGCTTCACCCCCACGCCCCACAACCACTTATCCACATCGCCCCAACCTGACACTTGGGGGGTGTGTGGGGAAGTGTTATATAGTGCAAATTTGTTCATAAAAATGGAAAAGAAATTAGTGGTATGGAGAAATAAGAAAAACTTTAAAGTAAAGAATGATGTTCATTTTGTGAAATTTGATTGTAGAAAAAAAAAAATAGCATAAGCTGTAGACGATAAGGAAAAGTATGGTACTCAAACAAGTGTTGTGGCTAAATCTGAACAGTAGTTTTATATCGTCCAGTACAGAAAACAGGGAATGGAACGAAATGGGAGAGTGATCTAATGGAGTGAGTTCTGCACAGTGACTTTGTATCATGTAGTGCAGAATCTGAATGTTGCTTGTTTTTATGGAGTTATTTTTCTCATTATTCAGCCAAGAGTTCTGGTAAAACAAAACTCACGTACAATAAGTAATACATAATTTCACAGTTTGATGGACACAGAAATTTAAACCACTGATTAGGAGCCCACACTCTACATCCACTGACTCACCCTTACCCTTTCCCAACGCACTTACTCTCCTCCCGCTTGTTAATTCCGTCCCTCTCTTAGCAGCAACTGAGACGCTTTCTCTTGATTAACGAATATACTAAAGTCCGAGGACTTTATTTCCAGGTTGTTGATCATCATTTTGGAAATTATATTACACACCTACTCTAAATATTATTGCTCAACTCAGCATAAGTTATGGAGTTATTTTGGTAGGATATTATCCAGTGGGCGGGAAATTGGCAACTATACGTGCGGAATCCTGTCAAAAGCTTTAGTAAGTGTCCAGTTAGTCCAGTAAGCAATATCTTGAGTGGGTTGTGCTATTTTTGGCCAGCCTCATGCTGCCCTTGTTGTTGGTCGTGTTTTCTTTCTTTTATTTCTTGTTATTTCTTGTATTCTTTCTTGTTTAATTGTGGCAAGCACTTCTACCCTTCACAGTTAATCAATTCTGACCAAATCTGGACACAATGACCGGCCTATGACCAAGTTGGGTCAGCAAGGTTTTGGTTACTAGGCAACTACTCGTTGCCTACCGAAGGCCCGCTCAGAGTTAGTCATCATTGCTTACCTGCTTGTCGAAATTTTTTCTCTCATCTTCCCTCTCTTTCTTAACCTGCTGCTGGATTTGCATTCCATTTTATCATTAAGAAAAAAAAAAAGGAATTTCTAGACAGGCCTCAGCTTTACTCGGGTATTATCGCCATGGTAAATGGATCAGGAAGTGAATGAAGTTTGCTCAAATTAACTCCAGTTACTATGTTTCAGAGGTCAATCTAGTGGATGGGATGAGAGATGATCTGTGATTGTTTTTTATGGAGTTATTTTGGTAGGATATTACCCAGTGGGCTGGCATCCAACCAGCAGAAATCTATGTTGACCTTAGAACAACCTGTGGTCCCAGTCTCATGACAATGCAACATGTGCACAAGTAGTATCATGAATTCAGAAATTGGCGTATTAGTACAGTGGATGAACGACATATTTGACAACCATCCACCTCTGGATGGATGTTGATGAATTGTCACTACAGTGAGGTATTGTGCAACTGGAACAGAAATTTAACCTCCACATGGCACAGTATGGGTCTTTGTTCATGAGGGTCTAGCCCCCCAGAAGGTTAGCAGCAGGTGAGTTCCCAGGCATCTGACTGAATACAACAACAATTGTGCATGGAGAAAACATGTTGAAAACATTCTGTAACGCTTCATGTAACACTCAACAGCAACACCATTAGACACAATTTAGTATCTGAATTCCATATCAAGATTCCTCATGCGTTAGTGTCATGCCGGTATATTCTCAATAACATTATTTTCTCACGTACTGCGCATAAATATTATTTATGAAATATTTTCCTGTTTGTGAATAGGTAACATACTAATCATGAAATCTCCACCAATCAACTGTCTTATACAGTGTGACCAGTCAACAAGCTCGTACCACACGGGCTGATAGGGACAAACTTCTGCTGTTGGCTGTACAGTACGAGCATCCCTCACAGGGCAATGGAAAGGTCAGTGTCGGGAATATCTTTAAGAGACAGGGAAAGAGCAACTTGGGTGAGAGATGAGACTGAAGTCAAAGAAATTATAGAAGTCATATAAGAATAGAAATGGTGGGCAGGTCATGTAGCAAGAAATGGGATAACCGATGGAAGAAGAGGCTGACTGACTGAACTCCAAGAGATACTGTAGTAGGCGTAGCAGAAAAATGCCAGACATGAGGTGGAGAGGAGATGGAGAAGTATGCAGGGAATACATGGCAGAGATTGGCTCAGTCAGGGAATTCGTGGAGAAAGTTGGGAAAAGTCTTTTTTCAGCAGTGTACTTGGAATGGCTGCTGGTGCTGATGATATATACTTCAGTATATACAAACACACACACACACACACACACACACACACACACACACACAAATATATATATATATATATATATATATATATATATATATATATGTCAGGACTCCATATTATAATTACAAATCATAATAGATAGATAGATAGACAGAGCACCAGGCAAGCCTGGGAACGGGATATGAGCTTGCAAGTCTACGCAAAGAAATGATGACAATACGCCGGAAGCAGCAAGTCAGGGGATGAGATAGGTGTCAGCGAGATAAGCATACGAACAATGCCTAGTGACCATATACACACATACTCACACACAGGCTTCTAGAACATTCACAACAACAGTGTAACACACGTGACACCACCCCTGCTATACCAGAATTTAGGAAACAGAGCTCAGAAGGAGACTGGCCATAGAACCGGCAGGTAGTAGGGAGAAGGAGCCTAGCAACATGGGCGAGAGGGTGGAAGAGAGAGAGAGAGAGAGAGAGAAGGAGGTAGCTTGCGGGACTCTACTTATACTTCACTCATGTGTGAGAGCCTTTGTTAATATTTCCAAGACAAATAAATATAGTCCCATACTCATCTTTACCTCTCCTGTCATTGCATGACAAATGGGAATTATGATTATCTACTTACAAACTACTCATGTATAACAACCGCTCGTCCACGAGTCTAATATATGTATAACTGATCACAAAACTTCACTAATACAGGTTTTTACAAAGTTATTGTAAGATATGGCGGCAGCGAACGTACGAACCTCGTCTATGAATCTACAGTGAATTTCTAAAAAAGCAGGCAAGACTCTAACCAAGATTAGCTTCAGTTCTACAGTGAATTCCTACAAAATACAAGTTACAAGCCTACGAGCCTACGAGTCTACAAGCCTACGAGCCTACAAGTCTACAAGCCTACGAGTCTACAAGTGTACAGTTGATTCTGCATTATCAAGATTGAAAACAAAAAAAATACCTCTTACAACCAACAACTCACAACCAGCTCCTGACAGTATTCTCTCCACCCCCCCCCACCCTTCTTCTCCCTGATCATCACGCTGATGCAGAGGTGAAGAGGTCACAGGACGCCTTGCCAGTAGTTTAACAAAATATTAATACAAACTATCTTCCAATTTCTACGACGAACCAACGAACTATGACAATCTACGATCAGCTACAAGTAACAACTCTACGAGTCGTTTGTATAATCTTCTACACTCACCTACAAGTAGCGGCAGTCTTCATCCCACAACAAGTAAATCACAAGAGAAAAGGACCGAGAATACATCGAGAAAGAAAAACAAAACAAACAAATGAAGAATGAGACATGACTCACAACTCACAACCATCTGACCTTACCCTCCTTTCTCTCCTACCTCCACCCAAGCTCCACCGCTGATGCAGGAGTGCGAGGTCAAGACGACGAAGCAAATACCAAGTCCATATTCACAACTCATCTTACTCACTCATCTTCACTGGAGTTACTCATCGCTACTCATTTACTCACCACAGCTACCAGTGTGGGAAGTGGACGTCACCATACGTGTGCTGAGACGACGCCGCGCCATGTGTTTGACACCCCACAACAAGTCAATCAACCCGTGAAGAATAACGTTATCACCACGTGCAACACCACTCACACCATTCCCACCAAGGTAAAAATTAGTGAGTTACATAGTTACTTCATTTATAAAATACACAGTGATAGACAAAAAACTTATGCACAAACATATAAAACGTGCTTTATAGTTACAACTTACGTACACATACTTCAGTTATCTGCATAATTCAATCATTAAATAATCACCAACAATAAATATTCTACAATATATATATTCATTCATTTATTATAGCATTTATTTACTACCAACTAGTGTTACCATTTATACCTACATAAAATACGTGTTTCATACATACAGCTATACATTATTACATCTACAACGTATTAAGGAAAATATACCATCAAAGTTACTCAGTGAGCGTTTAAAAGAGCTGTATTAAACATTTATTAATTAAAGCTACCTAGTGGAAACAGATAAATTAAGTTACAAGGAAAACCAGAAAAAAAAAATGGCCAACACAAATGACGTTAGCAAGAATGAATAACTTCCACACAATCGTGAAGACAAAGATTTCCATACAGTGCTGACACATGTATTGCCCACGATAGGTACAAGTGAACAACAAGTCAGTGTATATAGTTAATATTATATATACTGTATATATATATATTTTTTTATATAAAATAACAAAATATGGGGCTATATAATATCATTTTCAGTCATATATGTGCAATATAAACTAAACCTTAAAAAAGGGTCCCAAGGGAATTAGCCAGCAATTATGCAACCTCGGACAACACCGAAAAAGCATAGACAAAAGAAGAAAAACAAACTATAGAAAATCAATACGTACAAAAAAAAAAAAAAAACGGAAGTGAAGTAAAAAAGAAAGAAATACAGTAAGATCACATAACAAACAAATGAAAATAAGCATAAGTGTTACTACAAATGCCAAAATACCACATAAACTACAAACAAAAAAGCAAATTGTTGTCTCCACAAGCTAGTGGCATGGCACATCATCACTATCATCGACCGCAGCATGACCGGATTCAATGTCAGGACTGCAATTATTAAAATTATGTAACTTCAAACGCTATGTAATTACAAACAATATGTAACAATTATGTAACAGTTGCATTAACAAAATGTAACTACACTTATAAGGCCAACACAAACATGTAACAGTTGCATTAACAAAATGTAACTACAATTATAAGGCCAACACAATTATGCATTACCACAATATTATGTAGCATTTCACACAGTGTTACAATTATGTATTACTACAATGTTTCTACAATATTATGTAACAATTCATACAATTTTACAATCATGTATTACTACAATGTTACTACAGTGCAACAATTATAATACAATTATGTAACAATTCATAAAATGTTACAATTATGTATTACCACAATGTTACTACAATATTGTGTAAATTCATACAGTGTTACCATAATTCTGCATTACCGGAATCATCACACAAGTTAGGTGAAATGTTAGACAGTACTAAAAGGATGACTCAATATGTAATGTAATAACCTAGCAGTATTACCATTGCACAATTATATGTGTATGTCTATTATACATACGCATCTTACAAAATGTCATACAACAACCATTGCATTTGTTCAATTATGTATACAACTTGTTTAAAATGTAATATTACTGGATCAGTACATTATTAACATGAATATTATATGTATCCAATATTATAGTCAATATTATGTACTAATAGATTAGTATATGTCAATGATAATTACTCTCGGAGGACCTCCAGCGGCGTGGCCGAGCAATGTCAGGACTCCATATTATAATTACAAATCATAATAGATAGATAGATAGATATATAGACAGACAGAGCACCAGGCAAGCCTGGGAACAGGATATGAGCTTGCAAGTCTACGCGAAGAAATGTTGACAATACACCGGAAGCAGCATGTCAGGGGATGAGATAGGTAGTGTGTCAGCAAGATAAGCATACGAACAATGCCTAGTGACCATATACACACATACTCACACACAGGCTTCTAGAACATTTCAACAACAGTGTAACACACGTGACACCACCCCTGCTATACCAGAATTTAGGAAACAGAGCTCAGAAGGAGACTGGCCATAGAACCGGCAGGTAGTAGGGAGAAGGAGCCTAGCAACATGGGCGAGAGGGTGGAAGAGAGAGAGAGAGAGAGAGAGAAGGAGGTAGCTTGCGGGACTCTACTTATACTTCACTCGTGTGTGAGAGCCTTTGTTAATATTTCCAAGACAAATAAATATAGTCCCATACTCATCTTTACCTCTCCTGTCATTGCATGACAAATGGGAATTATGATTATCTACTTACAAACTACTCATGTATAACAACCGCTCGTCCACGAGTCTAATATATGTATAACTGATCACAAAACTTCACTAATACAGGTTTTTACAAAGTTATTGTAAGATATGGCGGCAGCGAACGTACGAACCTCGTCTATGAATCTACAGTGAATTTCTAAAAAAGCAGGCAAGACTCTAACCAAGATTAGCTTCAGTTCTACAGTGAATTCCTACAAAATACAAGTTACAAGCCTACGAGCCTACGAGTCTACAAGCCTACGAGCCTACAAGTCTACAAGCCTACGAGTCTACAAGTGTACAGTTGATTCTGCATTATCAAGATTGAAAACAAAAAAAATACCTCTTACAACCAACAACTCACAACCAGCTCCTGACAGTATTCTCTCCACCCCCCCCCACCCTTCTTCTCCCTGATCATCACGCTGATGCAGAGGTGAAGAGGTCACAGGACGCCTTGCCAGTATTTTAACAAAATATTAATACAAACTATCTTCCAATTTCTACGACGAACCAACGAACTATGACAATCTACGATCAGCTACAAGTAACAACTCTACGAGTCGTTTGTATAATCTTCTACACTCACCTACAAGTAGCGGCAGTCTTCATCCCACAACAAGTAAATCACAAGAGAAAAGGACCGAGAATACATCGAGAAAGAAAAACAAAACAAACAAATGAAGAATGAGACACGACTCACAACTCACAACCATCTGACCTTACCCTCCTTTCTCTCCTACCTCCACCCAAGCTCCACCGCTGATGCAGGAGTGCGAGGTCAAGACGACGAAGCAAATACCAAGTCCATATTCACAACTCATCTTACTCACTCATCTTCACTGGAGTTACTCATCGCTACTCATTTACTCACCACAGCTACCAGTGTGGGAAGTGGACGTCACCATACGTGTGCTGAGACGACGCCGCGCCATGTGTTTGACACCCCACAACAAGTCAATCAACCCGTGAAGAATAACGTTATCACCACGTGCAACACCACTCACACCATTCCCACCAAGGTAAAAATTAGTGAGTTACATAGTTACTTCATTTATAAAATACACAGTGATAGACAAAAAACTTATGCACAAACATATAAAACGTGCTTTATAGTTACAACTTACGTACACATACTTCAGTTATCTGCATAATTCAATCATTAAATAATCACCAACAATAAATATTCTACAATATATATATTCATTCATTTATTATAGCATTTATTTACTACCAACTAGTGTTACCATTTATACCTACATAAAATACGTGTTTCATACATACAGCTATACATTATTACATCTACAACGTATTAAGGAAAATATACCATCAAAGTTACTCAGTGAGCGTTTAAAAGAGCTGTATTAAACATTTATTAATTAAAGCTACCTAGTGGAAACAGATAAATTAAGTTACAAGGAAAACCAGAAAAAAAAGGGCCAACACAAATGACGTTAGCAAAAATGAATAACTTCCACACAATCGTGAAGACAAAGATTTCCATACAGTGCTGACACATGTATTGCCCACGATAGGTACAAGTGAACAACAAGTCAGTGTATATAGTTAATATTATATATACTGTATATATATATATTTTTTTATATAAAATAACAAAATATGGGGCTATATAATATCATTTTCAGTCATATATGTGCAATATAAACTAAACCTTAAAAAAGGGTCCCAAGGGAATTAGCCAGCAATTATGCAACCTCGGACAACACCGAAAAAGCATAGACAAAAGAAGAAAAACAAACTATAGAAAATCAATACGTACAAAAAAAAAAAAAAAAGGAAGTGAAGTAAAAAAGAAAGAAATACAGTGAGATCACATAACAAACAAATGAAAATAAGCATAAGTGTTACTACAAATGCCAAAATACCACATAAACTACAAACAAAAAAGCAAATTGTTGTCTCCACAAGCTAGTGGCATGGCACATCATCACTATCATCGACCGCAGCATGACCGGATTCAATGTCAGGACTGCAATTATTAAAATTATGTAACTTCAAACGCTATGTAATTACAAACAATATGTAACAATTATGTAACAGTTGCATTAACAAAATGTAACTACACTTATAAGGCCAACACAAACATGTAACAGTTGCATTAACAAAATGTAACTACAATTATAAGGCCAACACAATTATGCATTACCACAATATTATGTAGCATTTCACACAGTGTTACAATTATGTATTACTACAATGTTTCTACAATATTATGTAACAATTCATACAATTTTACAATCATGTATTACTACAATGTTACTACAATGCAACAATTATAATACAATTATGTAACAATTCATAAAATGTTACAATTATGTATTACCACAATGTTACTACAATATTGTGTAAATTCATACAGTGTTACCACAATTCTGCATTACCGGAATCATCACACAAGTTAGGTGAAATATTAGACAGTACTAAAAGGATGACTCAATATGTAATGTAATAACCTAGCAGTATTACCATTGCACAATTATATGTGTATGTCTATTATACATACGCATCTTACAAAATGTCATACAACAACCATTGCATTTGTTCAATTATGTATACAACTTGTTTAAAATGTAATATTACTGGATCAGTACATTATTAACATGAATATTATATGTATCCAATATTATAGTCAATATTATGTACTAATAGATTAGTATATGTCAATGATAATTACTCTCGGAGGACCTCCAGCGGCGTGGCCGAGCAATGTCAGGACTCCATATTATAATTACAATTCATAATAGATAGATAGATAGATATATAGACAGACAGAGCACCAGGCAAGCCTGGGAACAGGATATGAGCTTGCAAGTCTACGCGAAGAAATGTTGACAATACACCGGAAGCAGCATGTCAGGGGATGAGATAGGTAGTGTGTCAGCAAGATAAGCATACGAACAATGCCTAGTGACCATATACACACATACTCACACACAGGCTTCTAGAACATTTCAACAACAGTGTAACACACGTGACACCACCCCTGCTATACCAGAATTTAGGAAACAGAGCTCAGAAGGAGACTGGCCATAGAACCGGCAGGTAGTAGAGAGAAGGAGCCTAGCAACATGGGCGAGAGGGTGGAAGAGAGAGAGAGAGAGAGAGACAAGGAGGTAGCTTGCGGGACTCTACTTATACTTCACTCGTGTGTGAGAGCCTTTGTTAATATTTCCAAGACAAATAAAAATAGTCCCATACTCATCTTTACCTCTCCTGTCATTGCATGACAAATGGGAATTATGATTATCTACTTACAAACTACTCATGTATAACAACCGCTCGTCCACGAGTCTAATATATGTATAACTGATCACAAAACTTCACTAATACAGGTTTTTACAAAGTTATTGTAAGATATGGCGGCAGCGAACATACAAACCTCGTCTATGAATCTACAGTGAATTTCTAAAAAAGCAGGCAAGACTCTAACCAAGATTAGCTTCAGTTCTACAGTGAATTCCTACAAAATACAAGCTACAAGCCTACGAGCCTACGAGTCTACAAGCCTACGAGCCTACAAGTCTACAAGCCTACAAGTCTACGAGTGTACAGTTGATTCTGCATTATCAAGATTGAAAACAAAAAAAATACCTCTTACAACCAACAACTCACAACCAGCTCCTGACAGTATTCTCTCCAACCCCCCCCCACCCTCCTTCTCCCTGATCATCACGCTGATGCAGAGGTGAAGAGGTCACAGGACGCCTTGCCAGTAGTTTAACAAAATATTAATACAAACTATCTTCCAATTTCTATGACGAACCAACGAACTATGACAATCTCCGATCAGCTACAAGTAACAACTCTACGAGTCGCTTGTATAATCTTCTACACTCACCTACAAGTAGCGGCAGTCTTCATCCCACAACAAGTAAATCACAAGAGAAAAGGACCGATAATACATCGAGAAAGAAAAACAAAACAAACAAACGAAGAATGAGACACGACTCAAAACTCACAACCATCTGACCTTACCCTCCTTTCTCTCCTACCTCCACCCAAGCTCCACCGCTGATGCAGGAGTGCGAGGTCAAGACGACGAAGCAAATACCAAGTCCATATTCACAACTCATCTTACTCACTCATCTTCACTGGAGTTACTCATCGCTACTCATTTACTCACCACAGCTACCAGTGTGGGAAGTGGACGTCACCATACGTGTGCTGAGACGACGCCGCGCCATGTGTTTGACACCCCACAACAAGTCAATCAACCCGTGAAGAACAACGTTATCACCACGTGCAACACCACTCACACCATTCCCACCAAGGTAAAAATTAGTGAGTTACATAGTTACTTCATTTATACAATACACAGTGATAGACAAAAAACTTCTGCACAAACATATAAAACGTGCTTTATAGTTACAACTTACGTACACATACTTCAGTTATCTGCATAATTCAATCATTAAATAATCACCAACAATAAATATTCTACATTATATATATTCATTCATTTATTATAGCATTTATTTACTACCAACTAGTGTTACCATATATACCTACATAAAATACGTGTTTCATACACACAGCTATACATTATTACATCTACAACGTATTAAGGAAAATATACCATCAAAGTTACTCAGTGAGCGTTTAAAAGAGCTGTATTAAACATTTATTAATTAAAGCTACCTAGTGGAAACAGATAAATTAAGTTACAAGGAAAACCAGAAAAAAAAAAATGGCCAACACAAATGACGTTAGCAAGAATGAACAACTTCCACACAATCGTGAAGACAAAGATTTCCATACAGTGCTGACACATGTATTGCCCACGATAGGTACAAGTGAACAACAAGTCAGTGTATATAGTTAATATTGTATATACTGTTATATAATATATAATATAATATATATATAATATTGTACTGTTATATAATATTGTATATACTGTTATATTGTATATACTGTATATAGTTAATATTGTATATACTGTGAGTGTAGCCTATACACTGTATATACACTGTATATGGCTAGTGAGGGAGTGATCGCCCTCTACCTACACAGATCAAAAGCCCTCGGGAGCAGGGGGGTGGTTGCTTTCTCAGGCAGAGGAACTCCTTGAGAGTGAAATGGCTGGGAAGCATGCCGGCACGTGACTGGCTACAGCATAGCTGGGTCTTTCGGGTGTGGGCAATCAGGCAAGTTAGCTGCCTACTGCGACTGCAACACAATGGCGAGGTGTTCAGGAAGTTAGCCAAAGAAACCTTGATGGACTCTGAAAGAACAGTAATGGCCCCCAGTCCCGTGCAGCCCTTAAATGGGCAGGGGGTGCTAAGAATCTCAAGGTTGCCTCAGTTACAATCTAATTCCTTTGTCAATGCAAAAAATACAATTAAAATTGGTAACTGGAATGTGAGAACGCTAAATCATGACGGTAAAATCGATGAGTTAGTGAAGGTTTTTCAAAATTACGGACTTGATATTTGTGCTCTGACAGAAACTAGATTAACTGGAGTCGATAAGTTGGATTTGGAGGATGGTATACGTTTATTGATATCTGGTCGACAGGACGGAATGCATTATCAGGGAGTAGGATTGTTGCTGGGTTGTAAGGCAAATAAGGCTTTATGTGAGTGGGATCCTATAGATGAGCGATTGCTATACGCACGGTTTAAATCAAATCATGGCAACATCAGTCTGTTTGTGTGTTATGCACCTACTAATGATGCACTCGATGAAAGGAAAGACACATTTTATGAAAAGTTGCAAGAAGGAGTAGGAAGGGTACCTAGACATGATGTTTTGATCTGCGTTGGAGACTTTAATGCAGTAATGGGTTGTTCAAATGAGGGATTTGAGGCATGTATGGGTAAGATGGGAGTTGGTAGTAGGATGAGTGAAAACGGAGTGAGGTTTGGAAGCTTCTGTCTAGCAAATGACTTAGTCATCGTGGGGGGCACACTCTTTCAGCATTGCAATATACACAAGACAACTTGGGTGTCGCCGTGTGGAAAATATAAAAATCAGATTGATCACATCGCTATCAGTAGGAGGCATAGAAGTTCTCTGCTAGATGTTCATGTTAAACGGGGAGCGGATATTGGTAGTGACCATCAACTCAGCATTGCAAAAATAAGGTTTAAACTTAAAAATCAGAAGAAGGAAAAATCTGGTGTTGGTAGATACGATATTGTTAAGCTTAGAAAGGAAGGAGAAGAAAAGGAGGAATTCAGATTAGAATGCAGAAATAGGTTTTTGGTGTTGGAAACGTTGGAAGAGGGGGAGAAGTGTAGATGAGATGTGGGAGGATGTGAACAAAGTTTTGCATGAGACTGCTGAATGTACGATTGGAAGGAGACATAGATTCAGGAGAAAGAAATGGATATCAGAGGAAACGTGGGATATGATAAAAAAGAGAGGTGAGGCTAAATTGAGGAGTGAGATGCAATGCGTTGATGAACGAGAGATTGAATTAGCAAGAGATGCGTACTGGAGTTTGAATTCAGAAGTAAGAAGGTTAGCTAGGAGAGATAAAAGAAGATGTGTGGATGAAAAGGTTGCAGAGACTGAAATTCTAATAAACAAAAATGATGGACAGAGTCAAAGAATAGCATATGAATCGATTAGAGAACTGAGTGGTAATGCAGGTAAACGCAAGGAAATACCAATTAGAGACAGGGAAGGAAATTTATTGACCAAAGATGGAGATATTAAAAATAGATGGAAAGAGCATTTTGAGACAGTTCTTAATAGACCAATACCACCAGAAGAGGATATACCGTCTGCTCAGGAAGATTTAAATATAGAAACAGGAGAGTTGAGGCTTGCAGAAGTGGAGAAAGCAGTAAAACAGTTAAAGAATAATAAGGCACCAGGGGAGGATGGTTTATTTCCGGAAATGTTTAAAGTGGAGGGGGATAGATTAATAATGATCTTGACCAAGCTATTCAATAAGATATGGGTGACGGGGTTACTACCATCAGTTTGGAAGAATTGTGTAATTGTTAAAGTTCCGAAGAAGGGAGACCTAAGTGAATGTGGTAATTGGAGGGGAATCTCTTTGTCACCGATAGCTTTGAAAGTTTTCAGTAGAGTGTTGTTAAATAGGTTGGAGCCGGTGGTTGAGGGTATTCTGAGGGATGAACAGGCTGGTTTTAGAAAGGGACGTGGTTGCAATGATCAGATCTTTATAGTTAGGCATTTGATGCAGCAAGTTAATGAAATGAGAGTACCGTTAAGTCTTTGTTTTGTTGATTTTGAAAAGGCTTTTGATAGTGTTTCGAGAGAGTCTATGGGGAAGATCATGAGACATTATGGAATACCAGAGGAGTTTGTGAGGGTAATTATGAACATGCATGAGGACACATTTTGTAAAGTGATGGTTGATGGTTGTCTGAGTGATTCGTTTGAAGTCAAGTCCGGAGTAATTCAAGGTGGTGTTCTATCGCCTTTACTATTTATATTGGTCATTGATTACATTATGAAACGTGTTGGAACAGAAACCGGTGCAGGTATACTTTGGGGAGAGAACAGGAAACTTTTGGATTTAGATTATGCAGATGATATAGTTTTGATTTGTGATGGGCCAGAAGAGATGCAGAGAGTGTTGGACTGTTTGGTGAGTGAAGGTCGCAAGGTGGGTTTGGTTATTAATTGTGGAAAAACTGAAATAATCAATATGAATATGGAAAATGCGCAGGAATGTGTAATTGGAGGTATGGTTGTAAAGCAAGTTGATAGGTTTAAATATTTAGGTACTTATTTATCCAAGGATGGTTCTTTGAACTTTGAATTCGAGGAAAGGTTAAAGAAGGCTAATCAGGCAATGGGAATGCTTAAAAATATTTGGAATAATAACAATTTCTCTGTGCATACAAAAATCAAACTTTATAAGGTAATGGTTAGGAGTATCTTAATTTATGGACACGAGTCTTGGTGCAGCACAGTGACTATGGAAAATAAATTCTTGGTGTTTGAAAATAAAGCACTTAGAAGAATATTAGGAGTTAAGTGGTGGGAAAGGATACCAAATAGTAGAATTAGAGAAATAACAGGAGTGCAGCCGATCGATGAATATGTTAGATTCTCACGATGGAAGTGGCTAGGACATGTGTATAGGAGACAGGGAATAGTACGAGGTACACCAGGGTGCGTGGCACCTGGTAGGAGAGGTAGAGGAAGGCCAAAAGAGACGTGGGTGAGGACAATGAGACGGGAAGCTGGAGATGAGTGTTGGGGAGATCTTGAGGAGGTAGCACAAGATAGGATGTGGTGGTGTGAGTTCATCGAGGCCCTATGCATCCCCGAGGGTGCCATAGGAAATGATTGATTGATTGATTGATACTGTATATATATATTTTTTTATATAAAATAACAAAATATGGGGCTATATAATATCATTTTCAGTCATATATGTGCAATATAAACTAAACCTTAAAAAAGGGTCCCAAGGGAATTAGCCAGCAATTATGCAACCTCGGACAACACCGAAAAAGCATAGACAAAAGAAGAAAAACAAACTATAGAAAATCAATACATACAAAAAAAAAAAAAAAAGGAAGTGAAGTAAAAAAGAAAGAAATACAGTGAGATCACATAACAAACAAATGAAAATAAGCATAAGTGTTACTACAAATGCCAAAATACCACATAAACTACAAACAAAAAAGCAAATTGTTGTCTCCACAAGCTAGTGGCATGGCACATCATCACTATCATCGACCGCAGCATGACCGGATTCAATGTCAGGACTGCAATTATTAAAATTATGTAACTTCAAACGCTACGTAATTACAAACAATATGTAACAATTATGTAACAGTTGCAATAACAAAATGTAACTACACTTATAAGGCCAACACAAACATGTAACAGTTGCATTAACAAAATGTAACTACAATTATAAGGCCAACACAATTATGCATTACCACAATATTATGTAGCATTTCACACAATGTTACAATTATGTATTACTACAATGTTTCTACAGTATTATGTAACAATTCATACAATTTTACAATCATGTATTACTACAATGTTACTACAATGCAACAATTACAATACAATTATGTAACAATTCATACAATGTTACAATTATGTATTACCACAATGTTACTACAATATTGTGTAAATTCATACAGTGTTACCACAATTTTGCATTACCAGAATCATCACACAAGTTAGGTGAAATATTAGACAGTACTAAAGGGATGACTCAATATGTAATGTAATAACCTAGCAGTATTACCATTGCACAATTATATGTGTATGTCTATTATACATACGCTTCTTACAAAATGTCATACAACAACCATTGCATTTGTTCAATTATGTATCCAACTTGTTTAAAATGTAATATTACTGGATCAGTACATTATTAACATGAATATTATATGTATCCAATATTATAGTCAATATTATGTACTAATAGATTAGTATATGTCAATGATAATCACTCTCGGAGGACCTCCAGCGGCGTGGCCGAGCGATGTCAGGACTCCATATTATAATTACAAATCATAATAGATAGATAGATAGATATATAGACAGACAGAGCACCAGGCAAGCCTGGGAACAGGATATGAGCTTGCAAGTCTACGCGAAGAAATGTTGACAATACACCGGAAGCAGCATGTCAGGGGATGAGATAGGTAGTGTGTCAGCAAGATAAGCATACGAACAATGCCTAGTGACCATATACACACATACTCACACACAGGCTTCTAGAACATTTCAACAACAGTGTAACACACGTGACACCACCCCTGCTATACCAGAATTTAGGAAACAGAGCTCAGAAGGAGACTGGCCATAGAACCGGCAGGTAGTAGGGAGAAGGAGCCTAGCAACATGGGCGAGAGGGTGGAAGAGAGAGAGAGAGAGAGAGACAAGGAGGTAGCTTGCGGGACTCTACTTATACTTCACTCGTGTGTGAGAGCCTTTGTTAATATTTCCAAGACAAATAAAAATAGTCCCATACTCATCTTTACCTCTCCTGTCATTGCATGACAAATGGGAATTATGATTATCTACTTACAAACTACTCATGTATAACAACCGCTCGTCCACGAGTCTAATATATGTATAACTGATCACAAAACTTCACTAATACAGGTTTTTACAAAGTTATTGTAAGTTATGGCGGCAGCGAACGTACGAACCTCGTCTATGAATCTACAGTGAATTTCTAAAAAAGCAGGCAAGACTCTAACCAAGATTAGCTTCAGTTCTACAGTGAATTCCTACAAAATACAAGCTACAAGCCTACGAGCCTACGAGTCTACGAGCCTACGAGCCTACAAGTCTACAAGCCTACGAGTCTACGAGTGTACAGTTGATTCTGCATTATCAAGATTGAAAACAAAAAAAATACCTCTTACAACCAACAACTCACAACCAGCTCATGACAGTATTCTCTCCAACCCCCCCCCACCCTCCTTCTCCCTGATCATCACGCTGATGCAGAGGTGAAGAGGTCACAGGACGCCTTGCCAGTAGTTTAACAAAATATTAATACAAACTATCTTCCAATTTCTACGACGAACCAACGAACTATGACAATCTCCGATCAGCTACAAGTAACAACTCTACGAGTCGTTTGTATAATCTTCTACACTCACCTACAAGTAGCGGCAGTCTTCATCCCACAACAAGTAAATCACAAGAGAAAAGGACCGAGAATACATCGAGAAAGAAAAACAAAACAAACAAACAAAGAATGAGACACGACTCACAACTCACAACCATCTGACCTTACCCTCCTTTCTCTCCTACCTCCACCCAAGCTCCACCGCTGATGCAGGAGTGCGAGGTCAAGACGACGAAGCAAATACCAAGTCCATATTCACAACTCATCTTACTCACTCATCTTCACTGGAGATACTCATCGCTACTCATTTACTCACCACAGCTACCAGTGTGGGAAGTGGACGTCACCATACGTGTGCTGAGACGCCGCCGCGCCATGAGTTTGACACCCCACAACAAGTCAATCAACCCGTGAAGAACAACGTTATCACCACGTGCAACACCACTCACACCATTCCCACCAAGGTAAAAATTAGTGAGTTACATAGTTACTTCATTTATACAATACACAGTGATAGACAAAAAACTTCTGCACAAACATATAAAACGTGCTTTATAGTTACAACTTACGTACACATACTTCAGTTATCTGCATAATTCAATCATTAAATAATCACCAACAATAAATATTCTACACTATATATATTCATTTATTTATTATAGCATTTATTTACTACCAACTAGTGTTACCATATATACCTACATAAAATACGTGGTTCATACATACAGCTATACATTATTACATCTACAAAGTATTAAGGAAAATATACCATCAAAGTTACTCAGTGAGCGTTTAAAAGAGCTGTATTAAACATTTATTAATTAAAGCTACCTAGTGGAAACAGATAAATTAAGTTACAAGGAAAACCAGAAAAAAAAAAAAATGGCCAACACAAATGACGTTAGCAAGAATGAACATCTTCCACACAATAGTGAAGACAAAGATTTCCATACAGTGCTGACACATTTATTGCCCACGATAGGTACAAGTGAACAACAAGTCAGTGTATATAGTTAATATTGTATATACTGTATATATATTTTTTTTTTATAAAATAACAAAATATGGGGCTATATAATGGAGGTTTGGAGGGTGAAGTGCTTGAAAGGGTACAGCAGGGAAGAAAGGTTGCTGGTTCCTTGAAAGCAGTGATAAGAAACAGGGAAGTGAGCATAGAAGTAAAAAAGTTACTACATGACAGTATTGTGATACCAACTCTAACGTACGGAAGTGAAGCTTGGACATTGTTGGAAGGACACAAGTCAAGAGTGAGAGCAGTGGAAATGAGTTATTTAAGAGGAGCCTGTGGAGTCACGTGGAGAGACAGGCTGACGAATGAGGATATAAAGGAGCGTTGTGGTGTGGATGTGGATGTGATAGGAAGCGTTGTGAGGAACACACTGGGGTGGTTTGGCCATGTGCAGAGGATGGAGGGTGAAAGACTGACGAAGAGAGTGTATGTGAGTGAGGTGGAGGGTGGAAGAGGGAGGGGGAGACCGAGGATGAGATGGAAGGATGGGGTGGAGAGGTATATGAGAGAGGGGGGTGTGAGTTGGGAGCAGGGCAGTGAGATGGCGGGGGACAGGGCGACTTGGAGGCGATTTGTTTGTGGCCACCCCAAACGGGATTGAGGCGTCTGGCAATAGATAGATAGATAAATAATGTAATTTTCAGTCATATATGTGCAATATAAACTGAACCTTAAAAAAGGGTCCCAAGGGAATTAGCCAGCAATTATGCAACCTCAGACAACACCGAAAGAGCATAGACAAAAGAAGAAAAACAAACTATAGAAAATCAATACATACAAAAAAAAAAAAAAAAGGAAGTGAAGTAAAAAAGAAAGAAATACAGTAAGATCACATAACAAACAAATGAAAATAAGCATAAGTGTTACTACAAATGCCAAAATACCACATAAACTACAAACAAAAAAGCAAATTGTTGTCTCCACAAGCTAGTGGCATGGCACATCATCACTATCATCGACCGCAGCATGACCGGATTCAATGTCAGGACCGCAATTATTAAAATTATGTAACTTCAAACGCTATGTAATTACAAACAATATGTAACAATTATGTAACAGTTGCATTAACAAAATGTAACTACAGTTATAAGGCCAACACAAACATGTAACACTTGTATTAACAAAATGTAACTACAATTATAAGGCCAACACAATTATGCATTACCACAATATTATGTAACAATTCATACAATGTTACAATTATGTATTACTACAATGTTTCTACAATATTATGTAACAATTCATACAATGTTACAATCATGTATTACTACAATGTTACTACAATGCAACAATTACAATACAATTATGTAACAAATCATACAATGTTACAATTATGTATTACCACAATGTTACTACAATATTGTGTAAATTCATACAGTGTTACCACAATTCTGCATTACCAGAATCATCACACAAGTTAGGTGAAATATTAGACAGTACTAAAAGGATGACTCAATATGTAATGTAATAACCTAGCAGTATTACCATTGCACAATTATATGTGTATGTCTATTATACATACGCATCTTACAAAATGTCATACAACAACCATTGCATTTGTTCAATTATGTATACAACTTGTTTAAAATGTAATATTACTGGATCAGTACATTATTAACATGAATATTATATGTATCCAATATTATAATCAATATTATGTACTAATAGATTAGCATATGTCAATGATAATTACTCTTGGAGGACCTCCAGCGGCGTGGCCGAGCAATGTCAGGACTCCATATTATAATTACAAATCATAATAGATAGATAGATAGATATATAGACAGACAGAGCACCAGGCAAGCCTGGGAACAGGATATGAGCTTGCAAGTCTATGCGAAGAAATGTTGACACTACACCGGAAGCAGCATGTCAGGGGATGAGATAGGTAGTGTGTCAGCGAGATATGCATTCGGACAATGCCTAGTGACCATACACACACATACACACAAACTCGCACACAGGCTTCTAGAACATTTCAACAACAGTGTAACACATGTGACACAACCCCTGCTACACCAGAATTTAGGAAACAAAGCTCAGAAGGAGACTGGCCATAGAACTGGCATATAGTAGGGAGAAGGAGCCTAGCAACATGGGCAAGAGAGAGAGAGAGAAAGAGAAGGAGGTAGCTTGCAGGACTCTACGTATACTTCACTCGTGTGTGAGAGACTTTGTTAATATTTCCAAGACAAATAAAAATAGTCCCATACTGATCTTTACCTCTCCTGTCATTGCATGACAAATGGGAATTGTGATTATCTACTTACAAACTACTCACGTATAACAACCGCTCGTCCACGAGTCTAATATATGTATAACTGATCACAAACTTCACTACTACAAGTTTCTACAAAGTTATTGTAATATATATGTACGGTATATATATATATATATAGATAGATAGATAGATAGATATATATAGATATATATATATATATATATATATATATATATATATATATATATATATATATAATCCAGTACACCAGTTCTGTATGAGACAGCCCTAGCATGCATTCAGTACGGACGGTAGGCGTTAGTCCCGATGTGGTAACATGTAGAGGTGTACGGTATGTTGGAGGACTACTAGGCCTTGGGAGCACGCTGTGAAGCCTATGCCCAGAGTTGGACACATTAAAAAAATGCTCAAGGTGTGTGTGTGTGTGTGTGTGTGTGTGTGTGTGTGTGTGTGTGTGTGTTCATTAATGCACAGTTGCCGCAATGAATCACTCACATTTGCTTTGCTTCATAGTGCAACGTACAATTCAAATGAAAATGTTTCTCCACGCGCAGAAACTGTCATTGTGATTGTGAGAACAATGCAGTTTCGGCCCAACTTAAATCTAATTCATGTAAGACAAACGGAATAGTTGTGTAGTGCGTCCAGTTCTAATCAGTCTCGTTTCATTCGCACCAATGGGCACATTAAAGTAAGCTATGTGACTATGTGGTTAATACTGAGGACTTTTAAACTATTGGTCTCAACGTTTTAGGCAGCTGGGGGAATCTGACTCAGATATCCATCCATACTTTGTGGGTTAGTTGGTGAGATTAGTAGCCTGCCTAGTGCAACACTTAGGGCAGGTTACTGTGGTGACCTGGATGTTGCAATGTCATTGTACCCCAGGGAACTGGGTGAATAACCTGCCAGAGGCTGAAATGCCTAAGGTATTGAGACGCGCACCGAACCAAACGCCTTCTGGCGCCTACCCCATTTTTACCTCTATCTTCATTTAAGTGATAGTTCTCTTTATGTATTTATGTAATATTTTGTATACATGTGCACATGTGTGTGTGTGTGTGTGTGTGTGTGTGTGTGTGTGTGTGTGTGTGTATTTGTGTGTGTGTGTGTGTGTGTATTTGTGTGTGTGTGTGTGTGTGTGTGTGTGTGTGTGTGTGTGTGTGTGTGTGTGTGCGCGCGTGTGTTCTTACCTACCTAATTGTTCTTACCTAATTGTATCTTTACAGGAATGAGTCAAGCTCGTACTGTCCCGTGTCTTAAACCATATTTATCGTACATATCCTTAAATTTGTGAATTGTTTTGGCACACACTATTTCATTCGGTAGTGCATTCCATTGATCAATTGCTCTGTTTGGGAAACTAAATTTCCTTACGTCTTTATCACCTCTCTTCTTATGCAGTTTTTTGCAGTGTCCTCTTGCTGATGCTTCTCCATATGTTAAGTAATCATTTATGTCTATTTTCTCCATTCCTGATATGCACTTATATAGCATTATCATGTCACCTCTTTTCCTTCTCTCCTGTAGTGTTGGTAGTTCCAGTTTTAGTCTTTCTTCGTAGCTTAGGTCCCTTAAGCTTGGTATCCATCTTGTAGCGGCCCTTTGAACTTTTTCAATCTTGTCTCTATGCTTTTTGAGATGAGGACTCCTGATGCATATTCCAGGGTTGGTCTAATGAATGATGTTATTATCCTTCTTAGCAAGTCTTCATTTATGTATGTGAATGCTATTCTCATAATTGCAAGCAGTGTATACATGTTCCGTACCTTCTCGCTGATGTGGTCAGCCGGAGATAGTCTGTTATTGATAATCACACCTAGGTCTTTCTCTCTTTCTGATGTGCATAGGGTTTTATTTCCTAACCTATAATCCCAATCAGGTCTTTTTCCACTTTTACCAAACTTGATTACATGACACTTGTCCACATTGAATTCCATTTGCCATGTACTACTCCATTCATGAAGTTTATTTAATTCTTGTAGCTCTTTACAAGAGTCTGTGTTAGTAATTCTCCTTTGTATTTTTGCATCATCTGCAAACATATTCAGATAGCTCTCATTTCCAGTGTTACTGCTTATATCATTTATATACACTAAAAACATGATTGATGCCAGCACTGAACCCTGTGGTACTCCACTTGTCACTTCTTTCCGTGATGAGTAGTTTCCTCTTAGTACTGTCCTCCTTTCTCTTTTTATGAGAAAGTCTTGCATCCAACATAACAGTTTGCCTCAAATTCCTCCTTGATGGTACAGTTTCCATAAAAGTCTTTGGTGTGGTACTGTGTCAAAAGTTTTCTTGAAATCTAAATAGATACTGTCCACCCATCCTTCCTTTTCCTGTATTGTGTTTGTTACTCTGTCATAGTAGCTCAACAGATTAGTAACACATGATTTTCCTTTTCTGAAACCAAACTCTTTCTGTTATCATGCTGTGTTCTAGATGATTTACCCAAGCTTTTCTTATAAGTTTTTCTAATACTTTGCTTACAACACTGGTCAGTGATACTGGTCGGTAGTTGAGTGGATTTTGTCTATTTCCTTTCTTGAATAAGGGGACAATATTTGCTTTTTTCCAAATATCAGGTAGTTTACCTTGACTCAAGGATTTCTTGAAAATTAAAAATAATGGTTTACTTAACTCCTTTGCACATTCTCGTAATACCCAACATGAAATTTCATCAGGACCACTTGCTTTTCCTCTGTCTGATCTACTTAACTCCTCCTGTATTACTTTTTCTGCTATTTGTATATCTGGTAGTATGTGTGGACATGCGTGTTCCACATATTCCCTCTCAAAATATTTTTCTTCTGTAAAAACTAATTGGAAATTCTTATTTAGTGCTTCACAAATATCTTTCTCTTGTGTATAAGTGATTCCCTCGTCCGTAATGGATTGTATTATATCTTTTACATTGGTTTTGCTTCTGATATAGCTGTAAAACAGCTTTGGTTGATCACTACTTTTATTTATTATATCCTCCTCAAACTGTTTTTGGGCTTCCCTCCTTATTCTTGTATAGTCGTTTCTTGCCTGTGTGTAATTATTATATGCCCTTTCACTATTGTGTCTTCTGTATCTATTCCACAACAAATCTCTTCTTTCTTTTGTTTTTTACATTCTGTATTGAACCACTTCTGTATTTTCTTATCTGCTTCTTTGTGCTGTGGGATGTACTTCTGGACTCCTATTGCTTTATCGACATTCCTCGAAGATTTAGGACACTGATACACACCGCATGAAGCAGGATTCATACACACACTGGAAATTTACAGTATGTGCGTTTGTGTTGGAAACGTGTAACATGACCCATATATTTAGAAATCGATGATTAGGTGCGCAGTCAGAAATTTATGAGGGACTGAATTTTGATAATTGATCTGGAGATAAAACAGCTTGATAGGCATTGTAATTATATTTTAATTAATGAGAAATGTATTTATTGTTAAACAATAAAAGAAGCAACTCTGAAAACAATCATTACTGCCCGAATGAATATGTAAAATTATAAATAAATGGCTAAGTGACTATTTTCTCTTTAAGATTAGTCTATAAGAAAAAGAGGGGCCCTGGCTGATGCTATGTCGAGTGTTGTGTATTTCTGCATGGAGGAATTTGTCAGTCACGCTTGTATGTGTTAGTTGCTGTCCCCTACACATAAAAAAGTACCGTATCCCAGCGCTTTGGGTTAAGCCCCAACTCTTGTTCCTTCCCTTACAGTGCACTTGTTCACCCAATAACTCTTCTTCTGTCCATATATTTCCATGGAACATGGTTGCAAACCCCCAAACATTTATTTTCCTCGTCAGTTAAATAAGAGTAACATATTGTATACAGTATGCTTTCTTACTTGTAATATTCTATTAACATTCCCAAACTCCTATTTTTCACACTTAGGTGAATTTGTTTGTCGTTGGTTCAGAGAGAATTATGGAGTTGTCTCGACATGATACGGCATATTGTTCCAGTATCTATGCTTTGAGCTTCTATGACACACACATAAAACTGTCTGGTGTAGTTGAATTATGATACTCGAGTTGCCTCGAACATGAGAGGCTTAATGTTAAAGACCAAATATTACTATCCCTCCCAGATATGGAAAACATTTCAAATGTTTCCTGGAAGCGAGGAAGGGACGTTGGTAAATTGCTTCAGTACAGTTTCAACCAATTAGCAGGGTGAGAAGGTCACAGATCCATCACTTGTAATAAAGAGTATGGGCGTATTCGTAGTGGGCCTACTGGCACATATGAAGACATAGTCATATTGGATGATAAACTAAATTCCTCAGTAGCAAGTCTCCATAGCAACTAGGTAATAATGGTTTGCAATATTTTCCGTCATACAGTAGTTTAATACAAACGCCTCGCAACCGTATGGGCCACTCACTACTTGCCCAGACGAGAGCCGTTTCTGAACTCCACGGAAATGCACCGCCGCATTTTCCACTGCAGCACCAGTGGGGATACTTAGTAGAGGCCAAAACCCATCATTAGAACACTTCAGTCCAGATCACACTTGACATATCACCTGATGACCAAAAATGAGGTAGTTCTGCATTTTTATTTCAAATTAGAATTTCTAGTTTCTGAGATCCTAGGTAGGTAAACAGACAGATTATTATTACTGACCGGTGGTATAGCTAATTCATCCTACTTTAGTTTGGAAGGGATGGAAATTGCATGAGTGACGTTCTCTCTCTCTCTCTCTCTCTCTCTCTGTATATATATATATATATATATATATATATATATATATATATATATATATATATATATAGTGAAAACTTGCAGGAAAATAAAAGGCAGAGGAGCACCAAGCTTTCGTCTGTATTTCAAGACATCTTCAGAGTGAACAAGTGTAAAGAGGCAAGAAGGCAGTATATATACAGTAGAACCAACATCTTCAAGCGTTGCCAAGCGACTAATCCCTGGATGGAATACCTAACTTGACCACGTGGATCTGGTTAACCCTCGCGTGGGTGGGACGTAAACCTGACCTGGTGTTTCCGGCTAACCTCAAACTATTTTTAGTCTATGTCACGGCCTCACCTAGTGATAACTACTGATACCTAAATCAGTTGGGTTTTGCAGATCCAAAGCTGGGGCCAATAATGAAGGCGCTCTATAATCCTTCAGATTTACAGAGAATGCTGGATAAATGACATTTAGACGGCATATTCAAATGACCGTGTTGACGATGAAATTCTCGCTAACGTTAGCCTATTCAGGTGAGGAGACCACTTGAGTACCGTAACAAGAAGCGGTGCCAAGGCAAAGCAAACTCGTCCCCGGAAGTCATTTTAGTGCTGATGTATAAACACAACAGGAGTAGACTGTAGCACCAGTCGAGCAGGGCAGTACTTCCAAGGTGGATGGAAATCTGATGACAGGGAGAGATGGAGCTCCCGTTTCATCAGCCATCGGGACTAGTTCCCGACCATCCCCCTTTGCTGAACTTTTTCAGTGTCTCAGTAACACAGAGAGTAGGCCAGCATGCTCTCCAATACAAGTTTCTCTATCAACACAAAACTTCATGCACAGTACACACCACACTTCCTTTTCAATATTTTGAAAAAATGGCGTCGAATAAAGTAGCCTCGGAGTCCCCAGGGGAGGAGACCATAAACGCCCCCACCATCTGCCCCTCTCCCGGTGACGACTCAAGATGCCTGGAACCATTGTCTGACTCTCTTCTTCTTCATTTCTGCAAAATTCGTGGCCTTTCCTCTAACTTTCGCCCTGTAGAGCACCACCTCTCCTTCTCTTAACCTCACCTTCTTTTTCTAACTGGGACTCAGCTGTCTGAGGACAGCAGACCCTTTTCTGTATCCTCCTACTTTCTCTGTACTCATTTCAAAGCCAAAGGTGGTTGTTGTGTATATATATACACAACAACTTATCTTGCTCTCATGTTCCTGAACTCGATTCCTCTGAATTCTCTACACTCTGGCTTCGCTTTCCTGTCATTCTCTAACTAAATATATCTGTGCTGTTTACTTATCTCCTAATTCTACTGACTATCAAAAATTCTTTGACTATCTTACTTATACAATGGAATACATTCTATCCATTTCTCCTTTTCAATGTTCACCACCACCTTTGGCTCTCCTCTCCTTTCACTGATCCACCTGGTGAACAACCCTACACCTTTTCTATCCTTAATGACCTAGAGCAGCTTGTACAGCACACTACCCGTATCCCTGACCGCCTTGGAGAGAGCTCCAACATACTTGACCTCTTCCTTACAACTAATCCTTCTGCTTACACTGTTAATCTTTTCTCTCTTTTGGGCTCCTCTGATCACAGCCTTATCACCTTAACCTGTCCTATCACTCCGGTACGGCCTGCAGACCCTTCAAAGAAACGTCATCTGTAGCACTTTGGAGCTGCAGATTGGGAGGCCCGCAGGCAGTACTTCTTTGATTTTCCATGGAATGATTATTGCTTCCATGGCCGGGAGCCATCTGGGTGTGCCTTGCGCATTACGGAGGTTATTCTCTCGGGCATGGAAGCATACATTCCTTACTCATATCCTCTGACTAATGCACGAAAGCCTTGGTTTAATCACGCTTTTTCTCATGCTGTCCGCAACAAGGAGAGGGCCTATAAAAGGTACCAGAGCCAACCCACCCCTGAATCACATCTTTTATACGTTTCTGCCCGGAATCGTGCTAAGTCTGTCCTTCGCTCTACTAAAAATAATTTCATCCGTACAAAATGCTCTCAACTCTCTAACTCGAATTCTTCCTGCTCCTTCTGGCACCTTGCCAAAAACCTTTCTAACAACTTTACCTCATCATCCTTCCCTCCTCTTTTCTACTCTGATGGCTCTGTAGCTATTTCTTCTACTGATAAAGCAGATCTCTTTGCTCAGACTTTCCTCTACAATTCCACCTCAGACGATTCCGATGCTGTTCCTCCATCACTTCACCCTCTGACTTCCTCATGGCTAACATTAAAATTTCTTCAGCTGATGTATTTTTTGCCATCACAGGCCTCAATACTAATAAGGCATGTGGGCCTGATGGAGTCCCTCCTGTTGTTCTCAAGAACTGTGCTTCTGTTCTTACACCCTGTCTAGCCAAACTCTTTCGCCTTTGTCTATCAGCTTGTACCTTTCCTTCTTGCTGGAAGTTTTCCTTCATTCAGCCAGTTCCAAAGATGGGTGACCATTCCCAGCCCTCTAACTATCGTCCAATTGCTTTGACATCCTGTATCTCAAAATTTTTCTGGTCTATTCTTAATATAAAAAATTTAAAGCATCTTTCCTATCACAACCTTCTTTCTGATCGTCAGTATGGGTTCCGTAAGGGACGTTCCACTGGCGATCTTCTCACCTAACTTTCACACTCCTGGTCATCCTCCTTTCGGGACTTTGGCGAAAGCTTTGCCATTGCACTTGACATCTAAAGGGCTTTCGATCGAGTCTGGCATAAATCTTTAATTTCCAAACTGCTCTCCTACGGTTTCTATCCTTCTATCTGTGCCTTCATCTCTAGCTTCCTTTCTGGTCGTTCTATAGCCGCTGTTGTAGACGGCCATCGTTCTTCTCCTAGATCTATTAACAGTGGTGTTCCTCAGGGCTCTATCCTATCATCAACTCTCCTCCTTTTATCCATCAATGACCTTCTAAGCTGTACATCTAACCCTATCCACTCATACGCTGATGACTTCACCCTTCACCTTTCCATTCGATTCCCACAACTTTCATCTCAGCAGTTACTTCAACAAACAAGGGATGAGGCTATGGTACACCTAATGTCTGACTTGGCTCGTATCTCTGACTGGGGTAAAAATAATCTGGTTGTTTTTCATGCATCAAAAACTCAATTTTTGCACCTATCAACCCGACAAAATCTTCCACAGGTATACCCACTAATGTTTAATACTATACAGCTTAATCCTGCATCATCCTTGAAAAATGCTTGGGGTTTCATTTACTCGGGACTTATCTTGGAAAGATCATATTACATCTCTTGTAAAATCTGCTTCCAAGAGATTGGGTGTGCTAAGTCGACTCCGTTCCTTCTTTACCCCTGCACAATTGTTGACTCTATACAGGGGTTTTATCCGCCCCTGAGTGGAGTACAACTCTCATGTGTAGGGGGGCTCCCCACATACAGCTCTTCTCAATAGGGTGGAGTCAAAGGCTTTTCGTCTCATTAACTCTCCCCCTCTTACTGGCTGCCTTGAATTTCTGTCTCTTTGCCGCACTGTTGCATCTTTATCTCTTTTCTATCGCTACTTCAATGGTCACTGTTCCTCTGAACTGTCCACATGCATTCCTCCACCTCTACAACGGGCGCGTAGCACCCGTCTAGCAGCAAACTCTCACTAATTTTCTGTCCAACTCTCTAATGCAAGAGTTAACCGTTACTCCCAGTCCTTCATTTATGCAACAGGTCATCTCTGGAACTGTCTCCATCCGTCTGTATTTCCTGCTTCCTATGATCTCCAGTCTTTCAAGCGCAGTGTGTCCAGGCATCTCGAAATGAATGGATCTTGAATTAGGCTCTCTCTTGTATTTTGTTTTTCTCTTGGAAGGAACAGTTTTGCGAGCTCGTTGCCTTTGGTTCCTTCTTCCTTATATTAAAAAAAAAAAAAAAATCTAGTAAAATATGTCACATATAAAATCTGGAGTAAATTGGGTGAAAATTAACGAGTTTATGCCCATATAAAATTTTAGGCCCAACCCAACTGACACTGACCCCCTACGGCTAACTGGGGGGTGGCTCCTCTGATGTAATGATGCATGTTATAGGATGCATATTTGAAAGATGCACCTTTAGTTTTTGGTTTCGTGTCTATATGGCGAATTTGAAAGGAGTTATGGCGATATATATATATATATATATATATATATATATATATATATATATATATATATATATATATATTTCTTGGGCATACAGCCTGGGCCCGAAATTTAATCAGGTGATCAGAATGTCATAGCCCATCATCCCTGTAGTGTTGGTTTAAATTACGTAAAGTTGTTAACAGACAGACAGACAAACAAACAAACAAACAAACAAACAAACAAACAAACAAACCGAGTGAGAACATACCCGTCCCCGAGCCTCTCCGGGACGGGGACGGGTAATGAAGTTTTCTGAAGACTGAATACAACCCCTCCAGTTCGTAAAGCCTCTCTTAACCTAAATATAATTGATTAGGTATACCAAGAATGCCATAAAAATGGCAACACTGTAGTGAAATATGTATAATATGAACAATCTATAATCCTGTACTTAACTGACAAAGGCTGTATAGATGACAGATATTTGGCACACCTGTAATATATCAGTTCGTGTTGTATAATCACGTAACTGCTGGGATTTGTCAGCCTCACAGAAGTGTCCAACGGTCGACTGAATAAAATTGTGAAGTGCATGCAAGTGAACGTAAGAGCTAAATGGAAGGAATAGTTACACTGAATATTTGAGAAAATACAAATTAATCTGGTTAAATTAGATAACAGTAAACAAAACATCAATGTAGGTTCGGTTTAATTCACCTCAGTTCATTATACCCTCTACGCTTCCTCCTCTCTGTGTATGAGTAGAGTATTAAGCAGAAAATATTATAATCGAACGGAATAAAGTGTAAATTACTACTGAATCATTTTATAATCCATCTATAGTTTAGCCACTATTTCTTCTTTCCATAAAGAATAATAATAACATTTTGATCTATTACATCTCGTCTTCTTATTCTTTTCATGCCTAGAATTATTCTATCAGAACTCATCCGGTATCAAAATTAGTAAAGAGAGAGAGAGAGAGAGAGAGAGAGAGAGAGAGTAAATCCAACTCGATCAGGGTGAAAGTAGTCAATACCATCTTGATTCCTTGCACCTCCTCATCCTGTCTCAGTAAGGTTAATGTGTCGTATCAAGAATTATTTCGTGTTAGAATAAATTAGTATCGAGAGAGAATGTATGAATATAACTCAGTCTGGATAAAATCGGTCAAGATTAAGTGAACCCTCAAAACATCTCGATCTATTACAGGTCTCTCTCCATCTCTTTGCTCTGACTTTATATTTTCTACATAAAACTACAGAGTGATACCATAAATTTATCACTGAGTAATAGCTGAGTATGAACAAGACTGAGCGACCCCTTGAAGCACTGCGTCCTCTCATTTTCCATTCCTATCGCTGTTCTTAGGACAGTTTATATACCGTCACAAAACTGTACTGTGTTAGCAGGAATTATTTAATGTAAACAAGTAAACTTAATGCGAATTAGTCGACAGTTATCAGACAACACTACGTGCACCTTGGAAACACCTGGATCCATTACACACCCTCCTCTTCCATTCCCTCTTCTATGTTCTGGGTTTATCATCATCATCATCATCATCCGGACCTCCTTTCCCACCCAAGGGCAGGGTGAGGGTTTACCTGCTGAATATCGTTTAATGTTATCTTGTTATAAATTATATCTGTTGGGTTCATTAAATCTTACTCTAAATGATATCTGTCGGGTTAAGTGAATACATAAAACAATGGAATGGAACCCAGATGCAAGCCAGCTAACATATAATTAGCCAAGATTAAGTATACGTTGGAAACACCTCGATCCATTACACTTCCTCTCCCTCCACCCCGCCACCACGCTCACACTAGACCACTCTCGGGAAAGAGCTCCTTAATTTGCAGTAATTAGGGAGTGGAACGTGTGGCCAATTCCTTCGGCCTGCTGCTATCGGATGTTGGCGTAATTACCTCACAGGCTCGAATTCCCGGGTTCATTAGCGCCCAGACCAGCGTGGTGGTTGAGCAGGGAGTGTGGCAAGGTCGGTTAAATGCCATGGATCTTGCTGCACTGCCTGGTTAGAGCCGCACTGATGACGGTAAATACAGACTGCCACATCAAGCGGATCTAAGTGCTGGTAGGGGGTGCTGGGATAGGGCAGGAGTGGGTGGAAGGGAAGGTAGGAAGAGATGGTTCTCTTTAATGGAGAAGGGAGTTGTTGGAAGAGGGAAAGAGTAGAGTGGGTGGAAGGGAAAGGTAGACAGGGAAGGTGGTTTGTGATGGTGAGGAGGGCTGTGGTATGTCTGTAATGGTAATGATGGTTATAGTTAAAATGTCAGCGATTGTGTGGTGGTGTTAATGTTGTGCTGTGTGGTGGTGGTGGTGATTATTTTTGTGGTGGTAATGGCTTTGTTGTCGCGTTGCTAGAAGTAGGGAATGGTAAAGTAGGGGTGGGACGGGATGTTGGTGGTGGGAGGGTGATTGTACTCGAAGTAGTATTATATGCAGGATGGTGTTTCATGGTAATATGGTGTGATAGGCGTGGTGGTAACTGTGTGGTTGTGATCCGCGTAGTGACGAAGGTGACTGTAGTTGATATGTAGTAATGTTTATGGAGATGGTGGTAGCTGCTTGGTTCTGTGCTTGTGGTGGGTTTGCTGTGGTGGATATGTTACTGGATGTGTGATGACGGTAGGTTTATGATAGTCTTAGTGGAAATGTTCATGTGTTTTAAGGTGATGGGGAGTGAAATAATGGGGGATAATAGTGATTCTCTGTTTTTGTGTGTTAGTGGTAAGAGGGGCGCTTTATAGAGATGAGAGAAGGATGTATTTGATTATGGTGGTTGTGTGATGGTGTGAGGTGTGTGGTTCTGTTATGGTGGACGTAGTGTTTGCGGTGTGGGTAATGAAGGCGGTGGTGAGGGAAACGGCAGTGTTGGTGGTGGTAATTCCATAATCGCAGTGTTGGTTATGGTGGCTGTTGTGTAGGCTAGTCGTAATGGCGTTAGTGGTAGTATTAGTGATTATGGGGTGGCTTCTGATGCTGATGGTGGTGGTTGTGGCAGCCATGTTGTGATAACTGTTTCAATACCGATCGTGAAGAAGGTGAGTGTGAGGTAGTATTGCAACTGCTGGATATGGTTTAATTGTGAGATGATATTATTACTGATGGATGTGATATAAGTGTGAGATGATACTGTGCTTTTTTGGTGGATTTGGTACAAGTATGAGGTGGTACTGCTGTTGATGAATTTTATATGAGGTGGTGGTTCTGGCAAGTGTGAGATGGTTCTCCCACAGGTGGATTTAGTATAAGTATGAGGTGAGACCGACACTGATGATTCCGGTGTAAGTATGAGACGGTATCGCTAATGTTGGATTCTGCCCGGTATTAATCCAAGTTCCTGTATTCTTATGACCATTCGTAAAATCTTTGGGTGTTCATAAACTGGCGAGAAATCCCAGGAGCTATTTATGAAACATCAAAAGCGTTGTGACTCTTCGCATCTTAGACCAACAACAACAACTTCGAATTCTTCATCCTTGCTGTTTTTGTCCTGCAGACTCATTCTTGATGATTGCGATAGTATCCAACATATAAAAGGCATAGAATGGATTGGGCTGGCCTTGTGTATGAGACTGATTTAGTTCGAAAGTGAATGGCATTCACACTGAGGGAAGTCAGGCTGTTACTGTAGATATGAAAGTAGTATTAATATTGAGATAAGTAGCCATTAGGAAGATCCAGCAGTGCAGTGCTGATGAGAGCATTGCATACAACGGGAGCAATTTAGTTGCAACAAACATATTCATGCCTGCATAAGTATATTTTCCGAGAGGGAGGGAGGGAGTGAAGTGAAGTGAGATGCGAAGGCACTTCTCTTAAGGCTGACTTTACATGATCTCAAGGATTAATTTTAACTATCGTTTTCTTCTACAGTCATCTTCACCAAGAAATAGGTTACTTTTACCTATTTCAAACAAAGCTTTATTATTACAAACTGCTTGATATCTGTAGGCTATCACAAAGTACATATCTATTTCTATTGCCAGACGCCTCAATCCCGTTTGGGGTGGCCACAAACAAATCGCCTCGGAATTCGTCGTCTGCCTAAGATTGTCCTAGACACTCAGAAACACCCTTACCGTCACAAAACTGCTCGAAAAGTAGCCCCCCAGGCCCCGCACCGCACCCCCCCACCACAAAAAAAGGCAACTCCTCAAAAATTTTTATTGGAAATTAAGTACAAATTTTTATGAAAGTATTGATATCTAGGTTAGGTAGGCGTATCAATATGTTTGTACTTCTGATTCAGTGTTTCTGCAAACAGGCAGTCAGACCAGGGGAAATGACGATTTATACGCAAAGCGCTTTCGGTAACCATTGCAGTTTCCCACGCTAAAGTAAAACCTAAGAGTTCATCTAATCACAGTTGTGAGCTTGCCTGAGAGCGTTGATAAATAATTCCCAAGAACTTTTCACAGCTGTGGGTGATTTGAGGTGATGCGAGTAAGTGCTTGTGAGAAGTCATAGGAACTCTAATAAATAAGGGATCTGGTGTATGCGAAATGATAAGTGGTGTGTGGTATGTACCGGCATTCGTGTGATGGTATAATATGTGTCTGATGGTAATAGATGTACGATGGTGTGTTCTGTGTGGTAGTTGAGGAGTAGTGGGTGACTGTGTGGTCTCAATGTGGTGTTTGACAATGTGCTGCGAAACAGAACGGGTGTGGCGTATTATAGTAGGCTTCTTGTGGTGTGTCGTAGTATCACAGTAATCAGGTGGTTTGTGTGGTGGTGGGTGGCAGATGTGTGGTGTGTGGTAGTGATTCAAGAGGTTTATGATAGTAGGTGATTGTACAGGATATGTGATGGATGCCAGGCTTAATGCAGGTGACGGTGAGAAACGGAATGCCCAGCCTATGGCTCACTGAAACGTGAGTTCTTCTTCCACATTCTGCCCCGGATTAGGCGATCGTATAAACTGCGTCAGAAGACCAGTATTCATAGTGACTGAGGTGCTTTTGTAACATCTCTTTGTAAATGACGTACTCTGCACATTACTCACAGATATCCACTTGAAATTCTTTCATATGAACCATGTCGATATGAAAAAGTTGAAAATAGCACAGACGGGCATGTCGAGGTGTGGTATGCAAAACAACCCGCTAAATAAGAGGTGTTACGAAGCCTCCCAAGGCACAGCTCGATTTCTACAACGTTGTGTTTAAGCCCATAGTCTGCTTTCACAGTAACGCAGCAAAATCCATGGAAACTTACTATATTCCATTCGCTTTAACTTGACCTATAATATCATCTCTCTGTGTTGAATGTTGAGCTGTAGCAACAGATTAACATCGGTTATGATGAAGTCTCGTAGCATTATCTCTTCTGGCACTGAAATATGTAAAATAAGCCTTAGAGAATGAAATGTTGGACCAAGTTAAGGTAAAAGTAATATAGCCAGACATTTATATTCCTCATCATCTAGCATTTAGTTCACTATGCTAACACTCTCTCCACCTGGCTGATATCTGCAGTGTAACCTATATCAAAACACCATTGCCACTAACAGGGTGCAACGTCGTATAAGAGATGCACATAGAAGCTAAGAGCATGACGTCCCAGAACGAGCCTCACCGAACGCAGATAACCTATACTGCCGCCACAATCACTTACAGGCTTCTACCAGTAACGAACCCGATACCGAGTACCACTGTCGCCTCACACAATGCAGATACTTCATAGATAGACAGATAGACAGGTAGACTGCAAGCTCAATAACTCCCTTACATTGCCTTTTTCAGTAAACGACCATATATAGAAAAGTCGTCTTCTCGTCGGTTTACTTACATTACTTAAGTATCTTTATCACTGTTACTTTCAGACAATTATATTCAGCTCAGAGATACTTCGAACACGAGTGGTTCGATATAGGCTTAAGGTTATGAGGCGACTCCATTGCTAATTACAATTATCTGGAGATAGCACGAGTAAATAAAAACAATGACATCATCAAAGTCTAGTAATTAACTCGTTACACTTGCTTGTGGTAGGTTAATATTATTGCTCATGACATTTTGAAACATTTACTTGTACTGAAAATTATTTGTGTTCGGGGCCCCACTATCCACGCACTTGATGAATTTCTTCCCTCAGGAGGGGAAGGCGGTGGGTTAATCGGCAGAGACGTGGCCTGCAGTCCTACCGGACCCAGGTTCAAATCCCCACTGGGGCAGGGAACAGTTTAAGGATATGAATTTCATAAAACTCAGACTTTACTGATCTACCAGAAGGCCCGCCAACATGTCGTAAATATACCCCCTCTAATACCAATACACCAGCCCTGTATGAGACAACCCTAGCATGTATTCAATATGGACGGTGGGTCTTAGCGTCGACGTGGTGACATGTAGAGGTGTATGGCATGTAGGAGGACTGCTGGGCCTTGAGAGCAGGCTGTGAAGCCAATGCCCAGAGTAGGACACATAATATATATATATATATATATATATATATATATATATATATATATATATATATATATATATATATTCTTATGGAACAGAGAGAGATAATGAACACTTCAAGTGAGAATACTAAAAATCACTACTGTCCCGCAAAGTTCCAGGTTCAAAACAAAAGAGTTAGGTAAAATTATAAGTTAAAGTTTAATGCTCAAACTAACAACTAAACATTCAGGACTCATAAGGATAATGTAATGGCAAAAAACAGGTTAAGTATATGGTTAACTGCAATAGCCTCTATTAACACGAAATTAGCAAGAGTAAACTTATCTAAGGCAGCCCTGATAAAATGAGAAAACCGGATAATACTCAGTTAATGCAAGATATATTATTAGATACAAAATATTATTAACAAAGGCTGACATCAAAACTCCACATGAATCTCAAAAACCTTACCAGGCCTACGAATCAACACATGCTATACAGTACAAGAAAAAAAATGTAATAACACTTATACTCAAATTACACAGCAGCTAGATGGTTGGAGACTTCCTGAGCACTCACAAAAATAATAACAACCGTACAGGGGAGGACAGAGATGTGAACAAAATGAGGAGTAGATCTAAGTGGCAATTAATGCAGAGACTGAGCTCATCATATAGGGGCCGGCAGAGCTTGATACAACTTGTAAGAAGGACGTGCAAATGAAGCCATAGGGGACAAAGAGTTGACACTCCTGCTCTGAACAACAGAAAGAACGACTTACTCTACTATAAGGGAGGAGAAGGGGGGAGTGAGGTAGAACACGGAAGCTTGGTCACTATGGAAGCCACGAGGCGAATCGTGATCAAACATGCAGCATACTGTACGTTAGAATTATACAAAGGATGATGAAATCATAGGCTATGTAACACCTCCCCACAAAAAAAAAGAAATTTACAAAGGAAATTTCTTATTACTCTAAAACAATCTGTCTAAAGTCTAGATAAGCAATCCGCAATAACATTTTCTTTCCCCTTGACATGTTGTATGTCTAATGAATACTCCTGAAGAAGTAGACTCCATCTTGTCAATCTCTGATTTTTATCTTTAAACTTACTAAGGAATTTCAGTGGGTTATGATCGGTATAATGACTATGGGGTCAAAACCAGAACACAAATAAAATGCAAAATGCTGTAAACCCAAAAGCTCTTTCTCAATAGTTGAGTAGTTCTTTTGAGGTGGAGTGAACTTCTTACTGTAATAAGATACAGGGTGTTCAATACCCTGATCATCCTCTTGCAGCAAAACAGCCCCAGCTCCTGTATCACTTGCGTCAACAGCCATCTTAAAAGGCTTAGCCAAATTTGGAGTAGCGAGCACTGGCTGACTTAATAGGATAGCTCTAAGTTTGCTGAAAGAGGATTCACAGTTATCGGTCCAGACAAATTTAACTCACTTTTTCAGTAGGTCTGTAAGTGGTGATACAAGAATTGAAAAGTTAAGAACAAATCTCCTGTAATAACCTACCATTCCCAAAAATCTTTGTAGCTCTTTCCTACTTTTAAGTCTGGGAAGATCACTTATAACCTGAACCTTAGCTGCTGGTGGTGCAACGTGTCCATCACCAGTTACGTACCCAAGGTACTGAACTTTAGCTTGACCAAACTCACACTTTGATAAATTAGCTACAAGATTAGCCTGAACCAAACGCTCAAGAAATTTACTGACATGGCATAGGTGATCTTTCCAGTTGTAACTGAAGATTAATACATCATCAATATAAACAACACACCCTGCCAAACCCTCTGTTACAACATTCATGAGCTTCTGAAATGTGGCTGGTGCATTCTTCATACCATATGGCATTACAGAACATGCAAAAGTCTTTTCTAGTGTTACAAAACATGAGATCTCCCTAGCACGTTCAGTCATAGGTACTTGCCAGTATCCCTTTAACAAATCAAACTTACTTATGTACCTAGCCTTTCCGATCTTATCTATGCAATCTTCTACGCGAGGGAGAGGGTAAGTGTCTGTTTTGGTTATCTGATTAACACGTCTGTAGTCGATGCAAAGCCACTGTGACCCACCTGGCTTAGGGACTAGAGTGACAGGAGAACTCCACTCGCTCTGACAGGGCTCAATCATCTTGTGGTCCAACGGGTAGCCAAGCTCCTTCTGGATGAGAGGAACTTTCACTGGGTTCACACGGTAAGGAGGCAGTTTAATTGGCTTTGCGTCTCCAACATCGATATCATGCATCAACACAGTGGTTCTTCCTGGAGTGGCACGGAACACTTGCGGGTACTCCTGCAGTAATGCCGAAAACTCCTGCCTTTCCTCGGGAGCTAGATGAGAAAGCTTAGTCTGGAGATCATTCATGATATCAGGATTCTTCCCCAAACTATCACTCAGGCTCATGCTGCATGGGAGAGCTTCACTTGCAGACTCGGGTGGAACAGCTACAGTACAGACTGGGTTATTTTCGTCCCGCCTGTGATATAACTTTATCATGTTGATGTGACAAAGTTGCTTGTTCTTTCTACGATCTGGTGTGGCGATGACATAGTTGACATCACTGAGTTTCTTCTCCACGAAATAAGGACCACTAAACTTGGCTTGAAGAGGTTGCCTATGCACCGGTAGCAGAATCAAAACCTCATCTCCTGGCTGAAAGTGGCGTAACCTTGACTTCTTATCATACCAAGTCTTCATCTTCTCCTGAGCAGCTCCTAAATTCTCTCTCGCCAGCTGTAAAGCACTGGACAGCCGTTCTTTGAACTTCATCACATACTCCAGCAGGTTGACGTCATCTTCCTCCGACAGCCAGCATTCCTTGAGTAGCTTAAGGGGTCCTCTTACTTCATGGCCAAACAGTAATTCAAAAGGTGAGAAGCCCAGTGATTCATTTGGAGATTCTCTTGCGGCAAATACAACGAATGGAAGACCTTTATCCCAGTCTTTCTGATGTTCCAAACAGTATTTCTTGAGCATCGATTTGAGTGTTTGACGATATCTCTCCAACGCTCCTTGGGTCTGGGGATGGTAAGCTGAAGACATGATCTGGGTGATGCCCAACTCTTTCAGAGACTGCTTGAAAACATTTGACATGAAATTACTTCCCCGGTCTGACTGTACCTCCTTGGGCAGACCAAACTTTGTGAAGAACCCTAGCATTTCCTTAACTAAGTTCTTTGCTGAGATATTTCTAAGTGGAATGGCTACAGGATAACGAGTAGCCATATCAATCAGGGTCAACACATAAGAAAATCCTGAAGAAGTCTTAGGAAGAGGGCCCACAATATCCACCAACACACGGGTGAATGGCGCCTTAAAAGGAGGAATGGGAACTAGAGGTGCAATCTTTTCGGTCTGATTACACCTCCCCACAACTTGACAGGTGTGACAAGACTTACAATACCAGGAAACATCTCTGAAGATACCTGGCCAGTAGAAGTGTTTCAAAATGCGTGCCACAGTCTTCCTCACTCCAAGGTGTCCTGCCAAACTGGAATCATGAGCCACTTTAATGATATCCTGCCTACAAACACGAGGGATGACAACTTGATGTACAACCTCCCATTCACAGTCGGCTGATGCTGTTGGGGGTCTCCACTTTCTCATAAGTACTCCTGACTTTATATAATAACAAGTAGAAGCACCAGCTGACTCTTCCTCACTGCAAGCAGAGTTAGCTAGACCTTTCAACTCAGGGTCAGCAACCTGCAACTCAACCAACTCTTGACGAGACAAATTATCAACACTACGGTGTACTGCCTCATCTGGTGAGTGGTCCAAATTAGCAAGAAAAGTGTCAGCTAGGATAACATCATCATCATTATCCTCAAAGTCACCAGTAACTTTAGACTTAGCCCTAGTGACAGCACATGCAGAGAACATCTCAGGGACATCACAATCCTGGGTCGCAGTCACCGGTTCACTAGACAACTGAGGAGCTGGGCACACTTGACTTCCACCAATAACATTTCCAAGTAAGAAAGTTACACCTGACATTGGCAGTGTCTCAACCAACCCAACCATAACGGAACCATTAGCAAAACCAGACTCTAAATTCACTCTGCACAGAGGGACAGAGAAGTAATTATTCCCTACACCTTTTAAGATTACAGTTTCATCAGAGGAATTAACATTAGAGCCTAGAACACTGGTCAGCATAAGGGATTGGCAAGCACCTGTATCACGATATATTTTAACTGATTTCCTGTTATTACAGTCTAGAGGACTGACAAAACCATCAGACAGGAAATTAGCACATGAACTCTTGAGAGTGTCACCCACGTTACTGCTCAAAAGAGGAGCTCCATCATGAGAATTTAATTTACCCATCAAAGCTGGTTCAATTAACTCAGTTAAAGAATTCTGGGAAATCTCAAGGGTGAACACTAGACCAATTGAATGAATATTCAAAGACTCCTTTTTGTTCACATCACGCTGTCCCCTGAAACATTTCTCCGTAGTATGACCAAGCTTACAACAATAAGTACATTTACTTTTCTGAAATCTAGAGGTGGAGCTGGTATTTACTTCCTGAGAAACATCATCTTTATTCTCTTTCCTGTTACCTGTACTCTGAGTAGAGGCAACGTACTTACTCTCAGCTTTCCTTTTTTCTTTAGAATATCTCTTGTGAGTGAGAACATATTCATCAGCTAAAACTGCAGCATCAGACAAATTATCTATTCTTTTCTCATCAAGATATAGGCTTACATCTTTATTAATACACCTTTTGAAGTCCTCCAGCAAAATCATCTGCTTAAATTTATCAAAATCAGAATTTACATTCTTATAATTTAACCACGGCTCTAACAGATCTTCTTTGATTTTTGCATACTCAACATGGGATTGCTTATCTTGCTTATAAGTTGTCCTAAATTTTACTCTGTAGGCTTCAGGAACAAGCTCATAGGCCTTAAGAATCAAGCTCTTAACTACATCATAATTATCAGATTGATCCTGAGGCAAAGATGCATAAGTTAATTGAGCTTTACCGGTGAGAACAGTTTGAAGGAGTACTGGCCAATACTTTTTGGGCCAATTAAAACCTGTAGCTACCCTCTCAAACAACTGAAAATACTTTGTTAAATCAGATTCATTAAAAGGAGGGACAAGTTTAACATTTTTAGCCACATTGAAATCATCAGAGCTAGATGATCCAGTTCCACCTTGTTTCATGCGATACTCATGGTCTGCCTGAATCCTAGCAAGTTCAACTTGTGCCTGAAACTCAGCCTCCTTAGCACGAGCCAGAAACTCAGCCTCCTTAGCACAAGCCTCCTGCAGGGCTAGCTGTAACTTAGTTATTTCAATCTGCGTTTGCTTATCTGGAGGAGTTACATTAAACAAGCTTTCATTAATCATGTCAACAATTTGATCTTTAGAATGATGAGAGTGAACAGCAATTCCCAATTGTTGAGCAACAAGCTTAAGTTCATTCTTTGTTCTGTTTTCTATATCACACACTGTTTGCACATTTGACAAAAAATCTTTGGCTTCATTAAGCGTAGTAATAGTAGACATCATGAATAAATCACAGTCACAAAATATCAACCAATATCCTTATGATAATATCCTGAATATCCTGATAAGAGGTCGCCAAATTTATGTTACGGAACAGAGAGAGATAATGAACACTTCAAGTGAGAATACTAAAAATCACTACTGTCCCGTAAAGTTCCAGGTTCAAAACAAAAGAGTTAGGTAAAATTACAAGTTAAAGTTTAATGCTCAAACTAACAACTAAACATTCAGGACTCATAAGGATAATGTAATGGCAAAAAATAGGTTAAATATATGGTTAACTGCAATAGCCTCTATTAACACGAAATTAGCAAGAGTAAATTTATCTAAGTCAGCCCTGATAAAATGAGAACACCGGATATTGCTCAGTTAATGCAAGATATATTATTAGATACAAAATATTATTAACAATGGCTGATATCAAAACTCCACATGAATCACAAAAACCTCACCAGGCCTACGAATCAACACATGCTATACAGTACAAGAAAAAAAAATGTAACAACACTTATACTCAAATTACACAGCTGCTAGATGGTTGGAGACTTCCTGAGCACTCACAAAAATAATAACAACCGTACAGGGGAGGACAGAGATGTGAACAAAATGAGGAGTAGATCTAAGTGGCAATTAATGCAGAGACTGAGCTCATTATATAGGGGCCGGCAGAGCTTGATACAACTTGTAAGAAGGACGCGCAAATGAAGCCATAGGGGACAAAGAGTTGACACTCCTGCTCTGAACAACAGAAAGAACGACTTACTCTACTATAAGGGAGGAGAAGGGGGGAGTAAGGTAGAACACGGAAGCTTGGTCACTATGGAAGCCACGAGGCGAATCGTGATCAAACATGCAGCATACTGTACGTCAGAATTATACAAAGGATGTTGAAATCATAGGCTATGTAACAATATATATATATATATATATATATATATATCATCATCAGCCGTTGAGATCCACTGCAAGACCGGCCTATCCCTACCGAAGCAGGGACGATACAGCTAATGTATCTCTACCTATTGGCTTAGGCTGTCTGGTAGAGACTATGAAGGGTGAGAAGTGCTTGTGAGTGTGACTGTAGTGTTGTGTGGCTTTGGATGTGTGCGTAGTCTGTGATCCAAGTGTAATCGGCCCGCCTTAAGCCGATTGGGTGCAAGCATACTACACCGGTCGCGTTGCCCAGTTTCTCTTGTGCCCCGCCCCCTACTGATGCCCTGCCCACTTCCAGCTCTACTCGTTGCTGATTGGCTGAGATAATTTTTCTTCTTACTGACAGAATAATGAGCCTTACCACAATTTTTTTTTTTTATGTGTCCGACTCTGGACATAGGCTTCACAGCCTGCACTCAAGGCCCAGTAGTCCTCCTACATACCATGCACCTCTACATGTCACCACTTCGGCGCTAACACCCACCGTCCATATTGAATACATGCTAGGGCTGTCTCATCCAGGACTGGTGTATTGGTATTAATGGGGGTATTTTTACGACATGTTGGCGGATCTTCTGGTAGATCGGTAAAGTCTGCTTTTATGAAATTCAAATCCTTAAACTGTTCCCTGCCCCAGGGGGGATTTGAACCTGGGTCCGGTAGAAATGCAGGCCATCTCTCTACCGATTAAGTATCGTATTATTTACTTTTACTTTGAATTCATTTCTTTATGACAAAGGAAGCACTAAAATTTGCTAACTGAATCAAAATCAGTTTGAAAAGAACCAACCTGCCTCCTCCCGCGACTGCAGCTGAGTTTTGCCGCCAAGAAAGTTCGGAGCTTGGCAATAACACATCGCAGCTGTGCCACTGTTACTGTTAAACATATTAAGTCACCTATTTGTTATGGCTGGTAAGTTACCACAGTATCATAACCACATTGTAATTTTCCCTATTTATTTCCTTAATATCAGAGGTTTGAATATAGAAGTAGGAAAACGAAATGTCACTGGTTTCGCTTCGAAATGAGAAATCTCATTCTATACACGTGAAATCAGTGAAATCTTATAGAGGGAAAAGGGTTTTGTGTGTGTGTGTGTGTGTGTGTGTGTGTGTGTGTTCCATATTTAAGGAAAAATGTCAAAACACTAAGTTCTTTTTTAGAATGTGTATCTTTTTATTTTCATGAGGGAACTTTCGTTACTTTACAAACTTTTCAGGCTGATGACGTTCCTTGGTACCTTTTTTTAAACATCCTATACTACAAAACATTTCCTAATTAAATGGAAAAGGTATCATCGCAGTTAAGGGGTTAAGTAAAAATTTTAATGCTTCGATTAGCGAGAGCGCCTGACATGTTTTCCCAACATTGGCACAGCAAAGACTGGGTTGGAAGTCCTACTCAGGCCGACGGGTGAGTGGGCGTGGCCAAGGGGGCGGGGCACAAGAGAATCAGGCAAACGCTAATGGTATAGTATGCGACACTGGTTCAACCACAGCACCCCTTGTATCCGCCAAAGTAGCAAGTGGCTTGGTGAACGCTTCCCAAAGTTTTTACAACTCTGGCGGGAGGCGAACCCGCGCTCACCAGCGTGCGAAACGCACACTGTACCACTGAGGCTCCATATATATATATATATATATATATATATATATATATATATATATATAAATGTACTAAAGGAAAGTCTGGTGGTTTACTGGGTTAAGGCGCTTTGTCTGGATTTGCCCCATAAGGGTTTACATCTGGGTGCTAGTTGTTTATTGCTCACATAATGCCACTCAGAAGTTAATAACTGCATGGTCGGTCTCACCTTAAATGTTTGGCCTATGACCCTCACCCCAAGCTGTTACGCACCTAGAGAGGCAATACTGGGTTGAGAGATAAAGGCTAACATTTAAATTTATGGTGTAATATCTTGGAAAAAAGTGCCATGGAGCCAAATTTTAGCATCCTCGTGGTAAAGACAGTTTCAGTATGTAGATATAATTCCTCCCAGTGTCAGTTTGTATGTTACTCTGTAAATTTTGTCGATATTATTACGACATAAACAGAACGAAAGAGAGTGGTAAGGTGCTGTATGCAACATAAATCGCTAAGACTTGGTACGAAGCTTCTTATACCGCCTAAAATACTGCCCTAAAAAGAGCAGTGAATGACGCTTTTTGAATCGTCCGGTTGGATAATTATACAGTAGGTACGTAAAAGTCCTTGCCAGTAGTAACAGTAATGTGTATAGAAAAGAAAATTGATGATCCCTATGATGACTGGATGAGGCTTTCAGTAACAAATGCTGGTGGTTGAATGTGTGAAAAAATTAAAACTGAACTCACCAGAATAAGCAGCTATAGTGTTTTCCGAGGGCTAAAGGGTGGATGTAGCAGTTGAAAGGCGTATTTATAAATTACTGGATGTGTAATAAGGAGTGTGTATTGTGATGGTGATATGAGGCTTCTGACGATTCACAGTGACAATATCATTGTTTATAAATTACCGCCGCATTTGAGACTTTGTTAACATGTTGGTATATTACTCAATGGTTGTCTCCATTCCTTTTGTTTAATTTTACAGTTTTAATTTACAGCGTATATTACTCGTCTGATTATCAAGCGGACTAACTCCTTCAAAGCACTTTATTAAATTTTTCCTTCTGCTCAGACAATTATGGCCTAATCTTAAGAAGTTTAGAATATCTCTCGCATAAAAGTATAAGAAAAGGGTTACTTTAACCCATTCACTATTAGAAGCCTCCCCCAGTGTTAAATTAAATCATGTGCCAGAAATCAACAAAAAAATGCCAAAAGACAAAATCGCTCTGATGGGGTAGAGTATCTATACGAATTTCCATGTTTTACTTTGGCTGGAAATACGTTAGGGCATTGATGATGATGATGACGATGATGATAGTGCTTTTTGATAATGATGGCATTTTACATTCTCCTGCAAAGAGTCAGTTTATTCTCTGATGCCGAATTATAGAGGACAATCCTAATACTATGTGGACGTACTAGGCTATACGGAAGAGATTTAGCTTACATGCATTGTTTCACATATTTATTTTAAAAGGTGCAACTGCCACACACAAAATTTTACTTTATACAGTATTAATACTTTCAATCTGGTGACGTAGATTTACACTGCATTCCTGAAAGAATGCAGTGAAAATGACGTCACCGTACTGAAAAGACCAAATTTCCATAGAAGGTAACACTGTCATATTAAAATATGTTACGACTGGGCATGGCGATAATTTATTTCAGAACCTTTTACAAGCAGAACCGCCGCAACAGCTCTGGACATTGGACTTGACAGTTCGTTCCATAACGCCCAGCAATCCTATTACGTGCCACGCACCTGCACATGCAATTTACTGAGCGTTCATAACAACTAGTCATTTTAAATATATGTCACGGTTGGGTCACTGAGGACTGATGTGATAGTATCTGTGAAATATTTTTAATGACATATCGTTTGGCTTCTGGAATATCAATAAATACTATTTTTACGAAATTCAGATAATTAAACTTTTCCTTGGTCTAGCTTAGGACCATCTTGCGCCCTTTCTGACAAAAGTCGACTCTTTTAACCAACCGACCACATCTCGCAGCTAAATTAATTTGTGTAGAGCAAGTGAGAATAAAACACTCGGTACCCTCATTCGAGTATTGCAGTGGAACGAATAATAATCAAGATCAATTAATGTGTCTATACTCAGTCCCACTGAGTAAAGCATCATCAGAGCGTGTTTGGCAAACTGGCCGTCCGTACTGGGATATAAAACATGTAGGCAGAGAAGCAGTGGAATTTTGTTGTTCTTTATAAATGTGGCCGTATATTATCGTACTGTGAGGGAATGTTTTCGATTCCCAGTACGTGCAGAGGGGAAACGTGAAACCATACTCCGGCCACTTAATTCTCCCATGGTCGAGACAACAGTAATATCCTTATATACTTTTTTATTTACTTCATCGTTGCTCTTCTCAGACTATCTTATCGTGCACAGGAGAGACGTTTTACAACCTTCACTAACTCTGTCGCTATGAGGTGTCTCCCCTAAACCTGAATAAAATTGAGCGGTGATAGCTAGAATGTAAAGGAAGGTAGCCATCGTCGCAGTGATGAGATAGTATAATAAACCTTGGACCTCGAAAAGCTTCTTGGTGACAAGAAAAAAAAAGTTCACGTTAGCCACATAACTGGCAAGTCCTCAGCCAGGTCATACAGCTGTGGAGTAACTGACAAAAAAAAAAAAAAAAAAAATCGCAAAAGGAAAGGTTAGACAAAGTCCGCTCCCATTGAAAATACGATAGATTTTTCTCTCTTTCATATTTTGCTCCTGTAATGCACAGACAATTTTACTTAGTGTAGGAGAATCTTGTTGAACTCCAGGGGTTGAGTGATTCCTTCACTAATTCCTTCGCAACAGGAGGTCCTCCTTAAGCTAAAAAACGTTATCTGGCAGTACTGTAACGAGAATACAACATAAATGACGTCTTCGTAAGTTAAAGAAGTAAATATTGCACACACGGTAATGTCGATCTATCTATCTATTTTCAGACGCCATAATCCGATAAGGGGTGGCCACAAAGTGCCTCTATGTCTCCCTGACACCAGCTATTTCACCGCCTTTCCCCTAGCTCACACACTCCAATCACTCCATCCCTCCATCTCATCATCTGCCTCCCCCCCCCCTCTTCCCCCTCCACCTCACGCATATACACCCTCCCCTATACTCTGTCGTTCTCCATCCTCTGCACATATTCAAACCGCCTTATCGTATTTCTCCTAACGCTCTTTAACACATCCACATCACACAACAACGCTCCTTCACTTCCTCATTTGCCAGTCTGTCCTTTCATGTAACTCCACACGCTTCTCTCAAATAACTCATTTCCACTGCTCTTACTCTGAACTTGCGTCCTTCCAACAAGGTCGAGATTCACTTCCATACATTAGAGCTGGTATCACAATATTATCATGCTGCGACTGTTTTTACTTCCATGCTTACTTCCCTATTTCTTATCATTGCTTTCAAAGAACCAGCAACCATTCTTCCTTATTGTACCCTTTCAAGCACTTCACCGTCTAAACTTCCATCTTTACTCATCACACTGCCCAAGTACTTAAATGCACTCACAGTTTCCATTCCTTCCTCATGCAAACTCACTGAACATTCAATGACTTCATTTCGCTCGAAGACCATAACCTTACTCCTCCCAACATTCACCTTTAGATTATGTTCCTTACACACTTTTCAGAGTCATTCACAAGGCTTTGTAGTTTCCATTCATCTTAAAAATGTAGTATCGTCTGCAAACAACAGTACAGGAAGTTTCCAAACGCTGCCTCACTCACTAGGACAGCTCCAGCATCCGTTTCCCTATTTTGTAGTTCTTTTATAACTCCATCCATATATAGATTGAACAACCATGGAGACATGACACATCCCTGTTTCAACCCAACATTCAGATGGAAAAATTCACACAGTTCATTATCCACACGCACTGCAGCCTTAGCACACTCCAACACAGGCCACTCTTCACGGCATTCAATAACTTCCCATTTACTCCAAATGGCTTTAATATTTTCCACAGTCCTTGTCTATCCAGTCTGTCATACGCTTTCTCCAAATCCATGGAGGCCACATACTACTTCCTTCCCTTCTCTGCAAACTTTTCCACTAACGACCTAAGGATGAATATCTGATGTACTCAACCTCATCCCTTCCTAAAACCGCCCTGATATTCTCCAATTAATTTCCCTGTTATTTCCCTAACTCTGTCAATAAATATCCTATCATATACTTTTCCTATTACACTAAGAAGGCAAATGCCTCTATGACTACCACACACTTCTTTTTCCTCTTTTGCTTTTTACAGGGGAATAATTATAGCTGACTTCCAATCCTCTGGGACTCTACCTTCCTCCCAGACCAAATAACTCTCAAAGAAAATGGCTATGAAGCTTCCTGTTCCAGCAAGACACTAGTTTGTAACACCTCTTCCTAACAGACCCTAAACTGTTCTTGTCTGTTACTGAATTAAACTATTTAGTTACTCATAACATAACATATAAGAGAATATTACCCTTTCAGCAAGGAGATGTCTTCTATCTATCTATCTATCTATCTATAGCCCGACGCCCTATTCCCGCAATGGTTGGCCGCAGACAAAACGCCTCCAAGTCGCTCTGTCACCAACCATTTGACTACCCTCCTCCCAACTCACCCCACCCTCCCTCACATACCTCTCAACTCCATCCCTCCACCTTATCCTCGGTCTACCCCTCCATCTCCCTCCCTCCACCTCACCTACATACACCCTCTTAGTCAGTCTTTCATTCTCCATTCTCTCCACATGTCCAAACCACCTCAGTGCATTTCTCCTAATCTTTTCAGCCACATCCACATCTACCCCACAACGCTCCTTCACTTCTTCATTCGTCAACCTGTCCCTCCACGTCGCTCTACATGCTCCTCTCAAGGAACTCATTTCCACTGCTCTCACTCTTGACTTGTTCCCCTCTTGCAAGGTCCACGCCTCGCTTTCATACGTCAGGGTAGGGATCACAATACTGTCATGCAGTAACTTCTTAACTTCCATACTCACCTCCCTATTTCTCATCATTGCTTTCAGTGTACCAACAACCTTCCATCCCTGCTGTACCCTTTCACGCACTTCATCCCCTAAAGTTCCATCCTTACTCATCACACTACCCAAGTACTTGAATGCACTCACATTCTCCATATCCTCACCATCCAACCTCACTGCACACTCTGTGACTTCATTCCTCTCAGACACCATAACTTTACTTTTGTTTACATTAACTTTCAGATTCCTCCTCCTACACACTGTCCCAAATTCATTCACCAAACCTTGCAACTCCCATTCATCTTCACTCAACAATACTGTATCATCAGCAAACAGCAACACCGGAAGCTTCCAAATCTCACCGTCATTCATTAGGGCCAGACCCACATCCACTGCCCTACCCTGCACCTCCTTTACAACCCCATCCATGTATATATGAAACAGCAATGGAGACATCACACAACCCTGTTTCAGTCCCACACTGAGATCAAAGAACTCACTCAGCTCACCATCCACCCGCACCGTAGCCCTAGCTCCCTCGTACATACTCTTAACAGCACTCAACAATTTCCCCTCCACTCCATATATTCTTAATACCTTCCACATACCTTGCCTATCTATTCTGCCATAAGCTTTCTCCAAATCCATGAAGGCAGCATACACTTTCCTTCCCTTCTCTAGATACTTCTCCACTAAACATCTTAGAACAAATATCTGATCTACACACCCTTTTCCCTTCCTAAATCCCCCTTGTTCTTCTCCAACTAGCTCCCCTGTCATATGCCTAACCCTATCAATGAGTATTCTACCATATATTTTACCAGTCACACTAAGAAGGCAAATACCCTTATGGTTACCACATACTTCTCTCTCCCCTTTTCCTTTGTATAAATGAACAATTATACCTGATTTCCAGTCCTCTGGAACCCTTCCCTCTTTCCACGCCAATCTACACAACTTCCATATCCACTCCACAACAATCTCACCCCCATATCTCAGCATTTCACCACACACTTCATCAATTCCTGGGGCCTTTCCCAACTTAATCTTCTTCATCGCTTCCACTACTTCCGCCCTACTGATCTCTTCCTCCCTCCTCTCATCTCTTCTTCTCCCAGCCATTCCTCAACCGCTTATACTCCACTGCTCTCACTCTCTACATTCAACAAATCCTCAAAGTGCTCCTTCCATCTCCTCAATTTCTCTCTCTTCTCCACCAATAATCTATTATTCTTGCCTGACATTATTAGACCTAATCATGGACCTTTTATTTCAGTCCGTGGAAGATCTCTCGTAATGAAAAGCTTAATGAAGGCTGTTCTTAACCCTCTAGTTCAAAAAAGTTATCTTGTGTTCAGTAAAAGTATTTGTTTATAACAAGAATGAAATGCACAAGGTCAAACGTATTTCATGCGGGAGCTTCAGTGACCATGGTTTATTGCCTTTACATGATGTGGTGCGATACGGCTTTGCTTAACGTACTAAAGTCTACGGGAGTCCAGCAAATCGCTTCCGGAAAAAGTTAGTGAGAGAAAGGAGGACAGCGCCGCTAGTAGGGGTGTTCGTATATCTAGGATGTCAGCGCACTGAAAGTAGTTAAAAGAATTGCTACGAAGCCTCGAGGGCCACGATAGTCCTGTTGTTTACCCCAGCAACCACGTTTGTTTATTTATAGTTGCAGCACCGGTTGTTGTCCCATCACCCATGTTTGTTTACTTGCAGTTGCCGTGTGTTGTTTATACCAGCAGCAGTGTTTATTTATTTACAGTTTTCATACGTTTATTTTTTCTGGTAATTATATTTGTTTATATAAAAGTCTGTGTTGTTATTTATCTCAGCCACCATGTTTGTTTATATATTGTTGCATAAACAACCGCCTCAACAGATAATCCCCGCAATATATTGATCTGGATATTGAGACAAAAAGAATGGGGCTCCTTTCTCGACGTGAGCTGCTTAGGGAAAACCGGTGTATTTTCCTCTTAAAGTGGAAACAGCCGGCAGCAACCTCACTGGATGAAAGCAGGCAGGTTGGGACGCTGTGTGGCTGGGTTAAGTTATGTTGGTTTAGGCTGGATTGGGTTAGGTTGGCTTAGGTTACCTTTAGTTAAATTACCGTAGACTGAAATGGACTGCGTAAGGCTGGGCTGTTAGGTTGGGTTGTAAGGGACTGGAATGAATTGTCAGGCGAAGTTTCGTTGTAATGTTTTTATGTTGTGTTATGATATAGCTGGGCTGGGTTACCGTACTTTTAGATATGAGTAAGTTAGAATTAATTAAGTTTAGCTACAGTTAACAATCTCCTAACCAACTACACATAAAGTTGAAACAGCCGATTGTCACGTACCTGGATAAAGAAGGTGTGGTGGGTTCTGTGTTGGACTGAACTGGGCAAGGTTAATCAGACTGGGATAAACTAAGTTAGGATAAGGTTAGGTTAGGTTGAGCTCGACAATGTTACGCTAGGTTATTTTATTATTCGTAATCTAAGTGGTAGAGAAGGGCACCTCAGCCTTAGCGATAATTATGTTTTCCATATAACACCTAGGTATTCTCTTATGTAGTACTTATGTTTTTGCAACGTTAACATCGTTTGCAACAAACAAGAGGATATAAAGGCTAATAATGCTTAATAAATCGCTAAGAGACAGGTGTTACGAAATCATCAGAACCACTTAGAATGCGACCTGAGATTAGGCTAAGTTAGATATTTTAGTTTTGTTCTGTGTTATGGTTAGATCTTGTTAGGTTACGTTGGGATGTTGAGAGTTTGTTAGGTATCGAATAGAGTACGACGATGCAAATTAGATAACGTTTTAGTTAGGCAGGGCTTAGTTAGGTTAGTGCTCTCCCAACCAGCTCAGGCGGATTGGGCAGAAAGGAAGTTGGGAGGTTCTGTGGTAGGGTCAAGCTTGGTTGGTTAGCTTAGGCCAGGTTAGACTGGAATTGATAAGGCTGAATTAGATGAGGCTGTTCGGATTGGGTTACGCTAGGTTAGTTTAGCGCAGTTTCATTTAGGTTTGTTTGTCTTAGACTTGGTTGGGTTGGATTAGGTTAGTCTGTTTTTTTTTTTTTTTTCTTTTTTGTTATATACCAAGTAAGTGAAGTTGGCTTTGTATTTTTTTCTTTTTTTTTTTCTATTCTGTTATGGTTGATTTAGATTTAAATTACATTTGGTTAGGTTACACTTAGTTATGTTAAACAGGGAAGTAAAGTAACGCGAGTATAACTGGCTGGGGAATGGCTGGGAGAAGAGGGACTATGAGAAGGGAGGAAGAGATCAGTAGGATGATTTTCTTTTTTTTTATGCAAGAAAGAAGGTACCAAAGGCCAGGAGCCCGCAAACCGTTCCTTCCAAGAAAAAAAACAAAAACAATACAAAAGAGAGCCAAATTCAAGATCCGTTCATTTTGAGATGCCTGGACACACTGCGTCTGAAAGACAGGAGATCAGAGGAAATAGGAAATACACACAGAGGGAGACAGTTCCAGAGTTGACCTGTTGCATAAATGAAGGACTGGGAGTAATGGTTAACTCATGCATTAGAGACTCTAGTTGGAGAGAAATGGGATGAGAGTTTGTTGCTAGACGGGAGCTACGCACCCGTCGTAGAGATGGAGGGATGCAAGCAGACAGTTGAGAGCAGCAGTGACCATGGAAGTAGCAACAGAAAAGAGACAAAGAGGAAACATTGTGGCGAAGAGACAGAGGTTGATGGGAGCCAGTAAGAGGAGTTGATAAGACGAAAAGTCTTTGACTCTACCCTATTGAGAAGAGCTGTATGTGGAGAGCCTCCCCACACATGAGAGTTGTACTCTAAACAAGGGCGAATAAAACCCGTGTATAAAGTCAACAACCGTGCAGGGGTAAAGAAGGTACAGAGTCGGCTTAGCATACTTAATCTCTTGGAAGCAGATTTTACAAGAGATGCAATATGATCTTTCCAAGATAAATCCCGAGTGAATGAAATCCCAAGCATGTTCAAGGATGATGCAGGATTGAGCTGGATATTATTAAACATTAGTGGGTACTCCTGTGGAAGATTACGTCGGGTTGATAGGTGTAAAAACTGAGTTTTTGATGCATTAAAAACAAGATTATTTTTACCCCATTCAGAGATATGAGCCAAGTTAGCCATTAGGTGTGCCATTGCATCGTCCCTTGTTTGTTGAAGTAACTGCTGTGATGGACGTTGCGGAAACTGAATGGAAAGGTGAAGGGTGGAATCATCAGTGTACGAGTGGATAGGGTTAGATGTACAGCTTAGAAGGTCACTGATGAATAAAAGGAAGAGAGTTGGTGATAGAACAGAGCCCTGAGGAACACCACTGTTGATAGATCTAGGAGAAGAATGATGGCCATCTACAAGAGTGGCTATAGAACGACCAGAACGGCAGCTGTACATGAAGGCACAGATAGAAGGATAGAAACCGTAAGAGGGCAGTTTGGAAATTAAAGATTTATGCCAGACTCGATCGAAAGCCTTTGAGGTGTCAAGTGCAATGGCAAAGCTTTCGTCAAAGTCCCGAAAGGAGAATGACCAGGAGTTCGAAAGGTAGGTGAAAAGATCGCCAGTGGAGCGTCCCTGACGGAACCCATACTGATGATCAGAAAGAATGTTGCAAGAAGAAAGATGCCTTAAAATTTTTCTGTTAAGAATAGACTCGAAATCTTTTGAGACACAGGATGTTAAAGCAATTGGACGATAGTTAGAGGGTTGGGAATCGTCACCCTTCTTTGGTACTGTCTGAATGAGAGCAAGCTTCCAGCAAGAAGGAAAGGTACAAGTTGACAGACAAAGACGAAAGAGTTTACTTAGGCAGGGTGTAAGCACCGAAGCACAGTACTTGAGGACAACAGGAAGGACTCCATCAGGCCCATATGCCTTGTTAGTATTGAGACCTGTGATGGCAGAAAGTACATCAGCTGAAGAAATTTTAATGTCAACCATGAGAAAGTCTGAGGGGGGAAGAGATGGAGGAACAGCACTAGAATCGTCTAAGGTGGAATTGGAGGAGAAAGTATGAGCAAAGAGATCTGCTTTATCAGTAGAAGAAATAGCTACAGAGTAGAAAACAGGAGGGAGAGATGATGAGGTAAAATTATTAGAAAGGTTTTTGGCAAGATGCCAGAAGGAGCGGGAAGAATTCGAGTTTGAGAGTTGAGAGCATTTAGTACGGATGAAATTATCTGTAGCAAAGCGAAGAACAGACTTAGCACGATTCCGGGCAGAAACGTAAACAAGATGTTATTCAGGGGTGGTTTGGCTTCGGTACCTTTTATAGGCCCTCTCCTTGTTACGGACAGCATAAGAACAAGTATGTTTAAACCAAGGCTTTTTTGCATTAGTCAAAGGATATGAGAAGGGAATATATGCTTCCATGCTCGAGAGAATAACCTCTGTAATGCGCAAGGCACACTAAGATGGCTCCCTGCCATGGAAGCAATTATCATTCCAGGCAAAATCAAAGAAGTACTGCCTGAGGGCCTCCCAATCTGCAGCTCCAAAGTGCCACAGACGACGTTTCTTCAGAGGGGCTGCAGGCCGTACCTGAACGATAGGAAGGGTTAAGGTAATAGGGTTGTGATCGGAGGAGCGCAACAGAGAGGAATGATTAACAGTGTAAGCAGAAGGATTAGTTCTGAAGAAAAGGTCAAGTGTGTTGGAGCTCTCTCCAAGGCGGTCAGAGATACGGGTAGGGTGCTGTACAAGCTGCTCTAGGTCATTAAGGATCAGTGAAAGAAGAGGAGAGCCAAAGGTGGTATTGGAATCTCCTAGAATGGAGATTTCAGAGAAAGGAGAAATGGATAGAATGTGTTCCATCGTAGAAGTAAGATAGTCAAAGAATTTTTCATAGTCGGTAGAATTAGGAGATAAGTAAACAGTGCAGACATATTTAGTCAGAGAACGATAAGAAAGCTGAAGCCAGAGAGTAAAGAATTCAGAAGAATCAAGTTCAGGAACATTGAAGCAAGATAAATTGTTGCATACATATACACAACAGCCACCTTTGGCTTTGAAATGAGTATAGAGAAAGTAGGAGGAAACAGAAAAGGGTTTACTCTTAGTTGCCTCAGACATGTGAGTCTCTGTCAAGAAGAGAAGGTGAAACATCGATGAAAGTCAAACTTGGGAAAGCCCCAGGAGTTGATAAAGATTGTGATGAAATGCTGAAGCACAAAGGATAGATAGAATGGATATGAAAGACTGATGTGCAGATTTGCCTGGGAGGAAGGTTGAGTCCCGGAGGATTGGATGTCAGGCATAATTATTCCCCTCTACAAAGGAAAAGGGGAAAAAGAAGTGTGTGGCAATCATATGGGCATTTGTCTTCTTAGTATAATAGGAAAAGTATATGGTAGGATAGCAGAGAAATTAGTTGGAGAAAGACAGGGAGGTTTTAGGAGGGGAAGAGGTTGTGTAGATCAGTTATTCATCCCAAGATTTTTAGTGGTAAGTTTCTAGAGAAGGGATAGAACATGCATGCGGTTTCATTGATTTGGAGTAAGCATATGCCAGAGTGAATGGACAAGGAAAGTGGATAATATTAAGAATATGTGGAGTACATGGCAAGTTGCTGAATAGAAAAGAATATGTACAGTATGTGGGTGTTAAGGCTTCAGTGAGTGTGGATGGCGAACTGAGCGAATTTTTCTATCTGAATGTTGGATTGAAACACGGATGTGTCATGTCTCCACAGTCTGTATGTGGATGGGGTTTTAAAAGAGATACAAAGTAGAGCACTGGATGTTGTAGCGACCATAATGAGGGAGGGGAGAGTTTGGAACCTTGCTGTTCTGTAGTTTCCAGATGATACTGTATTGTTAACTGAAGATGACAGGGAACTGCAAGGCTTGGTAAATGAGTTTGGCTGTGTATGTACGAAACGGAATCTGAAGGTGAATGTAGGAAAAAGTAAAGTTGTGGTCCTCGAGAGAAATCAAGTCACTGAATGCAAAATGAGGTTAGATGAGGAGGAAATAAAAAACGTGAGTGCCTTTAAGTACTTTGATAGTGTGATAAATAAGGACAACAGATTAGAGGACGAAGTAGTTGGAAGGGTACAACAGGAAAAAAAGTTGTCGGTTCTTTGAAAGCAGTGATAAGAAATGAAGTGAGCATGCAAGTAAAAAAAAGTCGCTGCATGAACATGTTGTGATACCAATTCTAAAGTACGAAAGTGACGCTTGGACCTTGTTAGAAGGATACAGGTTAAGGGTGAGAGCAGTTGAGATGAGTTATTTGAGAGGAGCATGTGGAGTTACATGGAGAGACAAACAGACAAATGAGGAAGTATATGAGCGTTGTGGTATAGATGTGGATGTGATAGAAAGCGTTAGAGAAATACATTGAGGTGATCTGGCAATGTGGAGAGGATAGAGAGCGAGAGACTAACGAGGAAAGTGAATGTAAGCGAGGTGGAGAGGGGCAGAGGGAGTGGAGACCGAGGATGAGATGGAAGAATGGTGTGGAGAGGTATATGAGAGGTGTACGTGAGCTGGGGAAAGGGCACTGATATTGCAGGGGACGTTGAGACATGGATGCTATTTTCTTGTGCCACCCTTACGGGATTGAGGCAACAGGATATTATTAGACAGATAGACAGACATATAGTTAGTTTCTCTGGTTGCACTTTACATTGGCCTGAATATGATTTGGTACATATTATTATGTTTCGCCCTTTCTCCACGCTTATGATAATGTCAGCAGAGAAAGGTTTTGCGCACTCTTTGTGTGTGTGTGTGTGTGTGTGTGTGTGTGTGTGTGTGTTTAAAAATAAGCAGTTTTGATCTGACTGTAACTAAATTTGGCGGAAATGTTCAGGGCCAGAGTTGGGGTTCACGTACTGTATTATTGTTAAGAACAATAGATGAAAGATCAATGTCCGATTTATACCAGACATAATGGAAAGGATGACGGTAACTAAAGGATGAAGAAATTCAATAAAGTGACCACCGAGCTAAGGGCCAAGATCACTGGCAACGTCAAAATTCAACCAGTGGGTGCCTGTGTGTGAACGAAATAAGTAAAACAGTTTTGATCTGACTGTAACCAAAAATACTGGAAGAGAACAGGAGCATCCTCGGAGGTGACTTCCTGTTCTTGTCAGAAATGAATTTTACATGGCTAGGTCAACTTTAGCAGTTTGTATCGGACTTGGACCAAACTTTGCGGAAGAGTTCGTGTAAGGCAAGGATTAAGGACCTAGATTCTGTGGATAATCCGTGAAAGGTCATTATCAGTATACAATAGCAAATGCTTGGCAATGTAACTTAATTTGTTTTGGTTGATTTGGAACAAACATAATGGAATGGTTTAGGATCAGCCCGACATTAATAGAATCAATTTCGAGGACGTTAGTTCAAAGGTCATGATCACGAGGTAGAGTCAACTCACATAGTTTTGATTCGATTTGGATAGACTAAATATATGGGTTGAGGGTCAGACAAAAATGAAGTAACTCGACATGAGAGCAATCGGTTGAAAATTAAGGTCACAGGACAAAATCAAATATTCAACCTTTACACGGTCTTTACGGAACAGATACTACTCTCTCAGTGTTACATTTTGTGTTGCCCTGTGTTAGGTTAGCTTGCACTGAGATAGGTTAGACTGGGTTGTTTACGTTAGGTTAGGTTTGATTGGACTGGAATGGCATAGGTCGGGTGAAGCTGGATTAGGTTTGGTTAGAATAGCTTAGGTTGTAGGTAGAGTAGGTTAGTTATGTTAGCCAAGGTCGGGCCAGGCTTGGCTGGACTGATTGAGGGTAGAAGGATATAAAGGTTCTAAAGGAAACAATTTGGCTTTACGACTACACGTGCAATGGTTAAGAGAAATATATTTTCCTGTTTGCTAGGAGCGCTGTTGTGTGAAGATGTATATACACAGTGAGTTAAATCCGCACACACACACACACACACACACACACACACACACACACACACACACACACACACACACACACACACACACACACAGAGCCGTATGAGTTACTGAAGGCTTATATATGTTAAACTTATGTCTTTAAAAACATCACAAATAATGAGATAAAATATGGATAGCAAGAGATAGGACAATATTTCCAGTATAGGTTAACACTCTTGCGGGGCCTTAACGTCAGTGTGAAAGGGGATACGATTCGTCTGTTGCTCATGTTTTGGCAACAGGTGGACCGCAAGGAAAGAATAGGAATACTGAAAGAGACTAAGGCCTGGACTCTTGCAGCTTAAGATCTTCTCTAGCATTTCTTCACTAGTTGATTTCTGCATACTTTGTGTCAGTTTTCGCTTCTGTGCTATTTTATACACCCAATGTCGAGTTTAGAAAGGCATAAATGACACAGAAGAGAACAGTGAAGTGTAACTTAACATACGTGATAGATTAACTGTAGAATATTAGTCCTCAGTCTTACTTTCCCCCTGCACATCCGCTCCATTCGCTTTAATGGCGTATGTCCAGCCATCTGGGAAAAGTGAATCTTCAGTATAGTTTTCGTTTTGAACCAGTTTTATGAGTAACAAGTTTTGCAAGCTCTAATCCATGGGTTCTTTCTTTATTTCTTGGAAAAAATGTACACACACACACACACACACACACACACACACACACACACACACACACACACACACACACACACACACACACACACACACACACACACACACACACACACACACACAGATCGCCAAGGGTGAAGTAGCTATCGGTAAGTGGGGGCGCCTACCATTTCTCTCTATATAGTACAGCCTTCGGTTGATTCTGCATTAAGTGACAGGCTGAATTGTTTCATGTACACCAGGAAACCATTTACTACCTTGAGTGATAACCATTTAACCAAATCACTCTAAGTACTTCAATGGGTTAATGAGTCCCAGTTGACTTGTTGCCTGTATTTTCCCCCCCAAGGAATGGTTGGAGTTTTGCTCACAATATGCCGCTCAAGGCCGAGTGAGGTTGGTCACCTTCGCCTTTAATGACGGGGCTGAGTCGTCCAACCCATGGCTGCTATGCTCCTACTGATTGGATGATGGATGTCTGGATGAAGAAGTGTTAAGAAGCCTTGTTTGCCAAGAAAAATATGATTCATTCCGACTGGAGATGCGTGTCGTCTGCACTTATTTTGTAGACCTTTGTTTCATCATCACTTTCGGATTAGATCTGTTCAACCCGAAAACTTTATTACCATCAGCCAGATGTGATGCTCTACTTTCGACTTCTCTGCATTCATACCGCCTGGTTCTCAATTCATTCGCCTTAAATGGGGACTTTTTTAACTGGAAACATATAATTTAACTTTTATTAATTCCTTCGGTCCTATAGATCCTTCCTTGTATCAAGAATATAAAAAAAATACACTCAAAGTGGCTGAGAAATCTTTGAAGCACTTCTTCCTTGGCGATTTATTTTGCATAGTACGCATTAGCAGTCCCATGTATGTTGTTACCTCCGCCAGCGGAGTTCGAGAATGGTATGTATACACCACTGTTTGTTCATTTGTCCCCAAGATATCTGAAAAAATAATTTATGGATTTCAGTGATTTTTTGTGGATATTTGGTCGTGGGCCAGGACAGGGTTTAATAAATTTTGGTGGTGATCTCATATGTTTGGTATGGGTGCTGGCGTAGATATGAGCTCTTCGAGTGCAATATACTTATTATCGCTTTAATATCGACGTGGTTTGTATCAATAACATAAAAGAAGACACTAAGGAGTAATGTCTAGGGTAACTTCCTAAGGAAGAGATGTTACGAAATCCCCGAGACCATTTAGTGTACGGCACCAGATTGAACCGGTGAGGGCCTGGCTGTCCCACTTCTGCCTCACTTCTCTGTCTCACGTTTACATCATTTCTCTTGGTCAGATTTCTGTATCATATGTTTGGCTAACTTTTGTCTCACATATCTGTCTCATGCCACTTCTCTGTCTCTGTTTTTTTCACTATCGCAGCTGGGTTGGGCTGCTCCGTCCAACAGCTTTAGTGGCGACAGTCCAATATGATGCCTTGTCACAATTTCCACCGTATTATGCTGCTTGATTTTCAATTTGGTATCACTCCATATTAAAGGTGAGAGATGTGCCCAGGTAAAAGGGTTTCCTCTGACTGCTAGAAATTCTTTCGACTGAACAAAAGCAGGATCCTAACTTAAATATGCATTCTGAGTATACAGGCAGCAGAGAACTATCTGTTAAGGAAAATATTCCAGCGTTTGCGTTAGGAAGTTACTCATGCGTACCAGCAGCAGCGAAAGGGTTAAATGGAGATAGTGCCTTACCTCCAGCACCTGTACAGGCTTCGCAGTGGCGAATATAAACGTGTGGTGACACCAGGATGACGCTCCCCACACAAACCCAAGACAGACTTATACAATAGATGCCGTGTAGAAATAAAGCTTAGCTATGGCGACAAAACCCTTCAGTAGGGGACACTTTTGCTAAGCTAAATAATGCCGTCTGGTAGCAGCATGATTATAATAAAAAGGGAATCACTCAGACAGAAGAGTTTAGCTAAAGCATCAATATTTCTTGCCGAGAAAAATAACTAGTAATTATTTAACTTAAAGCTGGGCGTAGTGGCCTGAAGCGGAGTACTAGAGAGAGAGAGAGAGAGAGAGTGTGTCCACTGACATCGAATGTATAGTTTTTCTTTCTATCATATTTTGCTCCTGCTGGTTATAGTTGATTGTTAAACATTGGTCATCATATGGGTTGGGATTTTTGGCTACAGCGCCAAAAACTTCATTATATATATATATATATATATATATATATATATATATATATATATATATATATATATATATATATATATATATATATACCTAGGCTGCTTCCCCCCAGGAAAGGGAGGTAACCGAGACAGGACGACACACACCCCATTTACTCATCCATTCAAACACATTCATTCGCATCTTAGCCCCAAAGGGGAGAAGGGACAGATCCTCACCGCACCACACCGCGCAAGGGTCAACTGCGAAGTGCAATCAGTGACATCCGCACCAGGGCCCGACAGCAGAGCTGGTTTACCCCTGCCACATCATAATAGACCCATCCCCTTACCCACACCTGACCTGACTTGCTGATCAGACCAAATGCGGGAGAATATCCCCTCAGGGCTGCGTCATCATTTATTCATTCACAGTTTCTCTCCATTCATTTCTGTCACGCACAGCCTCTCTTCCTTGCTCAACAGACATCCCTCTCGCATCCAGTGCTCTCTTCACACTGTCCATCCATCCTATTCGTAGTCTCCCTCTCAGCCTTACACCTCTCACATCAGATCAAGTTATCTTTTTCATCAATCGCTCATTATCCATTCTCTCCAAATGCCCAAACCATCGCAACACCCTCTGCTCAACTCTACCAGCCATCTTTCGAACAACTCCAGTTCTCCTTCGCACTTCATCATTTCGCATCAATCCATACGCATCACTCCACACATACTCCTCAGACACCTCGCCTTCATTACATTCAAACTTTTCCTCTCTGCTACACCCATATTCCATGTTTCAGCCCCCTATAACGAAGTCGGTACCACAGCACCCTCATACAGCCTTCTCATTACATCCATTCTAATCAAACGACATCTAAACACTTTTTTCATTCCTCCCAGCACCTTTCCTACTTCATTCATTCTTCACTTCTGCATCTATTCTTCCATCCACAGCAACATGAGACCCTAAATATTTAAAACACTCTACCTCCTGAAGCAACTCACCATTCAAAACTATATTCATCCCCCTATCATCTACCAACCTCGTACACTTCATCACTTTACTCTTATTCTCATTTACTTTCAATTTCCTCCTTTCACACACCCTTCCAAACTCCTCTACCGACTGTCTCAATCTCTCCTCTGAATCAGCCACCAGTGCAGTATCATCTGCAAACAGCAGCTGCTTCAGCTTCCACTCTTTACTATCGATATTCACCAGACTCAGACTTCCACCTAAAACTCTTGCATTCACCTCCCTTACAATACCATCCACATAAATATTAAACAACCAAGGCGACATCACACATCCCTGTCGCAGCCTCACTCTCACGGAAAACCAATCACTCACAGCATTTCCCACTCTTACACACGCTCTACTATTTACATAAAAACTTTTCATCCCTCTTAGTAACCTACCATCAAGTCCATATATATATATATATATATATATATATATATATATATATATATATATATATATATATATATATATATATATATATATAATATGCAAATAAATCATTTAATCCATAATGCTTACGGGTCTAGCACACTGAGCCGTTCCCACATGTGGGCATTTTTCCGAAAGTTGCCTATTTCAGCCCATCATAAGTCGTTAACTGTAACACCTAGAACTTTCAGTGAAACGTACAAATAGTTGCCAAATCTTCCTCTCCATAGCAGTTGTCCTCAGTCTTCAAGGAGAGGGCGTTATGGAGGTAGGTGATGCGTTTAGGTATTCTTTGGGGTCTCAACAAACTGCCACCATTCTAACAGAGGATTTGGTGGCTAGGGTGAGCTGGCTGGGTGCCAGCCTGAGCCCGGCGGGGTTGGCCCGCTCACGCTCCCTCTTTCCCCACACTCTTCTTCACCTTCCCCTGCCACTGTTCTATGAATGAATCTCTGACTTCCTGTATGAGTAGCTCGGTCATTTTTTTATCTAGTGCATCTGGCTGTTGCAGAGTGACACCGTCATACGCTGTGTGGGAGGGGAGAATGTTTGTACTTATACATTACGATATATAGTATTTCCCGCAACATATTACTTTCACTTTTACGTTAGCAGGTTTTCTATACACGTGCCATATAAGGTCACATTCATCATCACTCGAACTAGGTTTTATATCCGTAGTTTTCATTGTCTTCAAGCATCTTGCGTATAAAGGGCACTTATCTGGTTAAATTCTCACTGCACTAGCACTACAGGAATGACAGTGAAGCCTTTAATATTTTTTGCCACAACACTTATTATTACGAATATGCAAGGTCTTTCATTCGAACTTGTTTTTTTATTACGAGATTTATATTATACAGTACAAAGCCACTGCACAGTACTTGCCCCAAAAGATCACTCTCACTTTTCCTCTAAGAGTTGTTTCTGTACCTGACGCTGCAAAACCACTGACCAGTACTTGCACTGAAAGTTCACTTTAACTTTTCCTTCACCACTTATTTACAGAACCATTGTACAGTTTTGGTCATAGCATTTATTTTCATCACTGAAGTTTAACCTATATTCCATTACTTACGTATATACTTTTCCTACAATCATACTTCACAAAATGAAAATCAGTTCTTGTTTCTGAAAACACTTATTCTCTAAACAAAAATTTTCGTTACTTGTCTGTATAAGTTCTTCCTCCATTTTTATGTACAAATTTACACTATATGTGTTACACTTACCCACCCAGCCATGAAGTGTCAGCCTGGGGCGATGTGGATGGTGAGGAGAGGGGTGGTGACGCATTGGCGCTGCCAAGAATATTGAATAAAGGTTGGAGGCCGCAAAGGGTGCCCAGGGCACAGCACTTTACACTCTGTGTTGTAACTTCTGTTATCAGACGTCGTCTTTCCGCTCGGTAATGATGATAGTATCATCTCTAAAACTCTCCCAGACGCATTTACGAATCGAGACGGCAGGGTTCGGGCCGCCTGTGGCAGCAAGTGAATCGAGTTCTGCAGAACAAGAAATAATCGTTTCTACCCCTCCAGATTCCCGAGGAAGACTGACCTGGTAGCTCATCTGCCTCCCATACGCCCAAGTCATGCACTGGGCACCCTGGTATAAGGGTATCTGAGGCATCCTGAACACCTGTTTATTGATGGTTCTGTCCGTCATCTCAGCTTTACGGATTAATTACTCGTGATTCATCAGAATTCTGATAACTACATGAAAAAGGAAACCGGAAGTATCCTAAGCACTTTCTTGTACTGACACTCGGGGAATGTGAATTCACAAAATCAATTGGAATATCCCTGTTTTCTTTCTCCTTGTCTATATCAGCATTTAGTCTCTCTCTCTCTCTCTCTCTCTCTCTCTCTCTCTCTCTCTCTCTCTCTCTCTCTCTCTCCACATATCTATATCTATTTATCTATCAATCTATATCTATTTATCTATCTATCTATATCTATCTATCTATATATATATATATATATTTATATTTATATATATCATCATCAGCCGTTGAGGTCCACTGCAGGACCGGCCTATCCCTACCGAAGCAGGGACGATACAGCCAATGTATCTCTACCAAGTGGCTTAGGCTGTCTGGTAGAGACTGTATGTAGGGTTAGAAGTGCTTGTGAGTGTGATTGTAGTGTTCCAGTGGCTTTGGATGTGTAATGTGAACCAAGTGTAATCGGCCCGCCTTAAGCCGACTGGGTGCAAGTATACTAGTATGCGACACTGGTTCAACCACAGCACCCCTTATGTCCGCCAAAGCGGTCAGTGGCTTGGTGAATGCTTCCCAAAGTTTTTACAACTCTGGTGGGAGGGGAATCAACGTCCACCAGCGTGCGAGACGCATATTGTGCCACTGTACCACAGAGGCTCCATATATACTCTCTCTCTCTCTCTCTCTCTCTCTGTATATATATATATATATATATATATATATATATATATATATATATATATATATATATATATATATAATCTCATCTCATCAGCCATTTGAGTGTCCACTGCAGGACCGACCTATTCCGACCGAAGTGGGGACAATACAGCCAATGTATCTCTACCAAGTGGCTTAGGCTGTCTGGTAGAGATTGTATGTAGGGTGAGAAGTTCTTGTAAGTGTAATGGTAGTGTTGGAGTGGCTTTGGATGTGTGTGTAGTCCGTGAACCAAGTGTAATTGGCCCACGCAAGCCGGCTGGGTGCAAGCATACATTATAGTATGTGACACTGGTTCAACCACAGCACCCCTTGTGTCCGCCAATGCAGTACATGGCCAGAAAAACACTTCCAAAGTTTATTACCCAGGCGGGGCGCGAACCCTCGTTCTTCAGTGTACGAAAACGCACACTTTACCACTGTACCACAGAGGCTCCATATACAGTAGGTTCGCACAGTGCGCGTCATCACAGTGCGCGATTCGCATTGTGCGCAAGTGACCAAAAATCATAACCAAAAACCCTTGAATGCGCGAGTTTACCGCACAGTACGCGAGGCAGAGGCAAGGAGTGGCTCAAAAATGCCATTTTCTATTAGTGCGCAACCACCCCTCACACAGCGTGTCACGTGTCGTCATGTTGATGCGCAGAAATTCCAAGGCATTCTACTGTTGAGGATGAAGAGGATGCAATGTCAGAAGTGTCAGCATTGGACTTTGAAGGGTTTATGGCCGAAGTGAGTGACTTTGATGCTCCTGGGGAAGGTGCTCAAGAGAAGTCTGTGGAGGGAAGTGTTGGTGCGGTGGGAGATGCGGTGGGGAGTGCGGCGCTGTGAGTGTTGCCACGCCTTGGAACCCCTGTTATTTAAGGTCAACAGGCCTGTTGTCTACTGTTGTTAAGGTGACTACCCATATTTTTGTTATTGTAGCTATAGCTTTAGTACAATGTCTGAAAAATATGACCTTTATTATGTATCTAAGGGCCAAAAAATGTCCAGGTATGAGGGGGTACTGCCCATATGTAATTATTCCCATAAGATTATGTATTCCCAGTACGTGGATTCCCAGCGCGCGAGGTCGTGGACCACCCAATCTCTCGCGCACTGTGCGAGCCTACTGTATATATATATATATATATATATATATATATATATATATATATATATATATGTGTGTGTGTGTGTGTGTTTGTTTGTGTGTGTGTGTGTGTGTGTGTGTGTGTGTGTGTGTGTGTGTGTGTGTGTGTATGTGTGTGTGTGTGTGTGGTTACTATATCCCATTGGCTTCCAGAGTTCCTGTGCGAGGGATTTTGCTGGAAGGGTGCTAGGTGTACCGCCCTCCGCCTGTCGGCTCATAGTCGCGAAGCTCATAGGTCCCCTCCCCAGGGTTCCCTTCTTTATTAATCTTGAAAATGCCCAATTCCGTCCTATACTGAGGACACCGGGTGTGAATGGGATATACATCTATATCTATATCTATCTGTCTATATATTTAGGTAGACTGATAGATAGTTATGTATATGTATATATAGTAGTACAGTTATGCCAGTTAGAGGGACAAGCAAATAACAGCAATGCTGTTCTAGCCAGTGTTGAGTCAAGTGTGCCTTTATTAGCCCTCCATCACATTGTACGGTGGTGTCTAGATACTTATGAAAAAAGTCTTAAAGCTAAATTCCCCGAAATCATTACTGGCTAGCTCGTCTGGAAGAAGGGTGAATAAAAAAGAAAAGTTCTCTCTTTCTCTCCACCATCTGCAATGATGACTGAAAAAAACGGAGTCAATATAATATATGCGGAAAAAAACAACTTAAAAAAGAACTAGATTGATGCGGAATCTTGGATTTCCTAGTATGTGTCTTCGCTAAAACTGCTAAACCCCACGAGAGTTAAGGGAGAGCGTCAGGACCACAACACTAAAGTCTCTAATGTTTTGGGCTTTGAAGCATCCCGTTCCAAAGAATATTAATGAGTGATAAAAGGACACGTGGGAAAGCAGATATCTTTGCTAGTACCTTTGCAAGAAGCTCTACCATAGATGATACCAGCCAGAATGTCTCAGTACTGGAACTTGATTCTCCCGAAATTGCCCCACCTAAAATACAGACAAGATTCGTAAAATCCATCTTAGATAATTTACCTACAAACAAAGCTCCAGGCCCAGATGGAATTCCGCCAACTGTTTTGAAAAAGTGTTCCCCTGAACTTGCCTCTGTCCTAGCTAAATTATTCAGACTATGCATACGTACTTCTTTATTCCCAAATTCATGGAAAGAAGCCAATATCCACCCAGTTCCGAAGAAAGGAAGTTCGTCTGACCCCTCCAATTACAGACCAATAGCTGTCACATCTTCTCTTGGTAAGGTATTTGAAACTTTAATTAATAACCATATTGTTAAACATCTTGAAGGACACAAGTCAAGAGTGAGAGCAGTGGAAATGAGTTATTTAAGAGGAGCCTGTGGAGTCACGTGGAGAGACAGGCTGACGAATGAGGATATAAAGGAACGTTGTGATGTGGATGTGGATGTGATAGGAAGCGTTATGAGGAATACACTGAGGTGGTTTGGCCATGTGGAGAGGATGGAGGGTGAAAGACTGACGAAGAGAGTGTATATGAGTGAGGTGGAGGGGGAGGAGATGGAGGGATGGGGTGGAGAGGTATATGAGAGAGGGGGGTGTGAGTTGGGAGCAGGGCAGTGAAATGGCGGGGGACAGGGCGACTTGGAGGCGATTTGTTTGTGGCCACCCCAAACGGGATTGAGGCGTCTGGCAATAGATAGATAGATAGATCTTGAATCCAACAACTTAATTAGTGATAGACAATACGGTTTTCGCCGCGAAAGATCCACCATTGACATACTCAATCTCTTAACTCATACCATCCATCAGTCAATTGATCTTTTTGGAGAAACTCATGCAGTAGCTCTTGATATCTCTAAAGCTTTCGACAGAGTATGGCACCGTTCCCTGCTGTCCAAACTCCCTTGCTATGGACTAACGTCTTTTGTTCCTTTGATTTCTTCTTATCTTAGTGACAGGAAACTAAGAGTAAAAGTAGATGATGTATATTCAAATTTCCACTCAATTAACGCCGGCGTGCTGCAGGGATCAATTCTGGCGCCAACCCTATTTCTGGTTCATATTAATGATCTCTTATCTGTCACTCACAATCCCATTCACTCATATGCAGATGACTCAACACTACATAGTTCATTCACACTCAGACATCCAATTACAAAGTCTAAAATCTCTACCTCTCAACTCAGTACAGCCATCTCCATAAATCAAGATCTATCAACAATCAGTGAATGGGGACAAAACAACCTTGTCTCTTTTAATGCTAGTAAAACTAAATATATACAGTTTACTAATAGACAGATATTGCCAGATTCGTACATTACCTTCAGTGCTACTAATATTCCCATCTCCAAAAGTATTGAAATTCTTGGTGTCTCACTTAACAGTGCCCTCAGCTGGACCTCTCATGTCAGATCACTTGCTAAAACCGCCTCAAAGAAACTTGGACTATTGTACAGAGTTCGTAACTTCTTCGCCGATGAGCAGTTGGCTATAATTTATAAGAGTCATGTGCACTCTCAGCTTGAATATTGCTCACCCTTGTAGGATGGTTGTGGAGAGGTTGCATTAAGACAACTAGACAAAATTCAGAATAAAGCTGTTAGAATCATTAACAACCCTGCCATTACATATAAACTACCTCCCCTGCAAGTAAGAAGGAATGTTGCCTCCCTTGCATTATTTTACAGATATTTTTTTGGCAAATGCTCAGACGAAGTTGCGTCCATGGTGCCACCTCTCCATGCCTTCCCTCGTGCTACACGGGCATCTGGTAGCGCTCATGACTGGAATGTCACTCAACCATATTGCAGAACTTCTGCCTATCAGAATTCTTTCATTCCCCGAACTGCATCTCTCTGGAACTCGCTTCCCCAGAGTTGTTTTCCTCCAAATTTCAACCTACAACTGTTCAAGTCTAACTGTTACAGATATTTTATGAACAGAGGACACCAGTAATCTGGTGTATGGATTATTTTTTTTCCCCATTTGTTTTTCCTTCCTCCGTTCTGTTATTAAAAAAAAAAAAAAAAAAAAAAAAACATAGTTGCTTTCTTGAGATGCTCCCTCATCTAAATATTGAAACCTCTCATAAGCGATATTATTACGACGTCGTTTGTATTTTATCCTGTTGCTGTGGAGGGGCAAATGACGGCTATATCCCACCACTTCGAAAGATCATCACAAAGCTAAATAAATCGGCCTGCATGGAGCAAAACATAAATAAAAGCAATTCTCATATGCACTTTATCAATTTCCCTCTCATCATAGCTTCACACACACACACACACACACACACACACACACACACACACACACACACACACACACACACACACACACACACACAGATGTTGATGTGGAATGTCAAAATGGTTTTAGTCAAATTAACTGGCACAGGTATGATGAAATGTCACCATCAATCAGCTGAGCAGAGAGGTGATATATAACGGCATTTGTCCACCAGTGAAAATATAGCTGAGCGGCGGTGGCCTGTTTTGTTGTTAGTTTGGATATTCTTTTTCTGTTAAATATACGTTCGTAGTTGTTGTTTTAAGATTTAACCCTCCTATAGAGGGAACCGGGCCACACATTAGCCCGGTCAGTGGGGATGGCTTTTGCCAGGGTTGTCCCTTGGTGGGCAGCTCTGCCATCCACCAAGGTCCCCTAGTTGGGCAGCCCAGCTGCCCACGAGAGGGTTCGCTGGGCGCGGCGAGCAATGATACGTTCGGTAGAGAGGAGTTACGAGAGAAGTAGATAAAATTTGTCTCTGTCTCTATGTCTGTCCATCAGTCTATATTTAATTGTCTTCTCTATCTATCCGTCTCTATCAATTTTATACTGTCCAATAGATAGACAGATACTCGTATATAGATAGAGAGGTAGATAGATATAGATATAAATATATAGATATAGATATTCATCGATCATCATCATCAGCCACTGCAAGTCCACTGCTGAACAAAGGCTTCCCCCAGTCTTCTCCATGAATTCCTTGACTGAGCCAATCTTTGCCAGTCTTTGCCTGCAAACATCTGTATTTCATTTCTCCACCTCCTGTCTGGCCTTTTTCTGCTACGCTTGCAGTCGCTTGAAGTCCAGTTATTCAGCCTCTTGCTACATCGGGTATCCCTTATTCTTGGTACATGACATGCCACCTCCATTTCTGTTCTTTTACAACTTCTATAATGTCTTCGACTTTATTAGTCTGCTTTCTCACGCATGATGGTCTCTTCCTGTCTCTCAAAGATATTACCAACATTGGCCTTTCCACTGATCTTTGAGAACGGTTTAATTTGTTTTCCACTGATTTTGTTAGTTTCCAGGTATCACGTTCGTACGTCACAGCGAGGATTATACATTCGGTCCATACATACTGACAAGCTACTTTTCCTGTGTCTTTGTTGTGTTTACCGAAAACTTTCCATCCAGTGGTAATGTGTCTGTTTATTTCTTTTTTTTGGTCTTTCGTTAACTATAGTATTTGTCCCAAGTATTTGTACTTCTAATTGGAATTGGAAGGTAAATTAAGCATGGAGGTTTATTTTCGGGATGCATGGGTTGTGTAAGTGTAGCACTGGCATACCGAACTGGGGTTGGTATATGGCAGTCTTTGGATTTACATTTGGCTGTGGTGTCAACGAAAGTTTACTTACCGGTAATGTAAAAGTAAGCTTCTTGTGGAAAAAATGGCTGGCTTGTCAGTCCTTGGCCGATGTTAACCGCTTTATTCAGAGGACATGTTTGCTTGGTACATTCTTCCAACGGCCATACCATTATATCCAGCTTCGTGGGACCTCTTGTAATGAAAGGATGAATTAACAATCCTTTACAATATATGTGTCCCCCTCCCGACTTCAGATGACATTAGGTCTCATATTAACTGAATACAATTATATGGGGAAGAAAAATCAAAGTTTAACCCTTTTGCACCATTGCCGTCGATTGACTCCCAAACAAGTCACTACCATTAACTACAATCTACCAGGTTTCATAAATAACTGCACATAGTTTTTGAGCTTTACAGTACATCAGCTATCTAGAGGCTACCTTTGCTCGCCACCCACACGGTTATCATGCATTCGTAATGTATAAAGTGCATATGTTCCTATCTACTCGCATATATTTTCGGAATGCAACACTAAATTTGCACACTGATGTCATCACCTTTATCATTATCACTCTCTCTCTCTCTCTCTCTCTCTCTCTCTCTCTCTCTCTCTCTCTCTCTCTCTCTCTCTCTCTCTCTCTCTCTCACTGTGCCCAGGAATGAGAACAGTTTATAGGATGATGAAATATATATGGCCGCCCAGCTTGGGAAAAGGTTAGCCATTATACCAAGGATACCACAGATAAAAAAATAATCTTATGCAGCAGCGTTTCGGGATATTGAGCCAAACTGAACTCAAACATAAGATAAAACCTTCACTGACTGCACAAAATGGTGTAAGGAAATTCTCAAATACACCCGGGGTGATGTGTGTGTGTGTGTGTGTGTGTGTGTGTGTGTGTGTGTGTGTGTGTGTGATAAAAAAAAAAAACTACCGATTTGATTTCCTCCAGGATAAATGAAAGGATTCAAGGTAAGGCATGGACGATATGATTCAGTTTTAAGTACTCGCAAAGGACAAGGTCGTAGGAAAAAGTCAGTGTTTGTTCCTCTGTCTCTATGTAAAAAAATAATAATAATAATAATAATAATAAATAAAAATAAACAATTAGTGTTTTAACTTAGCATGAACTTGGTAGTATGGCTTAGGGCAAGACAGGGTGTTGACCTGTTTTTTGGAACAGTGACCCTAGGTAGGGTGCATTAAAAAAATCCCGATGGTGGTCACTTAACTAATAGGGCCCCTAAGGGATCCACAGCTTACCAAAGGGCGAAAGTAAGAGTAGTGACCTTTAACTCAGGGCTATCTGTGCAGATCCTCGTATGTGCATATACTACTTTTTTTGCATTTGACAATTTGATAAATAATTAAAGGTGTGACGCGACGATATGTAGGGGTACGTAAAGTTTACGGGGAGTCTTTTAGACAGGAGGGGGATGAATTTTCACGTAGCTGGTAAAAGTAAGTTTGTTCCAGATATTTACATCAACGTTGAAGAAGATGTATATTGCCTTATGGGACTGGAAATGCTTTCCCATAATTTTGTAGCCATCACTCTTCAGAAATGTGTTATTCAGGAGTAAACACACTTAGCTGGGGGCCAGATAACAGATATTTATTCATGTGACTTTTAAGGGTTATTACTGTTTTTTTTTTTTTTTTTTTTAACAACAGAACAGAGGAAGGAAAAACAAATGAATAAAATAAATAATCCATACACCAGATTATTGGTGTCCTCTGTTCATAAAATATCTGAAACAGACTTGTACAGCTGTGAGTTAAAATTTGGAGGGAAACAACTCTGGGGAAGCAAGTTCCAGAGAGATGCAGTTCAGGGAATGAAAGAATTCTGATAGGCAGAAGTTCTGCAATATGGCTGAGTGACATTCCAGTCATGAGCGCTACCAGATGCCCGTGTAGCACGAGGGAAGGCATGGAGAGGTGGCACCATGGACCCAACTTCGTCTGAGCATTTGCCAAAAAAATATCAGTAAAATAATGCAAGGGAGGCAACATTCCTTCTTACTTGCAGGGGAGGTAGTTTATTTGTAATGGCAGGGTTGTTAATGATTCTAACAGCTTTGTTCTGAATTTTGTCTTGTTGTTTTAACCCGTCACGTCCCGAGGTTTTCCGCACCTCCGACATCCCCCAGTCCCGAGGTATTTTCGATTTTTTTTTTTTTTGGCTAAAACCTTCGCTTTTGGTGAGAAACATCGAAAATTCATAGAGAAATCGCTCACCTGAGGTTTAAAGTGCCCAATCCAGGTAGGAGTTCCTCCTTACCTGAGTGGGTTTTCTAACATGCTGGCACCAAAGAAAACGAGTTCTATGGGAGGGTAACTATTTTATCCGCTCATAAACTGTATTTATGTATTTACTTGGTACGAATGTATATGTAGTATGACAGTATATTGGTTTTCAAGCAGTAATAAAGGCATTATAAGCATTGTTTCACTCACTAACTAATCACCATACCTGACCTATTTTTGCCACACTACCTGATCATTATTTCTGGCTGTTTCTTCTTCTAATGCTATGTAAACATTGTCCTCCACATTGTCATCGATTGGGGAATCAATCTGGCCCTGAATAACTTTACTAGCCAGGTCACTGGTAACAGGTCCTTTGCCAAGACAATGGCGTGAGGGGGGGAGGGGGGGAGGGGGGAGGTTATGCAGTGTAAGGCATTGTCCCTGCTTGGTATCTTGTACAGGAATAGAGGAAGGTGTCCCGTGTATACATACGAAAAATCACGTGCGAAAATTGAAAATTGTGCAAATTAGGTACTTTGCAATTGCACGACGTACTGGTACGTCGCCGGGACTGGCAAATGCAAATCGTGGTGACGTACCCATACGTCGTCGGGACGGGGCGGGTGCAACCTCTCCACAACCATTCCACAAGGGTGAGCAACATTCAATCTAAGAGCGCACATGACTCTTATAAATTATAGCTAACTGCTCATCAGCGAAGTTACGGACTCTGTACAATAATCCAAGTTTCTTTGAGGCGATTTTAGCAAGTGATCTGACATGAGAGGTCCAGCTGAGGACATTGTTAAGTGAGACGCCAAGAATTTCAATACTTTTGGAGATGGGAATATTAGTTGCACTGAAGGTAATGTACGGATCTGGCAACATCTGTCTATTAGTAAACTGTATATATTTAGTTTTACTAACATTAAAAGAGACAAGGTTGTTTTGTTCCCATTCACTGATCGTAGATAGATCTTGATTTATGGAGATAGCTGTACTGAGTTGAGAGATAGAGATATTCGACTTTGTGAATGGGTGTCTGAGTGTGAATGAACTATGTAGTGTTGAGTCATCTGCATATGAGTGAATGGGATTGTGGGTGACAGATAAGAGATCATTAATATGAACCAGGAATAGGGTTGGCACCAGAACTGATCCCTGCGGCACGCCGGCATTAATTGAGTGGAAATTAGAAAATACATCATCTAAACTTTACTCTTATTTTCCTGTCACTAAGATATGAAGAAATCAAAGGAACAAAAGATGTTAGTCCATAGCAAGGGAGTGTGGACAGCAGGGAACGGTGCCATACTCTGTCGAAAGCTTTAGAAATATCAAGAGCTACTGCATGAGTTTCTCCATGTAGATCTATTGATTGTTGGATGGGATGAGTTAGGAGATTGAATATGTCAATGATGGATCTTTCGTGGCGAAAACCATATTTTTCTGTCACTAATTAAGTTGTTAAGTATAACAGTTTACTACATTTGTGGGCCATTTGTTCCATATATTTACAACTCCATCAAAGAAAAATGATTAGCTTCATGTGACTGAAACCGTTTTCCAACAATTTTATGACCATTACCTCTTGTGTATTCTGAGTGATCAACTGTGAAACATTTTCCGATGGCCATATTATCGTGTCCATTGAATATTTTGAATACTTGAGGTAATTTCCTCGTAACCTGCATATAGTTAGGGTAAAGAGATTCAGGGCTTCCAAACGTTCCACGAATGGTTCATTCCTCCATCTAGGAATCATCTTCGTTACTCCTCGCTGTACTCTCTCAAGTTTCTCCATATCCTTCGTATAATACGGTAACCAAAATTGAACACAATACTCCAAGTGCGGGTGTACTACTGAACTATACAAGGTGAGACGATATTATTGGATTTATATTCTAATGCTCTATCTATGAAACAAATAATTTTATTGGCTTTCTTTACAGTTTCTGTACACTCTTTGCTTGGTTTAAAATAATTTATCATTATAACTTCTAAGACTTTTTCATGGTTTGCCCTATCAAGTTGTACAATATTCATGTTTTAACTACACTTGTTTTTTTACTGCCAATGTTTAGCACTTTATATTTATTAAAACTGAAATCCATTTGCCATGTTTGGGCCCAGTTAAACAGTTTATCAAGATCTCTCTGAATTACCTGCCTCTACAATGCTGTATCTCCTCTGTTACCGATTTTATTATCGACAGCAAATTTAGAAATCTTACAAAATAATCCTTTATCAGTATGAGTTATATATATTAAAAAAAAAAAAAAAAAGGGCAGGACCTAACACTAAACCCAGTGGTACTCCACCTGTAATGTTTATCCAGTCAATTTCTTGATTGCAACTCTGCTTTCGTCCGGTGGGCCAATCACCAATCTACCCGAGCATACTTCCATTTTAGCTTCTGAAGGAGTCTTTTGGGTGGAACTTTGTCAACAGCCTTTTGAAAATGTAAATAGGCAACGTCAACTGTTTTAGTTTAGTCATACATGTTCAATATATCATTGAAAAAGTCCAACTGATTCGTGAAGCAAGAGCGATTATTTTGAAAACCACGTTGCGAATCTTTTAAATTTTTTATATCCAAGTGTTAATTTGGTCTGACTGTTTTCCATTTATAACAACGCTTTGCTTTCGTCTGGTAAGCCAATCTTCTGCCCACCTGAGCACACTGCCACTGAACCCATTTGCCTTTAGCTTCTAAAGGAGTCGTTTGTGTGGAACTTTGTCAAAAGCCGTTTGAAAATCGAGGTTGACAACGTCAACAGATTTAGTCTCATCGTACATGTTCAATATATTGTTGAAAAAGTCCCACAGATCCCAGAGGCAAGAGTGATTATTCCAAAAACCGTGTTCTGAATCTTTGATGAGGTTATTTGTTTCCAAGTGTTTCACAAATTTGTCTCTGACAATAGTTTCAAGTAATTTGGAAACTACTAATGTTAAACTAATTGGGCAGTAGTTTTCTGGTTGTGCTTTGTTGCCCTTTTTGCACATCAGGATTTTATTTGCAAGCTTCCATTCGTGTGGCATGTTACTGCTCATTAGCGATAACTTTAAAAAGTTCTGATAAAAGGTTTGAAAATTCATTCTGTAGTTCCTTTATTACTGTTGGAGATATTTTGTCTAGTCTTGGTGTTTTAATCTCTTTTAATATGCTAATTGCAAGTAGTATACCGTAATCACTAACTATAACATCACTGATTATGTTGCCCTCTTCTATAGGAACTAGGGAAACTGCAGGAATCATATGTATATTTTCTGCTGTAAATACCGATGCAAGCAAGTATTAAAAATTTCATAATCAAAGTTTCATCGTCAGTGTGTTCTTTTATTTGTAATTAACCCTTGCTGCACTAATGCTTATCAACCTCATTACCTTCAGTAATTTTTTCAGACATTTTATTTTAATATTAAGTTGGTTTTTTGCCATCAGAGCAAGTGTTTCTGAGCTCAAACCCTTCATCACCCTTGTCTTTTTGTAATTTACGCCTCCTGGGTGGGTGTGAGGGCGGCAATAAGTCACCAGCACCATGGGAGGTAGATGGCGTGAATCTGCCATTGCTGGGCTACAAAAGAGAAATGAATGACTAAATGTGTTGTATTAGGGTACTGCAGTGTGGCAGGGCTTGGCAACAGCTCCTGGTGGCATAAAAGGAGACTCAACGTTCCCATGGAAACCATTGACACTTCCTCGTGCTTCGTATGAGGCGATCAGCGTGACCTGAGTGGCCTGCAAATGTGAATTACTAAATGTACGGTATTTGGCAAGTGCGATGTGGTAGGGTTTGGCAAAAGCTCTGATGGTGTAGAGGGAGACTTATCATTCCCATGGAAACCACTGAAGTTTCTTCGTGCTTCAAATTATGGCGCCAAGACCCATAGCCTCATATGAGGTAATGTGTGTGGCTAGGGTTGGTCTGCATTTTCCCTTGCATGAGGCAATGAGTGCAGCGAGGGTTAAGGGCCGTACTGTTGGAGTTATTACCTTTATGCATCTTATGTAACTGATATATGTAACTTATTTACTGATACTGACAATATTTTATTACTGCATTTAATTTTTTGGCTTTACATCGAAGAGCATCACATTTGTTTTTATAACTTTGACTCTTCATGGTATCATAATATTTATATGCAAGATTTTTACTACCAGACAGTGTTTATTATCAGAGTTCCACCATATCGGTTTAAAATTTTTGGCAAAGCTTCTGTTGCCCTTACATAACCTGACTGCATTGTTGAGAGTTTCTGTAAAAAAATTTCCATGCTTAATTGATATCTAATGTTTCGACAATGGGATGCCAGTCACCTGCACCTACATTTGCCCTTAATCTATTAAAATATGCTCTCTTATGGTCAGGGACTTTCTCACAGCTGGCCCTGACACTGTCATCATTGATTTTAATTTTAAATGTAACTATGTGATGATCACTTCAACTAAAATCTCCCTGCAATAACATTACACATCAAATTTTCTGATCTGGCTGAGATGATGTTAGCTCCACGTGTTGAATAATTTACAAATTAATAAAATGAACTTTCCCACAACTTTGTATATAGATCTAAATCTGTGTGTGAGGTTAGGGTTTCTCCCCAATTCAAAACTGGTAAATTGAAATAACCAAATATTATCGTCCTTTACATACAAGAGATTTCAGCAGTTTGGTTGTAGATTTCATTGTTGATGTTGAGTGGCTTACCGGATGGACAGTAAATTAGCCAAAGTGTAACTTTATGACTAGATTTGTTCTAGTTGAATATCAAGTGTTAATGTTTCCAATACATGGCCTGGTAATTATGACTGGTTAAAATCCTGATTTAACTCCTAGGTACCGGGCATGGGTAGACCTATCCACGTCCCAGAACTGGGTTATTTTCAGGAAAATTGATTTACCCCAAAATATTTCTTTTTTTCATTACAAATCAATCACACATGACAAAAAACACATAAAAAACACATACTTACTCTCTGTTGGCGATTTCGAGGTGGTGGTATGGTGTGAGGGAGCCGCTGTGTGGCGGCTGGGCTGAGCGTGTTCAAGGTTGCGGTAGTGTGTTGGCGGTGGTGGTGGTGGAGAGAGGAGGGATGATTATCTTGCACCAAAATAAGTGTTGACTGTGTCTTTGTTTCTTTCACTAATTCACAATGCTGTATGAACGCAATATTACAATTAAAATAGCAGAAAAACACAAGAAAGTAATTAATAATGATCGGCTTGCTTTATGTTCTCCATGATACTTATTTTCTAACAGCTTATGTCTATTTTGGTATTCATAATTATTTACACACTATTTACACAGTATTTCAATCTTGACAGTGTGGTACTCCCTATGGCCGGTACAAGTGTACTCAGGCACCCATACACTCTCCCTCACACCCCTCAGAGCCCCCTAGTAGCCCTACTCACCACCCCACCCCACCCCACCCCACCCTTCCTGACCCCTACCCCTACCCTGAACAAGTATCAGTTGGTTCCAAGGCCACACTCTCCCAACGCGGGCCTCCTACCACCCTCCACCATACCCCTTCTCAAAGCTGGGCTGCCCTCCCACCCCTCCCCCACCCACACCCCAGCCCCCTCCCCCGGCCAGCCAGCGTGACCCCGCGCACCAGCCATGCCGGGACAATACTCTGAGTCCATATAGCATGCTACGAAGTTGCAACATGCCTGCGAAAAATTAAAAAGTCATATAAGTGGACCGTAGGCCTCTACCAACACATCATATGACATGGACTGGTGCTTAGGGGTTGATAAATAATAACACACAACCCTCTGCTCTTTTCTTCTTTTTGCTACTGAAAATGTGATAGCCTGGTAATTTAACTATGCTAGAAAATCTCGTTGCTCAATATTTTACCACAGTTCTGTTATATGAGTTACATCATAATCTTCGGTATAGGCAGAGGCCTCTAAGTCAGAAAATTTATTACACAATAATCATTTTTTTTTGTGCAAGGAAGAAGGAACCAAAGGCTAGGGGCCTTCAAATTGCTCCCTCCAGGAAAAAAAAAAAAAAAGATAACAGAGAGCCAAATTCAAGATCCATTCATTTCGAGATGCCTGGAAACACTAAGCTTGAAAGACTGGAGATCATAGGCAGTAAGAAATGCGACAGAGGGAGACAGTTCCAGAGTTGACTTGTTGCTTACATGAAGGGCGGGGAGTAGCAGTTAATTCTTGCATTAGAGAGTTAGACAGATAAGGGATGAGAGATTGCTGCTTGATGGGTGCTCTGTGTCTGCCATAGCAGTGGAGGGATGCAAGTAAAAATTTCTGAGGACCTTTTACCATTGAAGCAGCGATAGAAAACAGATAAAGATGTAACAATGTGGCAAAGAGACAGAGGTTGAAGGAAGCCAGTAAAAGGAGGAGAGTTAATGTGAAGAATATAATTTGACTCCACTCTTTTGAGAAGAGCTGTGTGCTGGGAGCCTCCCCACACATGACAGCTGTACTCTACACGGGGGTGAATAAAACGTGTGTGCAAAGTCAACAACTGTGCAGGAGTAAAGAAGCTACATAGTCGGCTTAGCACACCCAATCTCCTGGAAGCAGATTTTACAAGAGAGGTAATATGTTCTTTCCAAGAGAAAATCCCGAGACAAGAGGTTTAATATATTTATGATGATGGGAGTCTCCATTGCATACTGATTTATTGGATCGCATGATGTCTACATTCACCTCACTTGATGCTTGTTTTTACTCCAGAATAAAAACTTACTGCATTGCTAAACAAACGACCGAGACGCGGAGAACCAACAGCATGCAAGTGTAGTCCATCATTTACAAATAGCGTCCGCTGCTTGTAAAACTGGTTCCACGTTTCGATGAATTCAACGTCTTCCTGCAAGCAAAGTGACTTGAGCTTGTTATTTATACTAAAAGCTTTACTGAAGAAGGCATTTCCTGCATCAATCCTTGGGAGTATGCCTGAAATTAAAATGTTTTTAGTTCTATCCTTGTAGTGTCGAATCATCACTGTCCTTCTCCATAAGTTCCTCCGATCGGCTACATGTATGGTATAGGAGACTTATTGGACTTCAAGGATTGCACTACCTTGTTTATGCCACTAGTTACTCTTTCACACACTCATTACCGTATCCATCCCTCTTCTCGTGGCTACTCCCACCTTCAATTTTGCCATATTTTTATCATCATTATCATGATCATCCTTACTATTTTTCAGCCAAAGGATGAAGTGAGATCAGTGAACGTTGTAACAAAATCTCTCTCTCTCTCTCTCTCTCTCTCTCTCTAGGTTTTTCATTCCTGCAAGGTAATACTTCCTCTCTTGTTTCCTGTACGGCAAATGCCAGAGGGTCTGGGGGGTGTGGGAGAGAGCCTTCTGCTGCGCTCTCATTTTTTCCTGCTCCTATGCACTGCATTAGTATTAAGGCATATTAGTATTAAGGCCGGACCACCTCGTAGGGACCGTAAGGTCTGTGTGGTCTGTGTATCTATGTAACTCACTCTCTCTCTCTCTCTCTCTCTCTCTCTCTCTCTCTCTCTCTCTCTCTCTCTCTCTCTCTCTCTCTCTCTCTCTCAACATACCCAAAAATGAAAACAGTTTATACGATGATCTTATCTATATGGCCTCCAAGCCTGGGCAAAGGCTGGCCATTATTCCAAGGCTATAACCACAAGTAAAGGAGTCTTACGTAACAGTGGGTCGGGATATTGAAGCAAAATTGAACCCAAACATGTGGTAGGACCTTCACAGATTGCCTAGACTCTCGAAAGGTATGCTCTTAATGACACCTGAGCTTCCGATACCGAGAGCAGGGTAATGTTTTCCTTATCGTGAGAGAGAGAGAGAGAGAGAGAGAGAGAGTAAAAACTCGACGTGATCGATCTATTGATAGGAAGGAAGGACGATGGCATTCCAGTTTATGAATGCTTAGTTGAAAGTCATGGTCAGAGTTAGAACAGTTTCTGTCTGTTTGTCAAGTTTACAAATGAAACATGCCTGAAGCATTTCGAGGTAGTCAGGTTGCAGAGTAGAGGGTGTGTCTGTGATGTTGTGTGGATGTTAAGGTAATGTCATGTTCATATGAGGTGGGCATTTGGGGTGTGGGAGTAACATACATGTATCGGTTGACGACTGTAGGTGAAACAACGAAACTCTACGGAACTCCAGTACAAAAGTTTGTGGTGACTTGCGCTTATGAACACCATTAACAAGAAAAGCACTCACATATTCACCAAGACAACGACATAGATGTTAATTTAAGACACACTTAAATATTTTCAGTTATTAGTACAAACAGACAGAACTAAAGAGAATCCCCCTTCCTCCAGGTCTCTTGGAAGAATAAGTCTAGGGTATCAAATATTTCTCTTTTAATGTATTTTTTCTATCTGCTAAAGGAATTAAGAGGGAACTATCTACATGGATCCAAAGAGGCTTAATATAGTTACCCAATTACAGTGGTTCCCCTTATGGCCAAAAGTAGAACGAATTAGGTCAACATGGTGGAGCTTGGTGACTCTTGTAGAATTTTTAACTTCCCTCTACAGTGATATCAGTATTACAACTGAAAATCAGTATTTCATTTTAGCAGAGCAGGACTTCGTGGCTGAGTGAGTAGGGTAGAAGACGAATTGATGGGGTGGGCAGGAGAATGAGGTGGGTAGGCAGGATTCGGTGAGCAGATTGGTGCGATACGTTTCAGTGGGTAGGTGGGTGTGGTAAGGTCGTGTAGGTGGGTGAGTGAACGGGTGATTGGGTGGGCAGGGTGGTTAGGCGGATAGGTGTGTGGATGGGTGGGAAGTGGGAAAATAGGTATATGAAAATTAGGTCAATGGACTGAACATTTCTATGGTAGGAATAGGCTCATGGAAAATAAATCCCTAGGGAAATGGGTCCAAGAGGAACAAAGTATGCACAGTTGTCTTTTACCACGGTGATCCCGGGAACCCTGCTAGAAAGATGTTTACTAGTACTGAATAAGGCTGTTAAAGCTGCATTATTGTCAAAGTCACAACCCACTAGATGGGATTTCAGAAGATAAAGTATAGACGAGAAGATGCAGTCATCTGATTTACAGATTTCAGGAACACAGGATTCATAATTCATATGAATTGTAATCTTTTGACCGGTAATAACTGTTGCCATCAGACAAACCATTTGAAGATGTTGGATTATGTTTGTGTTTAATTTGTTTAATGTACTTATGAACTATCTCTGCCACTTCATCAATTACCCTGGTACTGTCGTTCAGAGTGATATAGGGGTAATTGGCTTTATATTCTTTTAACTCCCTCATGATCCGGGAAATGTAATATTTTATGCAAGGCAGCTAACATAAGTAGATTTTAATCAGCATAGTCATAAAGAACCTGAGTGTGTCAGTGCTGGTACTATTAACCCCCTCAACGACAGGGCAACTTTAGCATTTTTATTTAATGTCAGACGATTGCACACAACTATGAGTTTGTCACTTAATCCTTGGCGTGTTAGGACCCTTTTTATCGTCTATTGCGGAAGGTACCTAACACCTTTTCCTCAGCAATTTATTTTGCTTATTGCAAATTACTATCCTCTTCTGTGTTACATAAATCCATGCAATATCGCCCTACTCTGCAAAAATAGCGTAGAAAATATAAACCAGCCAGGTCCAAATATAAATCGCTAAAGAAGAGGTGTTTGGGAGCTTCTTTAACTGGCCAGAAGACAAGCCTTAGACCATTCCCTCTGATGACAATATTTTATTTTATCCCTAAAAGACCTTGGTGGAGGTGCTGAGCATTCGCTCACACCTTTAGGTAATTTTACTGCGGAAGGGAAGTTAATGGCTTCCTGTATTCCAGGTTAGCTACGTACATCTCTGTGTAATCATCATATAACGGACTATTGAATGCCTTGTTTATTTGATTAAGGCACTCCAATCACATATGACTCATAAGGTTCATGACCACTGTAGGGTAGAAGTATACAATTCACATGTACTGTAAGTATATATCTAATATACTGCTCGTATTATTCTAGTCTGTCTGTCTGGCTGGCTGTGTAGTCCAGCCGAAACTTGAAAAAAGTTTGCGATGAAACTTGGCAGGATGGTTGTAATAGGGTCACAGATGGGACCATTTCAATTTCATTTTTATTGAAATCGTCTGAAGGTGTGTTTTGGCCCTTGATAACTGTCTCCGTTGGCTTTACATTACGCAGAACGTGTCGAGTGGGGGTTCAGACATCTAAGCAGTTATTAGTCGGTTTTGAATGGTGGGAGACGCAGTCGATAAATGACTTCATTTGAACTGTCAAATATCATACAATATCATGTTTTCTTCAACAAAATGTATATCACTGACATCAATAGACAATTCTGAGTGCAAAAGTGCAAAAATTACTGTATGCAGAGGCATAGTTTTTGAACTACTCGTACGACTGGCAGGATTTGGGAATACATGAACTGCTGAAAACTGGTCATCTTCAGCACACAGTTTCCACATTTGAATTTAAATATAAGAATGTAATTTGCCTCCATTGGCACCAGCGCTTCGTTGTGCATTCGGCTGTGTAAATAGATTTTCCATACATTCAGCCATTCTGTTGCAATTGTGAGATGATTGAAATCAAAACTGTAGTTGAAAATGATGGAGATTCGAGGGCGAAGTCTGAAAGTTCCTCGCAAGACCAAGAGTTCTGCTGCTTGGCAGGCCATGATGCACTTGTGGTTATCTATAAATGTAACAATAGATTCCCTGAGACAAACTCAAACAAAAAGACATTATATAATTATAATACATCAAAAGAAACACACACACACACACACACACACACACACACAGGTCTTGCAGGAATAAATTAACCGCATATTTATGGGTTGCTTAAAGTGAAGACTGTGAAGTAAATTAAGAAATAACCAAGGAAATGCATATTATAGCTGGAAGACTATTGATTAATTTCCAGGAGAGACATATGAAACTGATACTTCTATCACGTCATCTGAAACAACATACTTCAAATATTGCTCAAGTGTTTTGTCAACATTTTAAAAGTGTCATTAACGTATCTGGTGTTTGAGATTATGTAGCAGGTGATGGGCACAAAGAATTCTCAAAAAAATATCGTACCTTCTCTATGAGTTTGTTTCCAGAAGGCAGCGGGATGTAATGACCTTTCCACCAATGGTAATAAAGATTATTAAGCATATATTTCAGGTTCACTTACACATGATTAATTGAACATTCCATTTGGACTCTTCCCAGATAAACTAATGGTTGCAAAAACTGTTCACTGATATAAATGAAGAAACTCAGATGTCATTACCAGTTTCAGATTAATATCCATTCTCCGAGCATTTAGCAAAATCTGTGAAACATCAATGTCAGCTTGGTTATTTTTTTTTCTTTTTACAGAATTACTTGTTAAAATGGTCAGTATGGATTCCGTCGAAAGAGATCTATAGAGGCGACTCTGTTCCAATTTACTAGTAACATTTATACTCTTAGATAATAAATGGTGTCAAGCAGATGTTTTCCTTGATCTAACCAGTGCTCTTGATTCATTAGATTGCACAACTTGATTTGACAAATTAGGACATTTTGAAATAACGAACGACCTAAGAATTTTCTCTCATCGTATATTTTAAATGGAATCAGTGTCTGTTCTGTAATGGTGAGTCCTTAAAAGTGAGAGATATTGCTAAGGGTGTAGTGTAGGGCTCAATTTCGCGTCCTATTTTGTTCTTAGTTTATTATTAACGATAATACCTCTGTTAGGAGTGAGATTAAATTCATTTTAGTTGCTGAATATCCTAACCATCCTTCCAGAGACTAAGATTTATAAGAGCTCCATTCGACGCTGGATCATGAGCTCAGACAATCGTTGGAATAAATAAGTTAATATTAAATATCATAAAACTCTGTCTATCTGTCTATCTATCTTTTTGTCTATTTGTCTACAGTATAATCAGACGCCATACTCCCAGAAGGGGTTGCCGTTTGTCTTTGAGTGAGTTATTTTATGGAGAGTGGCACTAACTCACTGTCAGCTCATTTGTTGACTCATAGGGAACACTTATGGATTGGCTGTTTAGTTGCCACGCAACGTTGTATATGGTTTCCTAACTTTCAGGAAACTATTAGGTTTGTCATTCAGTGTAAAGCCACTTGAAAATGAAAGAAAAGTAAAAAAAAATTACAGGAAAGATGTGAAAAATGGGGAAAGAGGACGGCAGACACAGAAAAAGAATGATAAATGTGAACGAAGAAACTGGCTGCACTACATCGAGAGAGAGAGAGAGAGAGAGAGAGAGAGAGAGAGAGAGAGAGAGAAGCAGGCAATAAAAAAGACACTGTATAACTTCTGTTCAAGTCAGTTACTTACCGGACAAAAACAATAACAGTATTTGTGTTCTCACGTCAAAGGATAGAAAGAAAGCTCTGACAGTAAAGAAGGGAAGAGAAAGATAATAATGAAGCAAGAATATGCGATCTGGAAACGAACGTTGGAAATGAAGGTATCGGTGAATGGTGTAAATGAAAGCTGGAAATAAACACTGGAAATGAAGGGAGGGGTGAATGGTGTAAATGAAAGCTGGAAATGACAGTAGAAATTAAAGTTAGGAATGACTGGAAGGGGGCATGAAAAGCATAAGGAAAGGCAGAAATTACTATTAAAAAAAAAAAAAAAAAGGAAATGAGTGAAATTAAAGCAGGAATGAATAGACATGTGAAAGGAGAAACGGAAGCAAGAAACAAGGGATGAAATGGTGCATAAAAGCAGGGAATGAAAGCAGGAATGAAAGCCGAAATTACAACTCAAATGATACGAATGATACCCAGAATCAAATTAGGAACATGAGCAGAAAATGCAGAGATGGAAGAAAAATCAACGAAACAGGAATAAAAGTGGAAAGGAAAACAATGCTAACAGCAAGGATGAAAACAAATGAAAAAAGAAATAAAACGGGAATGAAACAAGCAATGAAAGCAAAAACAAATACAGGAATGAAGGTAGTGAGTAAAAAATTTGACCGTATAGATGAAAGCAGGAACAGAAACAAGAGTGTAAGCAGGAAAGAAATCAGGACTGAAGGCATAAATTTAAGCCAGAATGAAAGAGTGAAAATATACCTGAAACCATCAATAAAAGTTGGAATTTTGCAAGAATGAAAGTCTCAAAGAAAGAATGAAAATGTAATTAAAAGCACCAACAAATAGAGAAATGGAAGCAGGAATGAACGCAGGAACGAAAACAGGACTGAAGACATAAATGTTGGCAGGAATAATCAAGTGGTACCAAGCACAACAAACCTCGCCCAACAGCAGTTATTTTATTGCTGTTAAATACTGACTCGTTTCTGTCGTTTAATGTCAGTGGACAATTAACCCATTTGCTCTCACCTTCCACAGTATAGGACGGAACTGGGCATTTTCAAAAGTGAATAAAGGAGGGAGCCCCGGAGTAGTAGGGACCTATGAGCTTTGCGACTATGAGTCGATAGGCGGAGGGCAATACACTTAGTACCCTCCCAGCCAAATCCCTCACACAGGAAACCAGGGTGTTAGTGGGTTAAAGTCTAAGGTAATGGGGCAAATTATTTCAAGTTACGCCCTCTGAAAATCCGTGATCTTGCGTTTGACTTTTCAAGGTCAAAGGTCATGCTGCCAAATGAAAGCCCATATGAGACTTCCTATATCCTGGTAATGTGTTTCGAGTTATTGCCCCCTGACTATCCATGACCTAGAGTTTGACTTTCAAGTTCATTCAAGGTAAAAGGTCTTGATGCCAAATGAAAGCCCATATACGAATTCCTGTATGTTCTTAATAGTAAATATCTCTATCTTCAACCGTTTTCAAGTTATGGCCCTCTGAAAATCCGTGACCTTGATTTTGACCTTTCAAGTTCACTCGATTACCTCCAAAATTTAATCACTTTTGGGGGGGACCAGCGCCCACATATCCTGAAAGTTTCATGTAATTTCATTCAGCCGTTTTTTCCGTAATTTTGGTAACAAACGAAGAAACAGACGAACAAACAAACAGAAAAACAAAAACAAAGAAACGACCAGAAACAATACCCCGTTGGACTCCGTCAGGGCGACGAAATAATGGACATAGCAGTAAAAACGGCAGTAAAACAAGTATGATAGCAATGCTGAGAGCAAAAATGAAAGCAGGAATGAAAGCAGGAATGAATGAATGAAACAAACAATGAACACAACAATAAAAGCAACAAAGAAAACCCGAATAAAAATAAGAATGGAAGCAGGAATGAATGCAGGAAAGAAGGAATGAAACCGGCAATGAAAACAACAATAAAAGCATCAGTGAAAGCAGGAATGAAAACAGGACTCAAGACAAATAATGGAGGAAAGTTGGAATGGGAAAAATGAAAGCCATTGAAAACAACAATAAAAGTAGGAATGAATGCAAGAATCAAACCAAGAATTAAAGCAATAATGAATGCAGGAATCAAACCAAGAATGAAAGCAGGAATGAAAATGGAGATGAAAGTAGAAAAGAGAGGAAAAAGTGAAACAGTAATGAACACAGAAAATGTTGGTGGATGATGGGTTGTGGTGCAGACAGATATCAATACCGTACTTTGAAAATAGGGCAGATAATGGGGAGGCTTGGAGGGGAAAATTTGGACACAGACACAGACACACACACACACACACACACAGGGGGAAAGAGAGAGAGAGAGAGAGAGAGAGAGAGAGAGAGAGAGGGAGGGAGAGAGCGAGAAATTAGACAGATTGATAGATACAGATACATAAGCAGATGGGTCGATAAACTGAAATATTATTTTATTGACTCATTATCTGATCAACGGACGGAAGTAGGATCGATATTAGTTAGCTAGTTGACTGACCAGGAGCTTACACAATGTACATCTTGCCTAGTGAATAGTCAAATGAAAATACAGTAAACCTTGTTATAAATAAACAATGCACAGAACTGCAGAACAAAGTAGGGCATAGTGAGAGAAACTGAGAGTGGGAAAGTGGGAGAGTTAAAGGAAGGGAGAGAGTAAGGGAAGAAGTGCAAGTGAGAGAGAGAGAGAGAGAGAGAGAGAGAGAGAGAGAGAGAGAGAGACAGACAGACAGACAGACAGAGTATCCGAGACCATGGTAGGGAATTTGAGATAATCGGAGAGAGTGAGACAGTGCGGAAAAGAGTGAAGTAGTGATAGAGTGGGGGAGAGTGGTAAAGTGTTAAGAGTGTGAATCAGTGGGAAAGAGTGAAGAGAGTGTGGGAAAGAGTGTGAGATCTGTGGAAGAGAGTGAGTGAAAGGTGTAGGTGTTGGGTAGGAGAGTAAGAGACACTGAGTGTTGAGTGTATGAGAATGTGTATGAGAGAGAGAGAGAGAGAGAGAGAGAGAAGGGAGTGTGTGCGTGGGTGGATGAGTGTGTGAAAACGAGAGGCGGGCTAGGAGTGTGAAACGTTGTGAGATAGTGTGGTGTGAGCGAGTATGTGAGAGTGAGAAAGTGAAAACATGAATGGAAAAATGTGCAAGACTGTCACCGTGGGAGAGAATGAAAGACTGAAAGTGTGTGGTAGTGCTGACGTGAAAGGGGGAGGGGGGAGAGTGTGAATATGTATGAGAGAATGTGGGAGTGTGAATGTGTATGAGAACTGGATAGTCAGAGGTAAGTGGAAGGTTGTGAAGGTATGAAAGAAAGACAAGTGAGAGAGTGGGCAATATTAAAAGCTAGAGAGTCATGCTGTAAAATGTGTGTGTGTGTGTGTGTGTGTGTGTGTGTGTGTGTGTGTGTGTGTGTGTGAGAGAGAGAGAGAGAGAGAGAGAGAGAGAGAGAGAGAGGAAGGATAAGAAGAGACAAGGGTAACATATACTCGTATCTGGGTGAATTTAGAAGGCAATCACAGCGGGAAAAGGTGGGGGAGCTTGCCCTGAGAACGAGAGATAGGATGTTAGGTGGTATATTTAGAAGATATTACAAGTGCGTGAATGAATAAATTACTAAACAATCAACGGAAATAGGCGACTTATGTGTTTTATTCCTGATATATACTGTAGGTACAATCATATTCAGTTGAAGAAAACGGTTTCGAAGTTGAGAGATTAGGTATAGCCGTATTAATCCTTGCACTACTAAAGCTCTCCTCGGCTGAGTAACGTCGTCTGGTAGTATGCTAGGCGTATGAGATACGACAGGGGGATGAACGACTGCCTTGAGTTTGTGCGTGTAAATGGAAGAAAACATTGACATTATGTAAGCTAAAAGACGAACTCAGAGACTATATTAGTGAAGATGGCTAAGTTAAGTATATGTTAATAGAGGAACGTTTCAGTGTCCGAGCATGTGAAGGTGGGTTTGTAGTGATTTTTTTTCTCTTTATGTGGAGAAAAAAACACATACACATACACACATACACAGAGAAAGGAAATCATTACGACCAAAAGCCTCCCAACAGTAACAAAATAGCGCTGGAATATTGTATAAGTAATTGTGAACTGAGGGAAACAAGGAGAAGGGTCGGTAGGTACGGGGAAGAGTAGATTTATTTTTTAAGATAGAAGGGGAATAAAAATAAAACAACTTGTGTTCACTACTCATGGGCTATTACGGCAGACTTTCAGTTATTGCAAATCCCAATATTCCTTCAAACTACGACACGCAACAGTTGAATTTACAGGTCACTCTTTCATGTCGTAATCGACTGCTACGAAAGATGAGTGGGGAGGTATGGAGAAGGAATGATCCACAGGGGAAGAAGACTTGGAGAAAAGGAAAGGTTGGGAAGGGAGATGGGCAATTGGGCGAATGGGGGAGAGGAAACCGGGAAGGGGAGAGGAGGGGGTTCAAAATATATAGAAGGAGGGTCAATGCATTAGTATGGAAAAGGGAAATGTAGGAAAGGGTAGAGGTGAGTGAAAAGTAAGATGCCAGTAAAGAACGGAATGGTACAAATGAAGGAGAGACAATTGGAAGAGAGCGAGGAATACGGAATGATGGAACTTTAAGGAAGGAAAGACAATATGTGTGGGGTAGAGATACCTTGGGAAGGGGATAGGAGTGAAGAGACTGAATAAAAACAGGGAAAAAATGATGGAATGAACAAACAAGAAAAATTTAATTGTTGCGAAGAAAGAGAACTAGGAGGAGGAGGAGGAGGAGGAGGAGGAAGGGAAGGACGAGACTTGAAGGGGAGGAAGAGGAGGGAATCACTCGTGGGAGAAGTGCTGGGAAACAGGTGGGGATTTGTGAAAGAAATATGGAAGGGATATGTTGGACTGACAGACCAAATCCAGGGGACTTTGGTTTCGGAGAAACGTAGTGCAAACTGCAGCCACTACCGAGGAATGTAAAATGAAGCATTATATAGATAGATAGATATAGATATAGATATTGATACATACATACATACATATATATATATATATATATATATATATATATATATATATATATATATATATATATATATATATATACAATATATACTGTATATGGTGGTAAGTGGAGGCGACCATCATCTACTCATTTGATGTAGTGCTGCCTACTTCTTCCTTAGCCTTTATCATTCTTTTTCTGTGCCTTCCCTCCTCTCTACCTATTTCTCCCATCTTTCCTGTCTCTTCTCATTGCTTCTCTTTCCTTTACAGGTGGCTTTACAATGAGTGACAAGCCAAATGGTTTCCTGTAAGCCATGAAACCATTTACAACGCTGGGTGGTAACCATATAATCAATCCGTGCGTGCTCCCTACGTGTCAACAAGTGGGTTGGTGGAGGGTTAGTGCCCCTCCCAGTAAAAGAAATAACTCAAAGTCAAATGGCCACCCCTTGTGGGATTGTGGTGTCTGGCAATATATATATATATATATATATATATATATATATATATACTGTGTATATATCATCATCATCACCATCATCCGGACCTCCTTTCCCACCCTAGGGCAGGGTGAGGACCCTATATATATATATATATATATATATATATATATATATATATATATTGTTACAGAACAGAGAAAGATAATGTACACTTTAAGTGAGAATACTAAAAATCACTACTGTCCCGTAAAGTTCCAGGTTCAAAACAAAAGAGTTAGGTAAAATTACAAGTTAAAGTTTAATGCACAAACTAACAACAAAACATTCAGGACTCATAAGGATAATGTAATGGCAAAAAACAGGTTAAATATATGGTTAACTGCAATAACCTCTATTAACACGAAATTAGCATGAGTAAATTTATCTAAGTCAGCCCTGATAAAATGAGAATGCCAGATAATACTCAGTGAATGGAAGATATATTATTACAGATACAAAATATTATTATTAATGGCTGACACCCAAAACACATGAATCACAAAAACCTTATTAGGCCTAAGAATTAACACCTTACGCTACACAGTACAAGAAAAAATGCAATAACACTTTTACTCAAATTACACAGCTGCTAGATGGTTGGAGACTTCGTGAGCACTCACAATAATAACAACTGTAAAGGGGAGGACAGAGATGTGAGCAAAATGAGGAGTAGATCTAAGTGGCAATAATGCAGAGACTGAGCTCATTATATAGGGGCCGGCAGAGCTTGATACAACTTGTAAGAAGGACGCGCAAATGAAGCCATGGGGACAAAGAGTTGACAATCCTGCTCTGAACAACAGGAAGAACGACTTACTTTACTATAAGGGTAGAAGGGGGGAGTGAGGTAGAATACGCTCGTGATCAAACATGCAGCATACTGTACGTTAGAATTACACAAAGGATGATGAAATCATAGGCTATGTAACAATATATATATATATATATATATATATATATATATATATATATATATATATATCATCATCATCATCATCATCATCATCCGGACCTGATGCTGTACATTTTGACATTTCCAGATATGTTACAAGTTTTCGAGTGGATCCCCGGATAATACAATTCTCTTTTTTAATTTTTCCTATCTGTGTTCTCGACGACTTTCCCCTTCTCATTTCTTGTCTCTGGATCTAACCCAACTGCATTCCTAGGGGCGAATAAGATGTATATTGATAGTGATGGTGATGATGATTGTTCATCCCCCCCCCTCTCTCTCTCTCTCTCTCTCTCTCTCTCTCTCTCTCTCTCTCTCTCTCTCTCTCTCTCTCTCTCTCTTCCAATCCTCGATACGCCTCCTTTTCACATGCATCAAAGATATATAATCTAGTAGCATCGGAGGTTTCTCAGTACCCCTTCCTCTTCCGATTTGCTAAGTGTATGAAACCACAGCGTTTTCTTGAATGATATATACCTCTCTCTCTCTCTCTCTCTCTCTCTCTCTCTCTCTCTCTCTCTCTCTCTCTCTCTCTCTCTCTCTCTCTCTCTCTCTTAATATCGAAATACTCTGCATCAGTATCATACTAGAGGATACTGACGTGTAATGAGCAGATTAATTCGAAAAGAAAGATGTGTTCCAGATTAATCCAAAGCCACTTTCAGTCAAATCCTAATAGCACTACGTACATCAGTATTCTTTGTTCTGTTGTCTAATCATATTTCTCTTTAGTTTCAGGTACCTGTGAATGAACAAAGAGAGGAATCTTTCTCCATCTGAGTGACGCTTCCATAACAAGAACTGGTGAACTTCTTGTAGTAATTATAATCTTTTGAACGAACGAATTGGGTGTGTGTGGGTGTTAAAAAAATAAACAACTTCCTTGATTGTGGATGGGTAGTAGGAAAGAAAAACAGAAGCATGTGTTACACCAAAGACAATTAATATGCAAAAACGGCACCATAGGAGTAGCCTAAGTAAAGAGGTGGTTTTAAGCCGAGGATCAGACGAGATAAGTGTGAAAACTCCACTTAGTTTGAGTGCAAAGAGGAGAAAGAGGCTAATCTGTCAGTGAACTACTTTGAAGGGCCAAAGAACGAGAAAACATAATAATAATAATAACAATAATAATAATAATAATAATAATAATAATAATAATCATAATGGTAACAATAATAATAATGGTAACAATAATAATAATAATAATAATCTATCTATCTATATACCTAGGCTGCTTCCCCCAAGGAAAGGGAGGTAGCCGAGACAGGTCAGCACACTCCCAATCTACTCATTCACTCAAACACATTCATTCACATCTTAGCCCCAGAGGGGAGAAGGGACAGATCCTCACCGCATCACACCGCACAAGGGTCAACTGCGAAGTGCAATCAGTGACATCCGCAGCAGGGCCCGACAGCAGAGCTGGTTTACCCCTGCCACACCTGCCGCACCTGACCTGACTAGCTGATCAGACCAAGTGCGGGAGAATATCCCCTCAGGGCTGCGTCATCACTTATTCATTCACAATTTCTCTCCATTTATTTCTGTCACGCACAGCCACTCTTCCTTGCTCAACAGACATCCCTCTCGCATCCAGCGCTCTCTTCACACTGTCCATCCATCCTATTCGTGGTCTCCCTCTCAGCCTTACACCTCTCACATCAGATCTAGTTACCTTTTTCACCAATCGCTCATTATCCATTCTCTCCATATGCCCAAACCATCGCAACACCCTCTGCTCAACTCTACCAGCCATCTCCCAAACAACTTCAGTTCTCCTTCGCACTTCATCATTTCGCACTCGATCCATACGCTTCACTCCACACATACTCCTCAAGCACCTCATCTCCATTACATTCAAACTTTTCCTCTCTGCTACACCCATATTCCATGTTTCAGCCCCATATAACGCAGTCGGTACCACAACACCCTCATACAGCCTTCTCTTTACATCCACTCTAAGTGAACGACATCTAAACACTTTCTTCAATCCTCCCAGCACCTTACCTACTTCATTCATTCTAAACTTCACTTCTGCATCTATTCTTCCATCCACAGCAACATATGACCCTAAATACTTAAAACACTCTACCTCCTGAAGCAACTCACCATTCAAAACTATATTCATCCCCCTACCATCTATCATCCTCATACACTTCATCACTTTACTCTTATTCTCATTTACTTTCAATTTCCTCCTTTCACACACCCTTCCAAACTCCTCTGCCAACTGTCTCAATCTCTCCTCTGAATCAGCCACCAGTGCAGTATCATCTGCAAACAGCAGCTGCTTCAGATTCGACTCTCCACCATCAACATTCACCAGACTCAGACCTCCACCTAAAACTCTTGCATTCACCTCCCTTACAACACCATCCATATAAATATTAAACAACCAAGGCGACATCACACATCCCCGTCGCAGCCCCACTTTCATGGGAAACCAATCACTCACAGCATTACCCTCTTACACACGCTCTACTATTTACATAAAAACTTTTCACCCCTTTTAGTAACCTAACATCAAGTCCATATAATCTTAAAACAGTACACAAAGCCTCCCTATCAATTCTATCGTACACTTTCTCTAAATCCATGAATGCTCAAAACACATCCTTGCCTTTCGCTAAATACTTTTCACACACTTGTCTCACAGCGAACACCTGATCCACACATCCCCTCCCTCTCCTAAAGCCACACTGCTCATCACCAATCACTCCCTCTGTACCCTCTCTAACTCTCATAATTAACACTATACCATACACCGTACCTACAACACTCAACAGACTTATACCCCTAAAGCTAGTGCATTCATACTTATCATCCTCGCCGTTATACAACGGGACCACACAAGCACTTGCCCAGTCAACTGGCACCATACCTTTCACAAAGCACACATTCAACAACCTTACTAACCAGTCAACAATAGTCACTCCACCACCCTTCAGGCATAATAATAATAATAATAATTATTATTATAATAATAACAATAGTAATAAAATAGAAATTTAATGATATGAAATTCATTAAAGGCTGAGTTTGTGTAATGCTTTTCTTCCCTGAAACAAGACAAAAAAAAAAATGGTAAGCAATTTACTTTACAGCTAAATTATGAGGCTTCCATAAAATGCACAACTTTCATAAGAAATTTGCTCTTCAAGTCTATGAGTAATCAGAATATAACACTGAGCAGATAAGAATATTAGATTAGGTTATTATAAACCCCAAGAACAAGCACCGAATGACTAAAAACGCCTCCCTCTACATTAATGTGTAACCTACACCAGAAAAAAACAAAAGGAAAAAAAAATCGTCAAACGTGATTTTTAAATCAAAATACACACGTAAACAGTAGGAACAGATCATCTTCCATGGGTATGAGTAATATAATACGAAATAGAAAAAAGTTAAGGAAGTTTGAATTTCTTTTCTTTACCATAGGACTAACTCTGATTAAGTAAAACCAGAAAGTAACCATTGTGAGAAAATGCATTTTTTTAAAGTTGTCTCGAGTAGGGCTTCCGTAAATAAACGTATAGTGAATTAATATTAAGGTGATATTTTAAATGTAGGGAATAAGAGGTAAAAGTGTTGAAATTTTCCTCTTTGAATTAAAGCAGAAAAAGATATTTAGATAAAGGGATCTGATTTTTTCATATAAACTTTCTGAGACTTTCTAAATTCTTACAGTAAAAATGATTCTTTAAAATATACTGTAATTTTTTTTTTTTATGCGAGGAAGAAGGAACCAAAGGCCATGAGCCCGCAGTAACAGTTCCCTCCAAGAGAAAAACAAAATACAATAGAAAGCCAAATTCAAGATCCGATCATTTTGAGATGCCTGGACACACTGCGTTTGAAAGACTGGAGATCATAGGCAGCAGGAAATACAGACAGAGGGAGACAGTTCCAGAGCTAACCTGTTGCATAAATGAAAGACTGGGAGTAACGGTTAACTCTTGCATTAGAGAGTTGGACAGAAAAGGGATGAGAGTTTGCTGCCAAACGGGTGCTACGCGCCCGTCGTAGAGGTGGAGGAATGCAAGCAGACAGTTCAGAGGAGCAGTGACCATTAAAGTAGCGTTAGAAAAGAGATAAAGATGCAACAGTGCGGCGAAGAGACAGAGGTTGAAGGGAGTCAGTAGGAGGAGGAGATTCAATGAGACGAAAAGCCTTTGACTCCACCCTATTGAGAAGAGCTGTATGTGGGGAGCCTCCCCACACATGAGAGTTGTACTCCACACAGGGGCGGATAAAACCCCTGTATAGAGTCAACAATTGTGCAGGGGTAAAGAAAGAGTGGAGTCGGCTTAGCACACCCAATCTCTTGGAAGCAGATTTTACAAGAGGTGTAATATGATCTTTCCAAGATAAGTCCCGAGTAAATGAAACCCCAAGCATGTTCAAGGATGATGCAGGATTAGGCTGAATATTATTAAACATTAGTGGGTATTCCTGTGGAAGATTTTGTCGGGTTGATAGGTGTAAGAACTGAGTCTTAGATGCATTAAAAACAACTATATTATTTTTACCCGTCAGAGATACGAGCCAAGTCAGACATTAGGTTTGCCATAGCCTCATCCCTTGTTTGTTGAAGTAACTGTTGAGATGGGCGTTGAGGGAACCGAATGGAAAGGTGAAGCGTGGAGTCATCAGCGTATGAGTGGATAGGGTTAGATGTACAGCTTAGAAGATCATTGATGAATAAAAGGAAGAGAGTTGGTGATAGGACAGAGACCTGAGGAACACCACTGTTGATAGATCTGGGAGAAGAACGATGGCCATCTACAACAGCAGCTATAGAACGACCAGAAAGGAAGCTAGCGATGAAGGCACAGATAGAAGGATAGAAACCGTAGGAGGGCAGTTTGGAAATTAAAGATTTATGCCAGACTCGATCGAAAGCCTTTGAGATGTCAAGTGCAATGGCAAATCTTTCGCCAAAGTCCCGAAAGGAGGATGACCAGGAGTCTGAAAGGTAGGTGAGAAGATCGCCAGTGGAGCGTCCCTGACGGAACCCATACTGACGATCAGAAAGAAGGTTGTGATAGGAAAGATGCCTTAAAATTTTTCTATTGAGAATTGACTCGAAAACTTTTGAAATACAGGACGTTAAAGCAATTGGACGATAGTTGGAGGGTTGGGAGTGGTCACCCTTCTTTGAGACCGGCTGAATGAGAGCAAACTTCCAGCAAGAAGGAAAGGTACAAGTTGACAGACAAAGGCGAAAGAGTTTGCCTAGGCAGGGTGTAAGCACAGAAGCACAGTATTTGAGAACAACAGGAGGGACCCCATCAGGCCCATATGACTTGTTAGTACTGAGGCCAGTGATGGCAGAAATACATCAACTGAAGAAATTTTAATGTCAGCCATGAGGAAGTCAGAGGGGGGAAGTGATGGAGGAACAGCACCGGAATCGTCTAAGGTGGAACTGGAGGAGAAAGTCTGTGCGAAGAGATCTGCTTTATCAGTAGAAGAAATAGCTACAGAACCATCAGAGTAGAAAAGAGGAGGGAAGGATGATGAGGTAAAGTTGTTAGAAAGGTTTTTGGCAAGGTGCCAGAAGGAGCGGGAAGAATTCGAGTTGGAGAGTTGAGAGCATTTAGTATGGATGAAATTATTTTTAGTAGAGCGAAGAACAGACTTAGCATGATTCCGGGCAGAAACGTAAAGATGATGTGATTCAGGGGTGGGTTGGCTCCGGTACCTTTTGTAGAAGTAGGAGTGTAAAGAGTTCACAGTTAAGTTTAATAATAGAAAAATATTAATTGGTTAAGTAAATGTTCTTTTAAACTCTAAATTCTAACAGTTAAGACTGAACAAATATCTATTTTAATTTATTCTTAAACTCTAATAACAAGCACAGAGTATAAGGAAGATAAAAATGTTGAGTAAATAAGGTGTAAGTGTATTAAACATTCTCCACGAGTTATTTAAATATGAGAAAGACAGATGAGAAAGAAAAAAGCGAGACATGTAACTACCTTTTTTTTTTTTTTTTTTTTGAAGATATATAGGCTAAGGTTTTTGTTTATTCTCACAAGATGGTTTTGGATACGTTTATTTATTTATCTATTTATTTTTTTTATTTACTCATTCCCTTTCCCACCGCATAATACCTATTTTGCTACTCTTGTTGGCTACCCTCTACTTGATAAGTACTAACATAAGTAAATTTAAGCAATTTAGGCAAATCATTTGTTTCTTCTCATTTCCTGGTTTGTTTATTCCTTCACCCCTTTATCGTACATCCATCTTTCTGCTGTTCCTATTGGACATAAAGCTGTCTAGTGAGTGCTCGTCATCTAGATAATATGCGCGGAGGTTCAAATATACACATCCAACTTCTCGTATACTTTAAAGATGGCTCATTCCGCGTCAGCAGTTTGTAACCTGCAATATTTTCCTTATTATTTTATTGCATGTTCAGTAGCTTCATGACGCAGCAAAATATCCACGCTCGTCACACTGACTGTCATAAAAAAAAGGACTTTGTAGTTTCTTTGTAGTGATGTTTTATATATATTGAACTTGTGGACGAGCGGTTGTTATACTTGAGTTGTTTATAAGTAGATAATCTTGGTTCCCATTTGTCATGCAATGACAGGAGAGGTAAAGAAGAGTATGGAACTATTTTTATTTGTCTTGGAAATATTAACAAAGTCTCCCACACTCGAGTGAGTATAAGTAGAGTCCCGCTAGCTACCTCCCTGTCTCGCTCTCTCTCTCTCTTCCAAGTTGCTAAGCCTTCCTCCCTACTACCTGCCGATTCTATGGCCTCTCTCCTTCTGACTCTGCTTCCTAAATTCTGGTATAGCAGGGGTCGTGTCACGTGTGTTACACTGTGGTTGGAAAGTTCTAGAAGCCTGTGTGTGAGTGTGTGTGTATGGTCACGAGGCGCTGTCGTGTACCTATAAAGCATTCCTTGAGTTAAGAGTGCGTAAGCATGTTTAGCATTGCTCGATTCTCGCAGACACAGTACCTTCTCATCATCTGACTTCCTGCTTCTATCTGTCTCTCTATCAATCTATTTATCTATTTATCCATTATGATTTGTAATTATAATATGGAGACCTGACATTGCTCAGCCCACGCAGCTGAAGGTCCTCCGACAGCAATCATCATTGACATATGCTAAACTATTAGTACATAATATTGATTATAATATTGTATACATATAACATTCATAGTAAATTGCAATGATTCAGTAATATTACATTTTAAACAAGTTGTATACATATTTGAATAAATGCAATGGTTGTTGTATGACATTTTGTGAGATGTGTATGTATAACAGACATACGCATATAATTGTGCAATGGTAATACTGCTAGGTTATACATTACATACTGAGTTATTCCTTTAGTAATGTCTAATACTTCACCTAACTTGTATGATGATACTGGTAATACAGAATTGTGGTATAACTGTATGACATAATATTGTAGTAATATTGTGGTAATACATAATTGTAATATTTTATGAATTGTTACATAATATTGTGGTAATGCATAATTGTGTTGGCCTTATAATTGTAGTTACATTTTGTTAATGCAACTGTTACATAATTGTGTTGGCCTTATAATTGCAGTTAAAGTTACATAAAAGTTACATCTTGTTAATGCAACTGTTACATAATTGTTACATATTGTTTGTAGTTACATAATTGTAGTTAAAGTTACATAAAAGTTACATCTTGTTAATGCAACTGGTACATAATTGTTGCATATTGTTTGTAGTTACATAATTGTAGCAAGTGTAACATAATGCAATCGTTTGTCGTTACATAATTGTTACATATCATTTGTCGTTACATAATTGTAGCAAGTGTAATATAATGCAATCGTTTGTCGTTACATAATTGTTACATATCGTTTGTAGTTACATAATTGTAGCAAGTGTAACATAATGCAATCGTTTGTCGTTACATAATTGTTACATATCGATTGTAGTTACATAATTGTAATAATTGCAGTCCTGACATTGAATCCGGTCATGCTGCGGTCGATGATATGATGTGCCATGCCACTAGCTTGTGGAGACAACAATTTGCTTTTTTGTTTGTAGTTTATGTGGTATTTTGGCATTTGTAGTAACACACTTATTTTCATTTGTCTGGTATGTGATCTTACTCTATTTCTTTTTCTTTCTTTTTTTTTCTTTTTTTTTTTGTATGTATTGATTTTCTATAGTTTGTTTGTCTTCGTTTGTCTACGCTTTTTCTGTGTTGTTCATGGTTGCATAATTGCTGGTTAAATCCCTTGGGACACTTTTTTAAGGTTTGGTTTATATTGCACAGATATGACTAAAAATGATATTATATAGTCCCATATTTTGTTATTTTATATAAAAAATATATATACACTATGAACTATATACACTGACTTGTTCTTCACTTGTACCTATCGTGGGCAATATATGTGTCAGCACTGTGTGTTGAAGATGTTCATTCTTGCTAACGTCATTTGTGTTGGCCATTTTTTTTTCTTTTCTGGTTTTCCTTGTAACTTAATTTATCTATTTCCACTAGGTAGCCTTAATTAATAAATGTTTAATACAGTTCTTTTAAACGCTCACTGAGTAACTGTGATGGTATATTTTCTTTATCACTTTGTAGAATGTATAGCTGTATGTATGAAACACGTATTTTATGTAGGTATAAATGGTAACACTCGTTGGTAGTAAATAAATGCTATAATAAATGAATGAATATACAGTGTAGAATATTTATTGTTGGTGATTGATAACTGATTGATTGTTGGTTATGCAGATAACTGAAGTAGGTATATGAATTTAAGTTGTAACTATACAGCAGATTTTATATGTTTGTGAAAAATGTGTTCTCTATCACTGTGCATCGTATGAATGAAGTAACTATGTAACTCACTAATTTTTACCGTGGTGGAAATGGTGTGAGTGGTGTTGCACGTGGTGATAGCGTTGTTCTTCACGGGTTGATTGACGTGTTGTGGGGTGTCAGACACACGGCTTGGCGTCGTTTCAGCACACGTATGGTGATGTCGATTTCCCACACTGGTAGCTGTGCTGAGTAAATGAGTAGCGATAAGTAACTTGATTGAAGATGAGTGAGTAAGATGAGTTGTGAATATGGACTTGATATTTGCTTCGTCGTCTTGACCTCTTCACTCCTGCGTCAGCAGTGGGGGTTAGGTGGATGTAGCAGAGAGAGGAGGGTGAGGTCTGGTGGTTGTGAATTGTGAGTCGTATCTCACTCTTCGTTTGTTTGTTTTGTTTTTTTCTTTCTTGATGTATTCGTGGTCCTTTTTTCTTGTGATTTACTCGTTGTAAGATGAAGACTGCCGCTACTTGTAGGTGTGTGTAGAAGATTATACAGACGACTCGTAGAGTTGTTACTTGTAGTTGATTGTAGATGATTGTAGTTCGTTGGTTCGTCGTAGAAATTTCAAGATTGTATCAGTACTTTGTTAAACTACTTGCAAGGCGTCCTGTGACCTCTTCACCTCTACATCAGCGTGATGATCGGGGAGACAGAAGGGGCTGGTTGGAGAGAATACTGTCAGGAGCTGGTTGTGAGTTGTTGGTTGTGAGAGGTATTTTTTTGTTTTCAATCATGATATTTTGTAGGAATTCACTGTTGATTCGTAGACGAGGTTCGTATACGTTCGCTGCTACCAAATGTCATAAAAGACTTTGTAGTTACTTGTAGAGAAGTTATATATATTAGACTTGTGGATGAGCGGTTGTTATACTTGAGTTGTTTGTAAGTAGATAATCTTGGTTCCCATTTGTCATGCAATGACAGGAGAGGTAAAGAAGAGTATGGGACTATTTTTATTTGTCTTGGAAATATTAACAAAGTCTCCCACACACGAGTGAGTATAAGTAGAGTCCCGCTAGCTACCTCCCTGTCTCGCTCTCTCTCTCTCTCTTCCAAGTTGCTAAGCCTTCCTCCCTACTACCTGCCGATTCTATGGCCTCTCTCCTTCTGACTCTGCTTCCTAAATTCTGGTGTAGCAGGGGTCGTGTCACGTGTGTTACACTGTGGTTGGAAAGTTCTAGAAGCCTGTGTGTGAGTGTGTGTGTATGTGTGTGTATGGTCATGAAGTGCTGTCGTGTGCCTATAAAGCATTCCTTGAGTTAAGAGTGCGTAAGCATGTTTAGCATTGCTCGATTCTCGCAGACACAATACCTTCTCATCATCTGACTTCCTGCTTCTATCTGTCTCTCTATCCATCTATTTATATATTTATCTATTATGATTTGTAATTATAAAATGGAGACCTGACATGACAGGTAAGCCATCCCTGCGGTACAGAAGGAAGGGAAGAATGGATGCACCACCCTGTATAATCTGGAAGGTTGATATTGTGGTCTATACTCCCAAGATATTCATTACTCACGATGTTCTTATTCTTCTACCGCCATTTGCTGTCGCACATTAACTCTTGCTATTCCTGTTGGCCATGCCTCAGTTGAGTACTGATTGTATGTTGTCATTTGGTGATGGAATTTGATTTTTTTCCCTTCTGTTTTGTCTTTCCCTGATAGGTTTTCTACCACACCTCCCCTATTTCCGCTACTTCAATTGATCATACCGCTCCTTGGTGAATATTCACAACAATTAGTACAAATGTTTGTCTGTGTGTCTACCATGAGCAGCCAGGTCTCACACTACACCTTCAAGTCCAGAGTCAACACATTATTTATCGAGTAGACAATAGGTATTCTTGCTTTCTGTTCCCCGTTATACCATTTAATATATTCTTATTTTTCATATTTTCTTCAGTATAATCTTATTCGGCGGTCCTATTAGTGCACTGGGTTTGCCTACATGGCAGCTTGTAGTGCTTAAACTTACACAGCTCCAACTATGCCCGCTAGGTATATAATAATAATAATAATAATAATAATAATAATGCATGTAGGGATTGCTTAGGTGGTGTGGCAAGAGTAACGACAAAGAAGAAAGGTACGGCATGTTGGGATGATGAGGTTAAGAAAGCAGTGGAGGAAAAGAAGTGGCTAAAGTGGTTACAGGACAGGGGTTCAGTTGAAATTAATACTGAATATACCGACAGCAAGAAGCATGTAAAGAGACTAGTGAAGAGGAAAAAGAAGGAGGTAAATGATGATCTAGGAAGAAAAGTGAATGCGAACTACTCTGAAAATAGGAACTCATTCTGGAAACAGGTGCGGAAACGTAGGAGTGAAAGCGTAAAGAAATGTGATGGTGTGTAGGATGTAGGTGGTAGATCCCATGGGGATAAATAAGGACCAGATGGAAAGAATATTTTGAAAGCCTGATGAATGGGACTAGAGAGGGCAGAGTGGCTGTAAACATAACTGGTTTTGGGGGTGTGCAGAGAAGGAATGCAGTGACAGGAGACGTGACACTCGCAGAAGTGAAGAGTGCTGTGCAGCGGCTGAAAAACTAGAAAGCAGCTGGGGTTGATGAGGTGTATGCAGAGATGATTAGGGGAATAGTGGAGAGAATGGAATGAAGTGCTTGTTGGAAATATGTAAGAAGGCATGGATGAGTGAAACTGTGCCAGCCGAGTGGAAAAAGGCTGTGATTCTACCCTGTGCAAAATAAAGGTGAGCGAAGTGAGTGCAAGAATTATCGTGACATAGGTTTATTGAGTGTGGTAAGGAAGGTATATGGAAGAATTATTATAGAGAAAGTTAGACAGATATCAGAAGTCCAAGTGAATGACGAACAGGGTGGCTTTAGGAGTGGCAGAGGATGTGTGGATTAAATATTTGCAGTGAGACAGATAGCAGAGCAGGCTTGTGTGAAGGACCATAAGATGTTTATGGCATTCATGGATCTGGAAAAAGCATACAACAAAGTGGACGGAGAAGGATTGTGGAAAGTTTTGCGCATGTACGGTGTAAAGGGTAAGCTGCTAGGTGCCACGAAGAGTTTTTGATGGTAGTGAAGCATGTGTACAGGTTAATGGGCATCTAAGTGAATGGTTCACGATCGGCGTGGGCGTGCGACAAGGTTGTGTGATGTCCCTGTGGTTGTTCTATATATATATATATATATATATATATATATATATATATATATATATATATATATATATATATATATATATATATATATATATATATATATATATATATATATATATATATATATATATATATATATATATATATATATATATATATATATATATATATATATATATATATATATATGCCATAGGAGCTCAACACTGAGTGACAAGCCAAATGGTTTCCTGTACCCAGGAAACCTTTTACCTCGCTGGGTGGTAACCATATAACAGGGGTTTCTGGCAGGGTTAAGTGCCCCTCAGATTACCCTATCCAAAATCACTTAATCATGGCAGTCGTTTCAGAGCCTAGGAGGGCCCAATACCTGCCCAGGGCCCCAACCAGATGGGCAGACTCGTGTGGCCATGTGGAATGTGAGAGGTGTGAATGAGGAGAGCAAGAGGGTGGAAGTGGTGAATGTGTTCAACAGTGCGAGAAATGCTGTGATGGCATTGCGTGAAACGAAGATAAAAGGGTGCGAAGTGGAGGAGTGGGAGGGTGTGAAACGTGTAAGATCGGGAATGAATGGGAGATGAAGATGTAAGGAAGGAGTTGCTTTGTTGATGAATGAGGTGTGGTAGAATGGAATGAGAGACTACAAATGTGTCAACTCGAGGTGTATGTATATCAAGTTCAAGTTTGAGAAGGTGAATGTGGCTGTGATTGTAGCACATGTACCGTGTGAGGACAGGAGTGAGAGAGAGAGAGACAGGTTTTGGGATGAGCTGGGCGAAGTAGTGGGAGAAATGCCCAGGAGCTATAAAGTGATCTTAATAGGGGATATGAACGGAAGAGTAGGCACTGGTCCTGAGGATGACATGATAGGTTGTTATGGAGTACCAGGAGAAAAAGATAATGGGAATCGACTAAAGCATATGTGTCAGGAGAGGAGGTTGTGCATTTGTAATTCGTATTTCAAACACAAAGATGCACATAAATATACATGGTATAGAGGAAACGGGGATCGTGTTGAAAGAAGCCTGATTGATTACATGCTCGTAGAGAGGTCGATGATGAGAATGATTGCTGATACGAGGGCTGTGAGAGGACGATGTGGAGGACTGTCAGATCATATGACTGTGGTATGCAAGATCAAGCTGAGAGGAGTGAGGTGGATCAAGAGAGAGAGGAGCTGTCAGGGAGAAAGACTGAAAGTTGAGAAGCTGAGGATCAAAGAAATGGCAGATGATTACAGGTCCAATGTAGAGGACGAGTTAGAATCAGTGAACTGGAATGAATTGGATCTGGACAGCCTGTGGAATGCATAGCGGGATTGCTTAGTTAGGAATGCTAAAGTGGTGTGTGGTGTGGCAAGAGTTTAAAACAAAAAAGAAGGGTATGACATGGTGGGATGAGGAGGTTAAGAGAGCGGTGAAGGAAAAGAGGAAGAAGTGGCTAAAGTGGTTACAGCATAGGGGTTCAGTTGAAATAAGAACTGAGTATATCGAGAGCAAGAAGCACGTAAAGAGACTAGTGAAGAGGAAAAAGAAGAAGGTAAAGGATGATCTGAGAAGAAAAATGAATGCGAACTACTCTGAAAATAGGAACTCATTCGGGAAACAGGTGCGCAAATGTAGAAGTGAAAACGGAAAAAAATGTGATGGTATGAAGATGCAGGTGGTAGGTTACTAACCCATGGAGATGAAGTAAGGACCAGATAGATAGAATATTTTGAAAGCCTGATGAACGGGGATAGACAGAGCAGAGCGGCTGTAAACATGATTGGTTTTGGGGGTGTGCAGAGAAGGAATGCAGTGCACGGAGATGTGACACTTGCACAGGTGAAGAGTGCTGTGAAGCGGGTATTTGCAGTGAGACAGATAGCAGAGAAGGCTTGTGAGAAGGACCGTAAGGAGTTTGTGGCATTCATGGATGTGGAAAAAGCATACGACAAAGTAGACAGAGAGGGATTGTTAAAAGTTTTGCGCATGTATGGTGTAGATGGTAAGCTGCTAGATGCCGCCAACAGTTTTTGATGGTAATGAAGCATATGTAAGGGTTAATGGGCATCTAAGGGAATGGTTCACGATCGGTGTGGGCGTGCGACAAGGTTGTGTGATGTCCCCATGGTTGGTCAATATATATATGGATGGGGTCATGAGAGAAGTAAAAACACGAGTAATGGGGAGAGGGATGGCGTTGGTAAAGAATGGTGATAGATGGAATATCTCAAATATGTTGTATGCTGATGATGCAGTACTCTTGCAGATACCGGACAAGAACTTAGTAGGCTAGTGCAGCGTTTTGCTGATGTCTGTGAGCGTCGTGCCTTGCGAGTAAATGCAGAAAAGATTAAAGTAATGGTTATTGAGAGAGAAGGTGACTCCCAGTGCGATGTTACAGTGAATGGAGAGAGACTGGAATTAGTGAGAGAGTTCAAATACCTGGGTACAGTGATAGAAAAGAGAGGAAAATGTGGAAAACAAGTGGAAAGTAGAGTGACAGAAGGAAGAAAATTAGCTGGTGCAATGAAGGCCTTAATAAGAAACAGAGGCTTGAGTGCTGCAGCTGCACGAGGCTTACATGAATGTATGTTATTGCCAGCTTTAACATATGGAGGTGAGATATTGGTGTGGCATGAAAATGAAAAGTTCGAGAGTAAGAGCAGTGGAGATAGGACTGCTGAGGAATGTATGTGAAGCACAGAGGGTGGATAGGATACGAAATTTGTGATTCGTGAAAGATGTGGAGTGAGGAAGTCTGTGGACACCAGAATCGAAGAGAGTGTACTGAGATGGTTTGGTCATGTGGAGAGAATGGATAACAGTAGAGTGGTGAAAAAGGTATATCTGAGCGAATTTGAAGGAGGGGGGGACGAGGTAGGCCAAGGAGAAGATGGAGAGATATGATGGATGAGTGTGTGAGGAAGAGAGGTTTGGAAGTCGGTGGGTCTAGGGAACTGACAGGAGAGCGAGCTGACTGCACGAATGTTGTGAGGAGAAATGCATGATCGGGAATTTGGCACCCCTTCTTAACATGACAGCGTCCGGATTGAATTTGTGAAACTATAGAACGTAGTGAATGTTTTTAGTGTAATCGTTATAGCCATGATTCCGAGGGCTTGAATAATGAGTGAATGGAAGAGTGGGCCATTGGATTGGGCAAATTTGGGCTGTCTGGACATTGCTACTCCTCACCCTGCCCTAGGATGGGAAAGCAGGTCCGGATGATGATGATGATGGTGCTGCTGATGATGATGATTATGATGATGAATATAATGATGAAAAACTTTTCATGATTTATGGACTACTGCTTATCAATGTTCATGTGCTGAATTAAAAAAAAATATGCAGAAATTTAGTATCAAGCACAGTTTATTCACAAAATAAGATTTTGAAACAAACTCCAAATAAATGTAAGCTGATTAGCTTCTGGTCAAAGTCTCACAGGGCAAAATAGCCAATTTCTCTTGTTAAATTTCAGATCTAAACGTTAATCTGGCAATTTTACTTGACTTATATAAAGACTGACCATATCAGTAGGCGAGAAAGAGTTTTGAAGGCGAAAAGAAGAGGCATACCGTTTACATCTTGCCTTGGTACTGTTCAGACGTACCCTCTAAGAGTGTTAATAGCGTTAGTAATGTGCTAACATGCATTGTGTGAGATCTATTTTTTTAGAGGAGTTCACTGTATTTTATTGTTTCAGGGTCAGTTGTAGTTTATATGGCAGTGGCTACACGCGATTATGTTAACTGTTTGGACAGTTTCTGTTACATCTATGGTGAATTTGTCACAATGAAACAACATAAAAATGTTTCATATTTTGTATAATAAAGTACTAGGCATACATCAGAGTACAATTTGAAGACCAGGACAAATCATGGGCACTCCATAAAGTCTACTCTATTTATGGTGAAGCACTAAAGCAATAGACAAAAGGCACAAGAAAATAATTTCGCTTTCGTGTTCGAACGATCTGGAGGGAGCCAAAGAATCACAGTGATGACTGCTACTTTTGCACCTATGATGTTCAAGGATAAAGCATTAAGAACAGAAAAGACTCTTATTGAGATCTCCCATCTGCCTTATGACCTGTTGCTCATGGTTCAGATAAATCCGTCCTAATGCCAACCTAAAAACCTTGAAAACATACATTGTTGCTCTGACCAAGACAGTAGTGGCCACAGTGATAATGTAGGTTCCAGTGTGACAGCGATATCAGAGAACCTCAAGAATTTCCCAACATGAATGATTTGGTGAAAGACATAAGTTAATAAGAAGTCTGCTGTGACTTTTGATTCCAGACATAAATCCAAAAATTTATATGCACCTTTCATAGCATTCTCCTAGTACAATGGTTCTCCAACTATTTAGTGTGTGACTCTATTTGGAATATTTCAAGACTTCGCGACCCACAGGGTAAAAAAAAAAAAAAATAGAGAGAGAGAGAGAGAGAGAGAGTACCAGTATATGGCATTCGTAGTTATTATGAATATGCTAATCGTGTAATAAGGATAATTACGATTTTAATTATGTAAATAGAATACACTGAAACCATTAGGCCTATTCTATGTCCCTGCGACCCATCAAAATTCCTCTCGCGACCCACTTTTGGGTTGTGATCCATAGTTTGAGAATCACTGACCTAGTACCAGAATCGATATTTTTGTTTTCCCATATTTAAACAAAAATACTCTTTGTTTTATTGCACAGATCCTTGTGGATTAACAGAAAATTTTGCTGTCGTTTACACGGTTGTGGGGTGGAGGCTGTTCATCGAGTCTTCAAAAAGTCTCAAGGCATTTTTTTTCCGTGTTTTACACAGTGGTAATACATTTGCTTCTGTTCATGTAGCTCATTTGGTGCACCTCAAGGAAAATTATGAAAACATACTGATGGTTAAAAATATGAGTAATTGCAAAGACCAAAAATGGATGGTTTGTTGATACTCTAAGGTATTTTGCATGCCTTGTGGACAAAAATCAGTCTATACAAAGTTTCCATGTTTCTTGTGTGAATGGTATAGCATGGCCAGGAATCTCCACTGGTCTCAGAAAAAATGGCCAAGTAGACAACTTTCACCAGGAAAAAAGAATGTTACTTGAGAGTGTTTGGTTGATCCAAAAAAGATTCTTTTGCATCCTCTTCACATAAAACTTGGCCTAATGAAGCAGTTTGTTAAAGGTTTGCCACGAAACGTAGATAGTTTCACGTATTTGTGCAAGAGGTTTCTAGGACCTTATGTCAAGAATGCAATTTTGAGAACTCTCGTCTTGCTGTTGATAAGGAAACATGGCTTGCCTTGAAAGGTGTAGTTACAAACTTTTTAGGTAACTATTGGGATCCAAACTACAAAGACAATGTATGTAAGATGCTGAAAAAGTTCAAGGCCCAGGGATATGACAATCTCGCCAAAGTACACTTCCCGAATGCACATTTGGACTACTTTCTGGAAAATCTGGGAGTTCTGAATGAAGGACAAGGTGAAAGACTTCTTTAGGATATATATGAGTTGGAGACTACTGCTGGATGTTGCGCATAGAGAATCCACCAAAAATCATGAAAGTTCCAGTTGCAGTTTTGAAAAAGAAAGAAAAAAAAAAAGACTGAAAGACTCTATAATCCAGGTAGGCATTTTGTTTACTTTTATTCATATTTACAGCTGTATATATAATTTCAATTTGTATTTTTCTTTGCCTGTATGTCACTTCATTCATACTTTTGAGTAATGTTCTTCATCATTTAGTTATATAACCTTATATGATATCGGATAACCGGTGTGAAATTTGGAATTAGCAACACAGACCCTCCAAAGGACACAGCTAATCTATACAGATTCTTTTTTCATATACTGTAGCTGTAATTCATTAATTAGGTAGGATTTCGGGAATGAGAAAGGGAGGGCGAGGAGCCCTTATTGTCTCCCCACTAGCTTCTTAAACTGCTGTGGAATGCCAGACGTTTACAAGTTGAAAATTATTTCACAGTTGTTTCTCATTTTTTTTGTCATTATAGCCGTAATTTTTGTGGCACGTATACAATACTTTCTTCATATTTTTTTATGGATCGGGAGGCATCCAGCACAATACTCTTAGGAAACATGTGGTATTACTTTACGACAGTGTAGATTGTACTGGTGATGCGACACAGATCTGTCGGGTGCAGGCAGGAGTGACACCCCTGGTCAATTTTGCTGACTTGAGACAAAGCCGTTTATAGGCCGGCCCCTGGGAGCGTCCGGCAATAAATATTTTAATCTGCTTATCGTCACAGATATTTGCCCAAGTAAGTCATGGACATCACAAGAGCAAAGGGAGGATGTTGAGGAGGGGAATGTAGCCCCTCATTCCAGCCTTCAAGGAAATATCCAGTTTTCCAGGACATAAGAGTATGCTGCTGGGTCTCTCTCTCTCTCTCTCTCTCTCTCTCTCTCTCTCTCTCTCTTACTGTTTGTGATATGGATGATTCACATAGTACTGTAAACAGAGTGAAAGTAATGCTCGTTTATAATGTCAGACCACCTTGATTTCACGGTGTCTGTGCTTAGTTAATATCTGTATCTATCTGCAACAATTGCTTTGAATGGCATTGCAGAACTTAGTTAATATCTGTATCTATCTACATCAATCGCTTTGAATGGCATTGCAGAACCAAACTTTCTGTGCTGAGGGTAAGTTTTTTTTTTTATGCAAGGATGAAGGAACCAAAGCCCAGAACCCCGGATAAAACCGTTCCTTCCAAGAGAAAATTAAAACAATACAAAACAGAGCCAAATTCAAGATCCATTCATTTCGAGATGCCTGGACACACTGCGTTTGAAAGACTAGAGATCATAGGAAGTAGGAAATACAGACAGAGGGAGACAGTTCCAGAGCTGACCTGTTGCATAAATGAAAGACTGGGAGTAACGGTTAACTCTTGCATTAAAGAGCTGGACAGAAGAGGGATGAGAGTTTGTTGCTAGACGGGTGCTACGCTCCCGTCGTAGAGGTGGAGGAATGCAGGCAAACAGTTCAGAGGAACAATGACCATTGGAGTAGCGATAGAAGAGAGATAAAGATGCAGCAGTGCGGCGAAGAGACAGAGGTTGAAGGGAGCCAGTAAGAGGAGAGTCAAGGGGACAAAAGCCTCTGATTCCACCCTATTGAGAAGAGCTGTATGTGGGGAGCCTCCCCACACATGAGAGTTGTACTCTATACAGGGGCGAATAAAACTCGTGTATAAGGTCCACAACTGTGCAGGGGTAAAGAAGATATGGAGTCGGCTTAGCACACCTAATCTCATGGAAGCAAATTTTACAAGAGATGCAATATGATCTTTCAAAGATAAGTCCCGAGTGAATGAAACCCCAAGCATGTTCAAGGTTGATGCAGGATTGAGCTGGATATTAATCATTAGTGGGTACTCCTGTGGAAGATTTTGACGGGTTGATAGATGTATCAACTGAGTCTTTGATGCATTACAAAAAAAACAAGATTAATTTTACTCCAGTCAGAGATACGAGCCAAGTCAGACATTAGGTGTGCCATAGCTTCATCCCTTGTTTGTTGAAGTAACTGCTGAGATGGACGTTGCAGGAACCGAATGGAAAGGTGAAGGGTGGAATCATCGACATACGAGTGGATAGGGTTAGGTGTACAGCTTAGAAGGTCATCGATGAATAATAGGAAGAGAGTTGGTGATAGGACAGAGCCCTGAGGAACACCACTGTTGAAAGATCTAGGGGAAGAACGATGGCCGTCTTCAACAGAGGCTATAGAATGACCAGAAAGGAAGCTAGAGATGAAGGCACAGATAGAAGGATAGAAACCATAAGAGGGCAGTTTGGAAATTAAATATTTATGCCAGACTCGATCGAAAGCCATGGAGACGTCAAGTGCAATGGCAAAGCTTTCGCCAAAGTCCCGAAAGGAGGATGACCAGGAGTCTGAAAGGTAGGTGAGACGATCGCCAGTGGAGCGTCCCTGACGGAACCGATACTGACGATCAGAAAGAAGATTGTGATAGGAAAGATGCTTTAAAATTTTGTTAAGAATTGACGCAAAAACTTTTGAGGCACAGGGATGTTAAAGCAATTGGACGATAGTTAGAGGGTTGGGAATGGTCATCCTTCTTTGGGACTGGTTGCATGAAAGGAAAGTTCCAGCAGGAAGGAAAGGTACTAGCTGATACACAGAGGTGAAAGAGTTTACCTAGGCAGGGTGTAAGCACTGAAGCACAGTTCTTGAGGACAGCAGGAACGACTCCATCAGGCCAATATGCCTTGTTAGTATTGAGGCCAGTGATGGCAAAAAATACATCAGTTGAAGAGATTTTAATGTTAGGCATGAGGAAGTCAGAGGGGGGAAGTGATGGAGCAACAGCACCGGAAATGTCTAAGGTGGAATTGGAGAAAGTCTGAGCGAAGAGATCTGGTTTATCAATAGATGAAATAGCTACAAAGCCATCAGAGTAGCAAAGAGGAGGAAAGGCTGATGAGGTAAAGTTGTTAAAAAGGTTTTTGGCAACGTCCCAGAAGGAGTGGGAAGAATTAGAGTTAGAGAGCTGAGAGCATTTAGTACGGATGAAATTATTTTTAGCAAAGCGGAGAACAGACTTAGCATGATTCCGGGCAGAAACATAGAAAAGATATGATTCAGGGGTCAGATGGCTCTGGTACCATTTATACGCCCTCTCCTTGTTGTGGACAGCATTAGAACAAGAGTGATTAAACCAAGGCTTTCTTGCATTTGTCAAAGGATATGAGAAAGGAATGTATGCTTCCATGCCCAAGAGAATAACCTCCGTAATGGGCAAGGCACACTCAAATGGCTCTCGGCCATGGAAGCAATAATCATTCCAGGGAAAATCAAAGAAGTACTGCCTGAGGACCTCCCAGTCTGCAGCTCCAAAATGCCACAGTTGATGTTTCTTTGGAGGGTCCACAGGCAGTACCGGAGAGATAGGACAGGATAGGGTAATAAGGTTGTGATCAGAGGAGCCCAACCAAGAAGAAAGATTAACAACGTAAGCAGAAGGATTAGTTGTAAGAAAGAGGTCAAGTATGTTGGAGCTCTCTTCAAGGTGGTCAGGGATACAGGAAGGGTGCTGTACAAGTTTTAGGTCATTGAGGATAAAAAAGATGTAGGCTTGTTCACCAAGTGGATCAGTGAAAGGAGAGGAGAGCCAAAGGTGGTGGTGAACATTGAAATCTCCCAGAATGAAGATTTCTGAGAAAGGAGAAATGGATAGAATGTGTTCCATCGTAGAAGTAAGAGAGTCAAAGAATTTTTCAGTCAGTAGAATTAGGGGATAAGTAAACAGCGCAGATGTATTTAGTAAGAGAATGATAGGAAAGCCGAAGCCAGAGAGTACAGAATTCAGAAGAATCAAGTTCAGGAACACAAGAGCAAGTTAAGTCGTTGCGTACATATACACAACAACCACCTTTTGCTTTGAAATGAGTATAGAGAAAGTAGGAGGAAACAGAAGAGGGTTTGCTATCAGCTGCCTCAGACAGCTGAGTCTTAGTAAGGAAGAGCAGGTGAGGTTTAGAGGAGGAGAGGTGGTGCTCAACAGAGCGAAAGTTAAAGAAAAGGCCGTGAATGTTGCAGAAATGAAGAAGTAAGTCAGACAGTGGTTCCAGGCATCTCGCTGAGTCGTCACCGGAAGAGGGGCAGATCGTGTAGGCATTTATGGTATCCTTCTCCCCTGGGGACTCCGAGGCCTGATTGTGTGACACCACTTTTCTTTTTTAAATTTTGAAAAGGAAGGGTATTGTGCAATGTGAATGTTGTTTGGTGCTGACAGTTAGAGTAACTTGTGATGGAGAGTATGCTGGCCTACTCCCTGTGTTACTGAAGAATTGAAAAAGTTCAGCAAAGGGGGATGGTCGGGAACTAGTTCCGAGGGCTGATGAAACGGGAGATCCAGCTCTCCCTGTCATCAGCTTTCCATCCACCTTGGGAGTACTGACCTGCTCGACTTGTGCTACAGTCTACTTTCAGCGTCCTATTTCTCCAAAAATGGGTGAATAATAGCTATAAGATGACTCTTGTTGTATAGGAAAGAGCGTAGTGCTGCAATGAGTCATCGTTTATTTATGTCATCGATAGAACGAAATCTCTCTCTCTCTCTCTCTCTCTCTGTTCTTACCATACCTAATTGTTCTTACCTAATTGTATCTTTACAGGAATGAGTCAAGCTCGTACTGTCCCGTGTCTTAAACCATATTTATTGTACATATCCTTAAATTTGTGAACTGTTTTGGCACACACTATTTCATTCGGTAGTGCATTCCTTCGATCAATTGCTCTGTTTGGGAGACTGAATTTCCTTACGTCTTTATCACCTCTCTTCTTATGCAGTTTTTTGCAGTGTCCTCTTTCTGATGCTTCTCCATATGTTAAGTAATCATTTATGTCTATTTTCTCCTTCCCTGATATGCACTTATATAGCATTATCATGTCACCTCTTTTCCTTCTCTCCTGTAGTGTTGGTAGATTCAGTTTCTTTAGTCTTTCTTCGTAGCTTGGGTCCCTTAAGCTTGGTATCCATCTTGTAGCGTTTCTTTGAACTTTTTCAATCTTGTCTATGTGCTTTTTGAGATGAGGACTCCAGACTACTGATGCATATTCCAGGGTTGGTCTAATGAATGATGTTATTATCCTTCTTAGCATGTCTTCATTTATGTATGTGAATGCTATTCTCATATTTGCAAGCAGTGTATACATGTTCCGTACCTTCTCGCTGATGTGGTCAGCCGGAGATAGTCTGTTATTGATAATCACACCTAGGTCTTTCTCTCTTTCTTATGTGTATAGGGTTTTATTTCCTAACTTATATTCCCAATCAGGTCTTTTTCCACTTTTACCAAACTTGATTACATGACGCTTGTCCACATCGAATTCCATTTGCCATGTACTACTCCATTCATGAATTTTATTTAATTATTCTTGTAGCTCTTTACAAGAGTCTGTGTTAGTAATTCTCCTTTGTATTTTTGCATCATCTGCAAGCATATTCAGATAGCTCTCATTTCCAATGTTACTGTTTATATCATTTATATACACTAAAAACATGATTGGTGCCAGCACTGAACCCTGTGGTACTCCACTAGTCACTTCTTTCCATGATGAGTAGTTTCCTCTTAGTACTGTTCTCATTTCTCTTTTTATGAGAAAGTCTTGCATCCAACAAAACAGTTTGCCTCGAATTCCTCCTTGATGGTACAGTTTCCATAAAAGTCTTTGGTGTGGTACTGTGTCAAAAGCTTTCTTGAAATCTAAATTGATACTGTCCACCCATCCTTCCCTTTCCTGTATTGTGTTTGTTACTCTGTCATAGTAGCTCAACAGATTAGTAACACATGATTTTCCTTTTCTGAAACCAAACTGTCTTTTTGTTATCATACCGTGTTCTTCTAGATGATTTACCCAATCTTTTCTTATAAGCTTTTCTAATACCTTGCTTACAACACTGGTCAGTGATACTGGTCGGTAGTTGAGTTGATTTTGTCTATTTCCTTTCTTGAATAAGGGGACAATATTTGCTTTTTTCCAAATATCAGGTAGTTTACCTTGACTCAAGGATTTCTTGAAAATTAAAAATAATGGTTTACTTAACTCCTTTGCACATTCTCGTAGTACCCAACATGAAATTTCATCAGGACCACTTGCTTTTCCTCTGTCTAATCTACTTAACTCCTCCTGTATTACTTTTTCTGCTATTTGTATATCTGGTAGTATGTGTGGACATGCATGTTCCACATAGTCCCTCTCAAAATTTTTTTCTTCTGTAAAAACTAATTGGAAATTCTCATTTAGTGCTTCACAAATATCTTTCTCTTGTGTATAAGTGATTCCCTCGTCTGTAATGGATTGTATTATATCTTTTACTTTGGTTTTGCTTCTGATATAGCTGTAAAACGGCTTTGGTTGATCACTACTTTTATTTATTATATCCTCCTCAAACTGTTTTTGGGCTTCCCTCCTTATTCTTGTATAATCGTTTTTTGCCTGTTTGTAATTATTATACGCCCTTTCACTATTATGTCTTCTGTATCTATTCCACAACAAATCTCTTCTTTCTTTTGATTTTTTACATTCTGTATTGAACCATTTCTGTATTTTCTTATCTGCTTCTTTGTGCTGTGGGATGTACTTCTGGACTCCTATTTCATAAAATTCACAGAATTTTTTATATACAGCATTTAAATCTTGTCCTCTAAGCTCATTTTCCCAATCAACTTCTAAGAAATACTTCTTTAGGTCTTGATAATTTCCCTTTTTATAGTTTAGGCTCTTTTTGTTAACTGTCATTGCTGTTTACTATGTCATATGCTATCCTGAAGTTATAATTTAGTACTGCATGATCGCTTTTGCCGAGTGGAGGGTGATATATTATACTGTCAATATCATTTTCTTGCCTAGTAAATATTAGATCTAGCACTGAAGGTACATCTAGTCCTCTTTTTCTGGTGGTTTCCCTCACATGTTGCGTTAGGAAGAACTCTTGTACGAGATCCAGGAGCTTTTGGTCCCAACAGCTTTCTTGGCTAATTATATCTAGAGTATTCCAATTTATATTTGTATTGAAATCCCCAGTTAGTATAATTCTTTCCGATTTCTCTTCCATTTTATGTAGTAATGATCTTAAACTCTGAATTGTACTCTCTGCCAGGTCCTCATATTCATCTCTTTCCCATGTGTTTGATCTGGGTGGCATGTACAAATTGGCTACAATTACTTTACCTTCAGATGTGTTGATCTCTACTGCAATCAGTTCTACTTGTGATGGTATATCTAGTTTTATTTCATTGACTTTTAGATTTTTCTTAGTTAATATTATAATTCCTCCTGCGTTTTTTAAATTTCTGTCTCTTCTCCATATATAGTGTTCCTCTAAGTTTAGTATGTCATTGGATATCCTATGTGTTAATTTTGTTTCAGTTAGGCATATTATTTGTGGTTCATTTTCTCTGACATAATCATTCATCTCTAGTAATTTAGATACCATTCCATCCACATTTGAGTACATCAACTTTATCATCTTGTTTATATACTTGTCATGACATGGTTCTACTACCTTCCTCCTTTTTATTCCATCCTGTTTGTGTACCACTTTCGTACCTGCAATCCTATTACTTTGTAAAAAAAATTTCTTCTTCTCCTCTTCTGATCTTCCCTCATATTTTGTTTTTGCTTCCTCCCTTTTCTCTTTCAGTAATTCCAGTTCCTCTTGTGTTAGGCATCTTTTTATCCATACATTTTTGAACTCCTCTTTTTCCATAAGATTCTTTGCATTTTTTAATATCTCTTCCACAGTGTTTACACTCTGGAAAGTCACCTTTAGAGGTCTTGTCTTGCTTTTCTCATATTTCCCTAACCTTTTGTGTTCCTCTATGTCGTTACTACATATTTCCTCTGATACTTCTTTCAGTAAGCTCATTACATTTGCCATCTCCTTTTTGTCTCTTATGATCTTGTTTTTTACTTCTTCCTCTTCTATACCATGATTACTATAGATTTGTTTATATCTACTGAATCTCTGACTAACTTTGGATTGTTTTGGATTATTCTTTTCACTTCCTTTTTAATGTTTTTTTTTCCTCCACCCTTGTTTCTAAGTCTTTCTTTACTTTCACCATTTCAGCATACGTGGTTTCCACATCATTTTTGTAGCTTTGCACAGCTTCATTCACCTGTGTTATCTTCTCCTCAATATCACTGTTCTGGTCTATAAGACTGCTTACTTGCCTAATTGTCTCTGTGTCATTTTTTAACTCTTCCATAATACTCTCATGATTGACTACTGTACTTGCCATTTCACTCATTTTCTTCCTAAGTGTACTCAATTCCACTGTTAGGTCACTGATGGTTGTCTCTTTCTTGTCGGCCTCCCTTCCTAGTTTTTCTATTTCTTCCTTTTACAAGTGCATCTGCTTCTTTATTTCATCAGTTTCATTTTTGAAAGCCATTTCTAGTTTGTGTACACGTTCAACCAGTCTATTGTGAGTCTCCACTTCAACCAGTTCTTGGTAGAAATCATCATTTTGCTTTTTACCTTTATCCCTTTTCTTTTCCAAATTTGCTTTACTAAAGTCTGTATCCATTTTGCAATACTAAAAGTGCAGAGTATGTACTTACAATCCCCGTGTTGTTGTAGTCTAAACAAACCTCAGATGACTCAGTGCATTCTTTCGTCTTGGTTCTCTTTCCTGTTTGAACAAGTCTTGTTTAAACTTATTATTTTTTTCCTTTTAATAATGAAAAATCATTTAGTCTAACCTGGTACAGAGCTTTACTCATACAAAGATACTAATATAGGTAATGCCACTGGCCGTGTTGGTTCGGTACGGAGCAACAATGTCGCACGTCCACCTTGATTGACTCCCTGTGTGTGTGTGTGTGTGTGTGTGTGTGTGTGTGTGTGATATTAAAGTAGTGTGGTGGTCAGAGAAGGCTATGCAACAGTATAACTGATTATTAGAAGCAATGCTGCGTGGTTTTGCCTGGAAACTTGTTTGGTGTGTGTGTGTGTGTGTGTGTGTGTGTGTGTGTGTGCGTGCGTATGTGTCGGTATTAGTGTTCAGTAACTTCTATATTACTATTCTAACTGTTTTGTCGTGTCATTTATGTGTGTGTGTGTGTGTGTGTGTGTGTGTGTGTGTGTGTGTGTGTGGGTATTAGTGTTCAGTAACTTCTATATTACTATTCTAACTGTTTTGTCGTGTCATTTATGTGTGTGTGTGTGTGTGTGTGTGTGTGTGTGTGTGTGTGTGTGTGAAAAGTACCACTGTTGTTTACTCTGTTTTCTTGTATTTTTTTATTTCATAGTTTTGTTTGCTTCCAGGGTTGTTGGGTTGTGCATGCGTCCTTCTGTGTTGTTGGAGTTGTGTTTGTGCTTGCTAAGAGTTGTCTGTGTAAATACAGTAGATGTGAGTGCTCGGGGGAGATCCGGTGCGTTTTGGTACAGGAGAACAATGGGTTTGCATAATTAAACGTAAGATTAAACTACATCATGGCACTTAAGTATATCTGTCTATCTATATCTATCTATCAGTCTACCTATCTATCTATCTATCTATCTATATATATGTATGTATGTATGTATGTATCTATCTATCTATCTATCTATCTATATATATATATATATATATATATATATATATATATATATATATATATATATATATATATATATATATATACGCTATATAACAATATTTTTCTATATCTTGCTGTCTACTTATGTAACAATGTATCTATCCCATTGGAGCCCAGTGTCCCGAGTATTGGACAGAACTGCGATTTTTCAAGTCTTTATAAAGTAGAGAACCCCAGGGTTGGGACCTATGAGCTTCGCGACTATGAGCCGATAGGCGGAGGGCGGTACGCTGAGTACCCTTCCAGTGCCGTGCCTCACCCATCACCCCTAGGATCCAATGGGTTAAATATGTATGTATTATCTATGGAGGCTCTGTGGTACAGTAGCAGAGTGTGCGTTTCGCACGCTGCTGAAAGAGGGTTCGCCTCCCGCCAGAGTTGTAAAAACTTCGGGAATCGTTCACCAAGCCACTTGCTACATTGGTGGACATGATGGGTGCTGTGGTTGAACTAGTGTCGCATACTAGTATGCTTGCACCCAGTCGGCTTGAGGCAGGCCGATTACACTTGGTTCACAGACTACACACACATCCAAAGCCACTACAACACTACTATCACACTCACAAGCACTTCTCACTCTACATAGTCTCTACCAGACAGCCTAAGCCACTGGGTAGAGATACATTGGCTGTATCGTCCCTGCTTCGGTAGGGATAGGCCGGTCCTGCAGTGGACCTCAACGGCTGATGATGATGATGATGATTAACCCCCCTGGGGGTAGGGGGGTTTCAAGAATACTCCCCCAGTATCCCTGCTTGTCATACGAGGCGACTAAAAGGGTTGGTGGTGGGTTAGTGCCCCACCCTGTAAAAAGAACTAACTAAAAAAGCGAACAAAGCGCCTCGGACCCAGACGGACCATACGTTGATGACTAAGGAACGGACGAAGGACATTCTTAGGGTGGGAACGTGGAATGTGAGAGGAGTGAATGATGAAGTGAAAGACAGAGAGATTGTTCAGGTGCTTGAGGATGCAAAAGTGGATATATGTGGATTGACTGAAACTAAATGGGAAGGTGAAAGGGTGAGAGAATGGGAATATGGTTTAGGTATATGTGCGGGAGTCAATGAAAATGAGAGGGCAAGAGAGGGAGTATGTCTGATGATAAGCAAGAAGTGGAAGGAGAATATAAGAGAGTATGGAACAGTGGGTGCAAGGATTGTATGGGTGAGGATGAAAGTAGGTATACAAGCGTGGGCAATTGTATGTGTGTATGCCCCGACAGAGGATCGAGTGGCAAGAGTGAAAGATGAGTTTTGGACGAGTATAGAAGCGTGTATGGACAAGTTTGAGAGGAGCGAGAGAGTGCTGTTGATTGGAGACATGAATGGCAAAGTTGGGAATGTACGAGTGGATGGAGTGGTTGGTCAGTGGGGTGTGCCAGCTGACATAGATGGGAATGGAAGTGCTTTGGTGGACATCTGTTCTTGTAAGGGGTTGGCAATAGCCAACACCTACTTTCGGCATAAGATGATCCACCGGTATACATGGAGAGTAATGAGGAGGATGGATGGTGAACTTGTTGAACAAAAGGCAATGATAGACTACGTGTGTGTGGATGAGCGAATGAGAAGACAAGTGTTGGATGCAAGAGTGTGGAGAGGGTGGGGGAATGGAGTCTCGGACCATCACTTAGTGATGGCCAAGGTAGAGCTGCAAAGAAAGTGGTTGAGGAGACGAAGGGGAAGACAGGAGGAAGTAACTCTTGTGAGAAGAGTGGAGAAATTGCAAGATAGTGAGAAAATGACAGAGTATAAGAGCATAGTGGAAGAAAGACTGGGAAGGTATGAACTAGAGCAGATGGAAGGGGTGGAAGACGTATGTAAGATATTCACGGAAGAGATAGGCGCAGCGTGTGAGGTGGTTTGTGGAGTGAGGAGGAGATGCAAGGGTGTGCAAGGGACAGCATGGTGGAATGATGAGGTGAAACGAGCTGTGGAACAAAAGAAGAAGGCATATAGTGAATGGTTAGCGAGTAGAGGTAGGGGAGAAGATAAGAGAGAGAAGAGAGAGGTATATGTGAGCAGGAGAAGGGAGGTTAAGAGACTGGTGAAGGAGAGTAAAAAGAAAGTGGATGAGGAGTTTGGGAGGAATCTGAGTGTGAAATGGAGGGAGAGTAAGAAATTGTTTTGGAAGGAGGTAAAGAAAGTAAGGCAGTGTGAAAGGGGAAATAGTAGGGGAGTGAAAGATAGGAATAATAGATTGTTGGTGGAGAAGAGAGAGAAACTGAGGAGATCGAAGGAGCACTTTGAGGATTTGTTGAATGTGGAGAGTGAGAGCAGTGCGAGTATAAGCGGTTGGGGAATGGCTGGGAGAAGAAGAGATGAGAGGAGAGAGGAAGAGATCAGTAGGGCGGAAGTAGTGGAAGCGATGAAGAATATTAAGTTGGGAAAGGCCCCAGGAATTGATGGAGTGTGTGGTGAAATGCTTAGGTATGGGGGTGAGATTGTTGTGGGGTGGATATGGAAGTTGTGTAGATTGGCTTGGGAAGAGGGAAGGGTTCCAGAGGACTGGAAATCAGGTATAATTGTTCCTTTATACAAAGGAAAAGGAGAGAGAGAAGTATGTGGTAACCATAGGGGTATTTACCTACTTAGTGTGACTGGTAAAATATATGGTAGAATACTCATTGATAGTGTTAGGCATATGGCAGAGGAGCTAGTTGGAGAAGAACAAGGGGTAAATGATTTAGGAAGGGAAAAGGGTGTATAGATCAGATATTTGTTCTAAGATGTTTAGTGAAGAAGTATCTAGAGAAGGGAAGGAAAGTGTATGCTGCCTTCATGGACTTGGAGAAAGCTTATGACAGAATAGATAGGCAAGGCATGTGGAAGGTATTAAGAATATATGGAGTGGAGGGGAAATTGCTGAGTGCTGTGAAGAGTATGTACGAGGGAGCTAGGGTTACGGTGCGAGTGGATGGTGAGCTGAGTGAGTTCTTTGATCTCAATGTGGGACTGAAACAGGGTTGTGTGATGTCTCCATGGCTGTTTAATATATACATGGATGGGGTTGTTAAGGAGGTGCAGGGTAGGGCAGTGGATGTGGGGGTGGCTCTAATGAATGAGGGTGAGATTTGGAAGCTTCCGGTGTTGCTGTTTGCTGATGATACAGTACTGTTGAGTGAAGATGAATGGGAGTTGCAAGGTTTGGTGAATGAGTTTGGGACAGTGTGTAGGAGGAGGAATCTGAAAGTTAATGTAAACAAAAGTAAGTTATGGTGTTTGAGAGGAATGAAGTCACAGAGTGTGCAGTGAGGTTGGATGGTGAGGATTTGGAGAATGTGAGTGCATTCAAGTACTTGGGTAGTGTGATGAGTAAGGATGGAACTTTGGGAGATGAAGTGCGTGAAAGGGTACAGCAGGGAAGGAAGGTTGTTGATACACTGAAGGCAGTGATGAGAAATAGGGAGGTGCGTATGGAATTTAAGAAGTCACTGCATGATACTATTGTGATCCCTACCCTGACGTATGGAAGCGAGGCATGGACCTTGCAAGAGGGGAACAAGTCAAGAGTGAGAGCAGTGGAAACGAGTTACTTGAGAGGAGCATGTGGAGTGACGTGGAGGGACAGGTTGATGAATGAAGAAGTGAAGGAACGCTGTGGGGTGGATGTGGATGTGGTTGAGAAGATTAGGAGAAATACACTGAGGTGGTTTGGACATGTGAAGAGAATGGAGAATGAAAGACTGACTAAGAGGGTGTATGTAGGTGAGGTGGAGGGAAGGAGAGGGAGAGGTAGACAGAGGATGAGGTGGAGGGATGGAGTTGAGATGTATATGAGGGAAGAGGGGATGAGTTGGAGGGAGGGTAGTAAAATGGTGGGTGACAGAGCGACTTGGAGGCGTTTTGTCTGCGGCCACCCTTTGCGGGATTAGGGCGTCGGGCTATAGATAGATAGATAGATAGATCTATATATATACTGTACAGTGGGTTAGAGCTCTCCGCTCTGACCGAAGTGTTGGAGGATCGATTCCATCCAAGGGTCATTGGTAGACATCAGGAAGGGCATCCGGTCATAAAATGCCACACGCTCCAGTCAAAAAGTCCTATACCCAAGGGCAAAGCCTTAGCCCTTCGGGGATACCTGGCGTAACACCATTTTTTTTTTATTCACACACACACACATATACAGTATATATATATATATATATATATATATATATATATATATAGATAGATAGATATAGTATATGTGTGTGTGTGTGTGTGTGTGTGTGTCTTAAGCCATTCTCCGTTTCCCAGTAATATGAGAGAGAGACAGAGAGAGAGAGAGACAGAGAGAGAGAGAGACTGCATACGTGTTTTCCACGTAGTTTCAACCACTCTCCACCACTCCTCTCCTTTACCCACACACTCATTCTTACTCTTACCCTCACACACAGTTCATCCTTACATTCAACCACACCTCACCCCCACTCTCACCATCACCCACAGCATCACCCGTATGGACCTTCATCTAATATACTATAGCAGTAGCGGTGTGTGTATGTGTGTGTATTTTGGGCAGCCGAAACTACACATTCAAATCGCCCCAAAATTGGCACAAAAATCGCAACAAATTCGCTGATGTGAAAAAACTTGGTCCCATCACGATTGAAAAACTTTTTACTATATTTAATGAGTGATCAAAGTTTGACCATAAAACGCCACTCCCAGCACCCGGTCGGTTGCCGTAGCCGAGTGGTTAATATCTTTGACTTGTGTGCGGACAACTTGGGTTCCATTCCCGCAGCTGCAAATAACATGATTAATTGGCTAGCTGCAAAAAATCCAAGTGACAATGTTAGACTAGAACAGCACATAAACTGACCATCATGGGCCCTTTGATGTCACCTTGACGGACGATAGTGACAGCGTTAAACTAGAACAATACATAGACGGACCATCATGGGTCCTTCAATGTCATCTTGATGGCCAATAGTGACAATGCTAGACTAGGACAGCACATAAACGTGACTCGGATTACCTGAAATGATCGCAATGCACGCGTGAAGCGCGAGGAAACGAATGCGAAGCATGAGAAAGCGGGCGTGCAGCGCGAGAGCCCTCTGCAGGAGCAAGTGCATGAGGGCCCGAAGGGCTCACGAGCACTTGTTCACACCTATACCCACATCCTTACCAACACCCTGACTATCTGCTTAACTATCATCCTCCCCTTCACCAGAGGATTTAGGCTTGTAGTCTTGAAACTGAGGGCAGGGGTTACCCTTCCCGCACCCCGCTCGAAGTGGAAGCTCACACCTTCAACGTATGTGGTAATCTTGAAAGGGTGGAAGTGCACCCCTTCGTGTGGGTAGGCGCAGCAAACAGTTGGTAACACTGATTAGTTTTAAATTTAAAATACTGAAAAGAAAATGACAGTTTCTAAGGTTCATATACAATATAATCTCTTAATGTTAGCAATTCTTACCTATCTTATTATTAAAGACTGGCATTTGTTCCTGAATACTCTGTATGAGTATGTATACCATACCTGTACCATGGGGAAAATTCGGTGACAGACATAGCTTCAAAGTGATTCATGTGGTCAGTTATTACCTTACGAATATGCCTTGGCTGGTCACACCAATTTTGACTATATTTCTGCTCCACATGCTTGTTTTTGCCATTTTTCCCACCCCAAAACCCCGAAAACCCATCAGTCCCCCAAGACACTTGGGAGGGAGGGTTAATTTGAAAACCAATCACGAGCACCGAAAATAAAGGTCAAATTCGTTCAAATCACACCAAAATATACCAGATTAATATACTGCCAAGCCAAAACAAAATAGTATGGACTTATAAAAGTTTACCTAATGCAAACATGAGACTTCGTGTTTCAAACTAACTGACTGTGCACGATTCGTCTGTTTAGGTAGTACTCGGCCACTCTTTACTGTAGGTAATCATTTCATGAACTAATCAAACTATTTACAGATGTATCATGCACCATATCTAATAAACAGCTTAGTAGAAATACTGAAAAGATATAATGGAAGTGAATGCAGTATCTCATCTGTGTTTTCGTCTCGTCGTAAATTAACCATCTCCAGAGAAGTGGTGGTCTTTTAAAACGATAAAAATATTAAACACTTATTTTTTTCTCTACACGATATTTTTATCATTAAATTAAAATTCCCATCCACACCATAGGGCCCTTCAAATTCTACACAGTTTTCTTTGCACAGGGTTACTGTAATAATATGACGAAGGGGCATGCGAAGGGGTGCTATGAGACTCCCCGCAGATTCCAGTACTACGCTGGGGTACTACTCTCCCGTTCACCGGGGAATGCTCTCCTTTTCGTGCGTTAAATTTACCAAAAGATACGGACAGGGCAAGGTGAACTCCTGCCCACAGTGTAAGACAACGGCCGTTAGTCATCACTCTCACCCGTACCCCTACTCTCAGCCAAGTTCACTCACACCCTTAACAGCACCCTCGCCCACACCCACACACTCACCCTCACCCTAACATTATCCCTTCATTCCTCTCTCTCTCTCTCTCTCTCTCTCTCTCTCTCTCTCTCTCTCTCTCTCTCTCTCTCTCACACACACACACACACACACACACACACACACACACACACACACACTTAGCCTTTACCCTTACCCTCACCCTCATCCACATGCCTATCCTGAAGCTTTTCCTCGCAATCCCCTTTCATTGATTCCTTTTTTTTTTTTTTGTTCCTTTCAGACAAAATTATCCAGCTGAGAACGGCCCTATCCTAGTGGAGGGGTAAGAAATGTTATATCTATTTTCCCTCTTTCGAAAAACCTCCTATAAGTTAAATAGAGTCGTCTTTATATATGAGAAAAAAAAAACATAGTGAAGATGTAACATATCTGATTCAGGGGTTTATGTCTCTGTAGTCTGTGAATCATTTAAATGAATATAATCTCTTCTTGGAATTGCTGCTCGTTCATTTGAATAGATACATAACTAATACACAGGTCAATACATAATGTATATCTTCGATGAACCACAAATTAATATTTGGCCCATTGAGAAACATACTTATATGGAGTAGACTAATAGCTTTAATAATATGATTTAACTGTCAGCATTTTTCCAGCTTTTCTCGAAACTGCTCTCCTTTGGATTTTGATAGGCCTGTAAATAAGTGAAATTAATGCCAGGTGGCAGGAGGGAGACCCGGCGTGTAAGAGGCTTGCAAACATTTGTTGCTAATTTATCTTGAGCCTCACAACACAGGCCAGCAAGATGGGGTAGCGCTACGACAAGGCGAGTTGTGTTAGGAGTCGTTTTATAAGGAGGTATGATAAAGGTTGTGATGACAGACTACTAACATTTGTATTATTAGCTGTCGTATTATTAGAAAGTGTTGTTAGAATCAAGACTCGTGTTATAAAGGGGTCCCCATAGTGGGAGTCGTGGTTTATGTTATAATAGAGTTCTGTTGTACACTGACTGAATTGAATTGTTAGAGGGTGAGTGAGAATCATAACAAGTCTGAGTCGCGTTACAACAAGGCGGATTTGTGCTATTGCTGCTGCTGGTGTGTCTCGTGGTCTTGAACAAACAACTGGGTCGATGCCTGCTGCCTGAGTTGCAGGGTGGCGGCTTTGGTTACAGAGAGACAGGAGGCAGCAGAAAGGGTGTAGTTGTCCTCCCTGTTCCTTAATTTTATGTTTGCTTAGGTGTTTCATTGCAAAGCATCTTACATCAGGATATTTTTTCTGTCACCAGATCGTTTAATTCTAATTATGAAAGTCCATAAATCTTATGGATGCATCACAAATAAACCACTTCGGAAGGTAATGTTGATAACAAGTGATTAGAGACATTGTCTTTTGTCCAGAATAACACCGGTTCAAAACCAGGCTGCGACAGGGAAAAAGTGGATGACTACAATTTTGCAATAACAGAGTTTACTGGTCCTCAGCAAGACCCACTGACATGTCTTTCCAATTTCTTCACACCAGTCCTGAATGAGACAGACATAGCAGGGGTTCATTATCGATGGCGAAAATTAGTATCAAAGCAATGACATATGATGCTGAATAGCACATAGAAAAATTGCTGGGCCTTGGGGAACGAACTGTGAAGTCTATACCAGGGTTAGAAATAAAAGCGGCCATAATGAGTGCCTGAAGGGCTATTTAAGGCATGATTTTGCGATATAACAGAACTGAGGGATGGACTGCTGTTTGGGAGACCTGCCAGTCACCTTGTCAATACCAGGGGTTGCTCGCAGTGTTAGTGCACAGTCAGGCACAAAAATTCGTCTAATTCATCTCTGATTCCCACTTTCCTCTGCCGACTAATATTCTTGGACTGAAATGGATTTGCTTCTGTACCCATAGATGATACTTTGCCATACGAATGCAGGTGGATCAGATGTTAAATCCTAAATGTCTGCCTACCATAATGACCACACTATAGTCGGTAGGCATTTACCCGTTATATATATATATATATATATATATATATATATATATATATATATATATATATATATATATATATATATATATATATGTGTGTGTGTGTGTGTGTGTGTGTGTGTCTATCAGACAGCCTAAGCCTCTAGGTAGAGATACATTGGCTGTATCGTCCCTGCTTCGGTAGGGATAGGCCGGTCCTGCAGTGGACCTCAACGGCTGATGATATATATATATATATATATATATATATATATATATATATATATATATATATATGGAGCCTCTGTGGTACAGTGGTAGAGTATGCGTTTCGTACATGGGTGAACCAGGGTTCGCGCCCCGCCAGGGTAATCAACTTTGGGAGTGTTCACCCGGCCACGTACTGCATTGGCGGACACAAGGGGTGTTGTGGTTGAACCAGTGTCGCTTACTATAAAGTATGCTTGCACCCAGTCGGCTTGCGCGGCCGATTACACTTGGTTTACAGACTACACACACATCCAAAGCCACTACAACACTACAATTACACTTACAAGCACTTCTCACCCTACACACAATCTCTACCAGACAGCCTAAGCCACTTGGTAGAGATACATTGGCTTTATCGTCCCAATTTCGGTCAGGATAGGCCGGTCCTGCAGTGGATACTCAAACGGCTGATGATGATTATATATATATATATATATATATATATATATATATATATATATATATATATATATATATATATATATATATATATATCAAGCTAACTATCTTTCGACAAAATACTCACGACGGAATGTGATGTAAATGTCCCAAGCGTGAAGGTGATGCAGTGGAACAATAAAGATACATTAAACACTAACTGCATTTAAGTTTTGGCCGGGGAAAGGACAACCAAGTCTATTAAAGAAATTGGAACCTTCCAAAGAAGACTACATCTGGTTTGAACAACATACTGCAAACGTATGGTAAGGTATGAGAGGACATACGAGGAGCTCACTTTAAATATTCGCCTCTGATGAATTCGAGCCACGATTCAGGACATCTCAGGTCGGGGGAGCTGCTCGAGGGAGGGGGAGGTGGAGAGGATAGCCAGTATGTGTGGAGGCGGTGCGGCGGTTGATTTGTTAACGGTTGTTAACAGACTGTGAATTTATTTCAATACCTCGTACTGACCGTGTTCATTGTGGTTCTATATGATCCCGCCGACATGTCGTAATAACTTTTCGAAGCTGAAGTGATTGATATTAGTGCCCAGGTGCCAGATGGCTGTAGATGGATGCAGGGATCAACATTTTGTCAGTAATTCATACATGATTACTGGACTTTGGAGACGGGGAATACCTAGAATACAATTATCACTGGACAACCAAGGCTCCGCGTTTGGTATGGGAGCCATCAAGTACGAGTAATTAGGGGGAAGCGGTTGCTCAAAAGGTAGAGATGTGGCCTGCAGTCCTACCGGACCCAAGTTCAAATCCCCGCTGGGGCTGGGAACAATTTATGGATCTGAATTTCATAAAATCAGACTTTACTGAACTACCGCAAGACCCGCCGACATTTAAAAATATCCCCGCTAATACAAATACACCAGTCCTGTATGAGTCAACCCTAGCATGTACTGTATTCAATTTGGACGGTGGGTGTTATCGCCGAAGTGGTGACATGTAGAGGTGTATGGTATGTAGGAGGACTACTGGGGCTTGGGAGTAGGTTGTGAAGCCTATGCCCAGAGTCGGACTCATTATAAAAAAACTTGACAGATTGGGGAAAAAAATAACAAAATCGCGTTGGAAAGTTTATGCAAAGTGGCAGCATGACTAAGACTGAAAAGTACGAGTATTACGAGAGTGTGGGTCTTCGAGAATTATGAGTGTGGGAGTGATACGGGTGTGGCTACTGGCGCATGGCTAGTGTGGGTGCAGGTTAGTGAGAGGTGCCGACATTGTTATAAGTGAGGGTGTGGATGGAAGGGTAATGTGGGTGTGGGTAAGTGAGGGGAACTTAGAGTGGTATAAGTGTGGGTGTGGATGCAAGACCAATGTATGAGTGGTGCTGAGAGTAGTATGAGTGTAGGTGTGGATGCAAGAGTAATGGGGTTGTAGATGCGGGTGCAAGAGTAGTGTAAGCAATGTTTAAGAAGAGTGAGAGTATTTGCATACAGCTACATAAATGCGAGTGTGGGTGAAAGAGCGATGTGAGTGTGGGACTGAGAAGAAACAAATGTGTGGGTATGATTGAGGGTGCAGACAAAAGATTATTTGTATAGGTCAGTGGTGTCAAATTGAATCCTTCCCATGGGCCACACTTCAGTTCTGTTCATCGTCTGAATAAAAGTCTACCGAAACTATAATACATAATACAGCAAAGCCACAGCCTTTTCAAACATTCGGAGAAGTTCGGTACGCCATCTAACCCTAGCAGTGGCACTGGCTTCTTCTTCAAGTTATTGATAATATTTAAGTAAAAGTTTCGTGACAAATTTGTTCACCAATAAAATATACAAATGGAATTTTTTTCAATCAAATTATCAATATAATTTTTCCGAACAGTGCTGTAATATTTGTTCACTTGATCATATGGCAAATTTTATGGGATTTTCCGTTTGTTATTTCTCATATTTTCTTAAGTCATAGCTGGTCACTCCTTTCCTCTTTGAAGACCACATGTGGCCAGCGGGCCACCAGTTTGAACCTCTGGTATAGGTGATAAACACAAGAGAGATATGGCTGAAGGAACAGCGAGGGTGAGAGGGTGTGTATGTGTGTGTATATCTGTGTTAAGAATACTATGCGTGTGAGAATATGCATGTCAGGTTCTTGTGTGAGTGTGGGTATGTTTGCAAGAATACTGTAATCTGAATGAGGAAGTGGGAGGAATGTGGAATAAAATGTAAGGGAGTAAGAATGTATATGCAAATATGGTTTCAATGTCAGTAAGGATTCGGCCGTGACTGTGCGCGTGGAACATGTGTGGCCGTGGGAGGGGATGAATAGTATGGGTGTGCGTGCAAGAACAGAGCTTGAGTGTGAATACTGATGTGGGTGTTTGTTAAGAATGAGGCTGCTGGAAGACCGAGAGTACATTGGGACCATACCAAGCCTCGTCATTCTCCTTGTTCTGAGGGAATTTAAAAGGAAAAGTTTTCTTATGTTCTTATCTTAATTCTATCCAGTCATCCAATGGAATGAACAACATATTAATGACCTGACTGATAGGCTGACTGCTCTCACTCTTTTGGTAAACACTGAACCTAAATAACGAAAAATCAACACATATTCTCCAATGTCTGTTTGGTCAGATTGGATACTTGCAGCAATTTGATTCACTTTAATCAAGAATTGAGAGAGAGAGAGAGAGAGGGGGGGGGCGGAGGGAAGAAGAATTTTCTCCAGTGTGACTAAAAATGCTAAACTAAGGAGGAGTACGAAAAGCAGGAGTTTGAGGAGCAGAGGGAAGAGAAGTATTAGGAGTAGGAGGAAGAAGGACAGTAATATAGTGTTGGAGGAGAGAGAGACGAGAGGGAGGCATGAAAGAAGGAGAAAAAAAAACTCATGTAGTGCAATAAGTATGCTAATTCAGAGAGCCTCCCTCGAGCCGCACTGTGTATCTAGAGCCAAGGAATTTCCACTTGGAGTTAAGAGGAGTGGAAGAGGCTCACTTTACTTCTTGCCTTACCCACCAACGAGACAGGAGTTAATTTGCCTTAAGAAATTCACTACGGCAATTTGCATGGATGAATATATTACTGGTTTTCCACGGTGAATTAATTATTTTCCTAGCATTCTTTCACAGTGTTGATTCTTTAATATTATATGTCAAGTTCTCTGTAAGTATCAGACAGCACGGGGAGCCATTCTTGTAGTTTTGGGGAAAATGTATATATCTTGGTTTTTCTCCTCCTCCTCTTGCGGCCTGGATTAGAGTGTGTATTACTTAGTAAGGACTTTTGTGTCTCTTCTTTCACATCGTTCTCTTCTTCTTCCTCCTCCACCGTCCCCTGCTGTTTTTCCTTCACCTTCTCGTTCGCATCCTCTTCTTCATATTCCTTTAGTTCTTCTCCTCTCTCTCTCTCTCTCTCTCTCTCTCTCTCTCTCTCTCTCTCTCTCTCTCTCTCTCTCTCTCTCTCTCTCTTTTCCTATCTCCATCCTGTACTGTACTGGGTATTACTTTCTGCTTTCTCCTCCTCCTCCTCATCCTCCTCCTCATCTTCCTCCCTCTCCTTCTCTTTCGCAGGCAAACTCTGGCTTTCCGTTCGACTTTCATTCTTAGCTTCAGCAAAACTACTGTATCTCTGTTCCCTATCCATTCTTCTCCTCTCTTATTTTCATTACCTCATTTTCCTTCCCTGCCCGTCCCTTAAATTATTTTAGCACACACAATCTGTCTGTGTCTGTTTGTCTGTCCCTCATATTACTGGGAAACAGACATAGGAACCCATTTATGTTGCTTATCATCTAGTTTCTCTACTTTCCTGTCAGCATTCTCCCTTTCCCTTCGTTCTCATCCTTCTCTATTCCTCTCTTCCTTTTATCTCTTATTTTTTCACCTCACACACCTTCCTCCTTCCCCTCCTTTCTTCATCTCTCCCTTACCTCCATCCTACATTTTATCTTTCTTCTCCTTTCCTCTTTTTCTTCTCGTATTATTCTGCTCTTTTCCCCATCCTTCGCTTGCTCATACCCTTTCTGCTGCTTCCTCGTCTTCAGCCCTCCTCGCTCACTTCCTTCCATCTTCCACATTCTTGGACAGCCATTGTTATTCCCCTCTCTTCCGCTATCTCATACACGTCTTTTCGCAAATGTATTTTTCCATCTGAAATATAAGCGTGGCAGTATAAGAAACAATAACCCCCATGGATTCAAACCCTCTTGATTTGTTGACCTGTTTCTCTTTTTTTTTTTATATATATATATTTAAAGTATTTGTGTAATCAAATTTTCTAACCAATCTGGAGCAAAATTTACTTAACTACATTGCATTTTACAGCCTCCGTCCTTAGATTACATATACTTCTTAACCTGCTGATACTTATTGGCATGTTTTCATATATTCTTTTCCTCAGAGTAACTAAACTAAGCTTGAGCATCACAGTTACGTAGCTGAAGTTCGGGGTGTTCACAATGCACTCTTTTGATGGAGTAGTAGATTTAGATAACCCTGTAGTGAATGGGTCACCAAATTATTACTGGAAGCCCCGAAAGCCATTTCGTACGATGAGTGATGACCATGTGTCCAAAAGAACGTCCAATGTTCTAGCGGCTTAATGTACTTAACCGGATTAGGTCCAGTAGGGTTTACAGCCAAGGACTGGTTGGGGTAAGTTGCTCACATAATACCACTTAGGGACTCACGACTGATTACTCTTGTCTTGAACGTCAGAACCAATTAGCCTAGACCCGGGCCTCTACACCCCTGACTGAGCAATAAAAGAATTGGATAATAGAACACCTTCATCAAATTATCTATCCAAACGTGGGTATATCCTTATTCCCAACCGTTTTTAGTAGCATACATCTACTTTGCAGCCTGCTCTCCAGGTCTTTATAATTTTTCAGGTATTTTTATCAGTAAGTAATATATTCTTGCTGGGGAATAGCCTTCTTGACCCTCTTGAATTTTTGAACAGTTAACTTTGTTTCGTCGTTCTCATCGCCTACTGTCATTTCTTTTTGTCAAGTGGTCTACCTAAGCCTCCATACATTCTTCTCTACTATATCGCTTTTTCCTGCTGGTATCTTTACTTTCATTATAAATCCGCTGACCTGTCATATTTTCCCTTTCGATCTGCATGGAAATACCTGCACTGGGAGTTAACCCTTTTGCTGGAGCGGCGCGGTCTGTAGCTCTTCACTGGTGTGGCAAATATGGGAAAACAGAGTGCACTAGATATACGCACTTGTGCTTAATATTTCATGTTTAAATTTTAGTCGCAAAACTTCCATCTTTCCAATAATGTTTGAAGCTGACTGGAGTCCGTAGGTTGTCCAGTGTTGGAGAGAGAGCAAGTTGGAGAGGTGTTTTGTGCGATCGAAAAGTGTGGGTCACCCAGTTAGGGGTGAAGCAGTGTTGCAAGTGGCCGACAGGCTATATGTGGGACAAAGTTTGGGAGTTGACCATCATACTTCACTGTATTAAAAAACGGGCTATTCACTAATTTTCAATTTTAAAGACACTTGGTGCATTGTACTGTGGTACAGACATAACCCAAAAGAGAAAAATCACGCGCATTGCACTGCACTTAGTATGCTATATGAGGATAAAAGTAACTGAGACGACAACACAACGTTTTCCTATAGTTTTTACATTTTCTTATTAGATATACCAATTATTATCGTCACTTACTATTAAAAAATCACTTACAATGAACTAAAGTAAAATTTATGCTGAGCTGCAATGTTAGGAAAAGAAAAGCAGCACTTGATCTCACCGAAATTAGTTATGTAGTTATTTTTCTTCCACTTATTACGAGTTATATTACGAGTTATGAACTTACGAAGTCAATTCCTGTCTCCGGCAGTACTTATCATTCGTCTTATAGGTACAGCAATCCATATTAACATCGTACAAAGCGTCACCTTCACTGTCACTAATGTTTATTGCACACCGAAGCCACTCATTTATTTGTTTCTACCGCTTATTACCTCAGCCAACGAAGTTGGAGGAGATTAGCCTATGTGTTCATCTATATTTGTCTCTCTGTCCGTCTCCTTGTCCAGACGATATCTCAAAAAGTTCTCAATGAATTTCAATGAAATTTTGTGGAGGAGTGGCCCATGTGCCAAGAAAGAAGTGTTTAAATTTGGCGGCGGATCCGGATCCGGATCAGGAGTATCGCGCACAATATCTCCAAAAGTTCTGAATGGATTTCAATGAAATTATGTGGAAGGGTGAGCCATAGGGAAAGAAAGAAGTGATTAAAATTTTTGGGTTTGATCCGGAACCGGATGCGGATCATATCTCCACGGATCCTGATCCTGATCCTTTTTAATGGCAACGGCATTGGCGGGGGTATGCGCTCTCTGGGCGCTTTCTGTTTACTATATATGCACTTACAAAATAAATATCAGTAACTGAGTACTTATCTTTGGTCTTAGAGATATAGGGATCCACAACAGCTTCATAGCGATTGTTACTTTCACTTTCACCAGTGTATTACACTACACTGTTTTGTGTCATTCTCTCCTTATTCAGTATTAAACTAATTTTTAACGTTTTTAAGTACACCGATAAATTATTGGCAGGGTTGAGTTGAGAAAGGCAAAGCATGGCAGGGAAAGGTAAGATAATGTAGGGAAAGTCATGGCACTGAAGGGAGATAGAAAGAAGGAAAGCAGGGTAGGGAAAGGCAGGTAGAGTAAAGAGAGGTTGGATAGGACAAGGAAGGCAGTGTACAGTATAGTAAAGAGAGGCAGGGCAGTGTCGGACACAGCATGGCAGGGAAAGGCAAGGTAGGGAAGGAAAAAGCATGTCAGGGAAAAACAGGAGAAGGAAAAAGCATGGCACGGATAATCAGGGTAGAGTAAGGTGAGGCAGGGTTGGACAAGGAGAGGCACTGCAGGGTAAGAAGAAGCATGGAAGAGTAAGAAATTCATGGCAGACTAGGGAGAGGCATGACAAGACATGAGGAGGGAAGGTTAGGTAGGGAGAGGCAGGAAAGAGTGAGGACAGGTAGGGTTGGGCACGGAGAGACAGTATAAGGTATAGAGGGGCAGGTAGGGTAAGAAAATGTATGACAGGGAAAGACAGGCTCCGGTAGAAAGAGGCAGGGTATAGTAAGATGAGGCAGGGTTGGGCAAGGAGAGTCAGCGCAGGGGAAAGAGAGGCAGGGTATGGTAAGAAAAGTCAGAACAGAATAGGGAGAGTCATGGCTGATAGGAAGAGGGAAGGCTAGGTATGGAGAGCCAGGGTAGAGTGAGGAGAGGCATGGTTAGCTAAGGAGAGGCAGTGTAGGGTAAAGAAAGGAAGGGTAGGATGGGAAGAGACATGGCATGGTAGGGTAGGAAAAGGCATGGCAAGTAAAGGCTGGGCAAGGTAGGGAGAGGCAGGATTATGTCTATAATTATAGCCAATTTTCCCTCACTTTCACCTCCCCCTCTGTGAAGTCGGTGTCAGACGTGTCACTGGGTGGTAGTGGTTCCATTTGGGTAGATTTGCATGCCTCTTACCTGGTTGTGCAGTGCGGAAAGGGGGTAGTTGGGAGAAACAGGGCAAAATCCTCACTCTGTGTTGCCCAGTGGGTGACTGAGTGGTGCAGCACCTTCAGTTAGACTGGGTGGTCCCACGTTACTCACTCATTTAGCATAAACAAGAGTTAGACGGGAACAACTGAGTATGAAAAATGCAAATTTTCCATGGGCTTCCAGAAGAACTGTCACAGTCACCTCATCAGTACTTTTGAATGGACCATCGCAGTCTAAGTGTTAATGGACGGAGTTTGCATTCCTACACTGTCATCCCGTCCTTGTCCCTGCCCTAAATGAAGACATTAGAATAAATTCTGAAAGTTACTGTCCATGCTCCGTGCAGTAACACCTACTCTGCTAGATCCACTACTTAAAAAATTCAAATTATGAACAGAGAACCCTGTTACCGGTAGAATTTAACAAAATTTTAAAAATCACTATCTTAGTTTAAGAGGATAATTTTCATTGTGTCACGATTTGCTACAACTTAGGATAATTTTGCTTGGATGGAAAATAATACAAATCTGTTATATCAAAAAATAAGCAATTTTCGTTATTCACATAATTACAGTACTCGCAGTCTCGTATCATTCATTCTCTGCCGTTTGAATGAAGTCATCTGGAATGGAGCACTAATAGTTAGATATGATGCAACCAGGAGTGAGTTAATAGAGGAAATATTAGTAACCTACTCTTAGTCTCCTATAACTCACATTAGCTGTATATAATCATCTGGCATTAGCTGGAAAATAATACTATGATGATTCCAATCATAAGAAAATTTGACAGTACCGGTATTAATGGTTGAAGGCAACTAATGTTCAGCTGAAAAGTAAAATCTTTTGGCATTAACTGAAACAAATTATCCAATACCAGAGTTTTACCATACATGACAGTTAACGAAGACATTATTAGTACTCACAGGCTCTTGTTCCCATTTTCAGCTGCCCAAACTCCATTGACGTTAGCTTGAGTAGAACAGCCCACTATAGATGCCCCAGTTGTGAGAGGGTTAAACAGACTTTTGAGGAAAGAGGTGGCGTAGTGAAAGACAAAATGTCTCTACATTTAGAAAAATAGGTTTTTACCAAATGGAACAAATGGAGTTAGAGAGAATGACGAAGAAATAGTATGAGAGTGAGCCCACTGGAAGAAGAAGAAGAGGATGATGACGATGAAACTGAAAAAAAAAAAAATGATGATTGTGATAAATGATTATTGTGATGCAGAAAAGACAGGCATATTCTAGCAGCCCTAGGATTTTTTTTTTTTTTTTTTTTTGCCAGGTAGAAGGAGCCAAAGTCTGGAAGCGTGCAGGACTGTTCCGCCTAAAAACAGAGCCAAGTTCAAGATCCGTTTATTTTGGGAAGCCTGGACACATCGCGTACAAAAGACAGAGGCAGAAGGATATACAATGGAGGACGACGGTTCCACAGTTGACCTGTTGCATACATGGAAGACTAGGTATAATGGTTATCTCATGCATAAGTCAGTTGGACAGAAAAGTGTGAGAATTTGCTGCCAACTGGTGCTACTCATCCAATGTAATGGAGGAGGATTGTGAGCAGAAAGTTCAGAAGAGTTGTGACCACTTAAGTAGCGATAGAAAAGACATAAAGCCGCAACAGTGAATCAAAAAGACAGAGATTGAAGGAGGTAAGTAAGAAGATGGGAGCTGATGAGACGCACAATGGTTTAACTGCACCCTGTTGGGAAGAGCTGTATGTGGGGGAACCCGATCCCACTTAAGAGGTGCTTCAGAGCACCTTTAAAATTTTATTATTTTACAATGTTATCTTGACATTTCCATGTACGTTATTAACATCACAATAATATCAGCATAGTCTGCATTAGCAATCTAATATACTGTAGCACTAGCCCTGTGTGTGTGTGTGTGTGTGTGTGTGTGTGTGTGTGTGTGTGTGTGTGTGTGTGTGTGTGTGTGTGCATTTTGGGCAGCCGAAACTACACATTCAAATTGCACCAAAATTGGCACAAAAATCACAAAAAATTCGCAGATGTGAAAAAACTTGGTCCCATCACGATTGAGCGATCACATTTTAACCAAATAACGCCTCTCCCGGCGTCCGGCAAGGGATCTCCGTAGAATTTTTTGCCCATGGCTAAAACTAATATATAGTATAGCAGTAGCCGTGTGTCTGTGTGTTTGTATTGCGGACTTGCTTTCAGACAACTTGGGTTCCATTCCCGAAGATGCAAATAACACGACCAATTGGTTAGCTGCAAAAAATCCAAATGACAATGTTAGATTAGAACAGCACATAAATGTGACTCGGATTACCTGAAATGATCGCAACGCGCACGCAAAGCGCAAGGAAATGAGTGTGAAGCACGAGAAAGCGAGTGTGCAGCATGAGAGCCCTTCGCAGAAGCAAGTGCGATGGGCCCAATGGGCCCACGAGCACTTGTATATTATAGTATAATGTGGTGTAATGTAAAGGATGAATCGCTGAGTATGACGTGTAACGAAACTCACAAAGCCCTTGGTAGGTTCTATGTATTCTACAAGTGATACAAGCAACTGATTCCCCCCCAAAAAAAAAAATAATAAAGAAAATTTATAAATAAGTAAAGAAAGAAACAATGTGGTCTACATATCACTGTATTACTAACGCAGATCATATAAAAATGTGCGATAAAAGTTCTGGTTATAGGCGCCACCTAGAACGAGGACCATTAGGAAATGTAATTACATACTTTTGATAAAAAGAGTCTACTGAATAATATTATACTGTTCTGAATCCCTAGTTCTAAATAATACTTATAATAAGCCTGTTATGTTACATGAAACACCATTTAATGTCTGGGCACAGCCAAACATTAGCTTTTTTTTTTTTTTTTTTTTTTTTTTGAGAACCATGCCATTCAGGATTTTAATATATTTTCGTACCTGTTTCTGTGTGTATAAGTGCTGCTGAAAACGATGACAATATATATATTGTAATAATACGAGCTATTTGCCGATGAGTAAAATGTTGATGTACATGGGAGGGGGGCTCATTTCTCTTACTGCTTGGAGCCCCTGAAGATTAGATCCAGAATTGGCAAATCCGCTTAAAAAATGACCCAGGGTGTAATGGGCGGAAAGGGAGAACACGAGAAAAAAAGTTATGTATATGTACTTCTGTTTCGATTTATACTTAAGAGTTCATATTTTGCGTCCATTTGTTCAACATGTTACCAAGAGCCAGGTGTTGGATTGCGTGAGGAAGGTTAAGTATTATGGGAGAACGAGCTGCATCTGTGACGGGAGTGAATATGAGACTGGAGTCACTGACAGCAGCAGAAGGGGTGGAAATGAGGTACAGAGAGTAGTTGCTGGAAGTGGCTTATCATGAGGGAAGGGGTTAATACTAAAGGCTTATTGAATTTTCGTTCATTGTGTAAGAGCTCAGTGAGTCAGTGTAAGTAAGCTTTTGCGTGTCATCACTCAACTACTCTTTCTTGGCCCAGTTTCAGAATACCACGTCGTTCGAAATCTAACATTTACCCTATCTTAACAACTATCTGGAGACATGAACTGTCCATATGCCAACAAGGTTTTATTGAGTTTTGACATAGTTCTGAGGTGGTGTAAAAGACATATTGATCGCAGCATTGCTTACTGATTTGTGTTCCTTCACTGGGAATATTGGCTGGTTCTGCTCAGTCCTTTGACACCAAAATATCACCATGTTATCACCCGGCCAACATATTATCGGTATATCTTTTGATCTATAACTAGTTATGTGACGATGACTATGCTTAGATGTATATCTCTTCTATGATACAGTTGGAAGAATGTGCAGTGTAGCTGCTGAGAGCCTGTTGTGACCAGATTAGACTATTTGGAAGCTCAGCGAAAAATGATGATCAGATGCACATCCTGTTGCCTCCTCTCCTTTTGAGAGCAGCATAGAGACAGTCAGAAGGTAAGAAGATGCGCAGGGAATAGGACGCACTCAGCTGTGGTGTACCTACTATCTTCAATATATTGTGAAGGCATCGTGAAATTTATCAACCTGAGTTATTGTGTCAGGTCTGCCGTCACTTAACTCCTACCACATACACACCATTAAGTATGCAGGAAGGTGATGATGATGATGATAATGAATATGATGATAATGATGACGATGATGATTCCTTCTATCCTACCGACAGACGGATAACTGTATTCACATTAAAACGAAATCTATCTACCAAACAAACTGCTGAACACAAAAGTACCTTTAACATATAAAAATAATTACGCTTTGTTGCCGAATGAATAAGTAATCTAAGCCTGACATTCCTGGATTTTACTTCATGCACATGGGGCTGTGATGAAAATAATAGATGACAATAGTGACTGAGAGTGAGGTGAAGGATCTTAGCACATAAAAGTAGAGTTTCATTTAACCACCTGCTGGTTGAGACAGCTTTAGCATTATATTGCAGCTAACTCAGACAATTATGTTCGGCGACAGTGTGTCACAAAGACTTGAAAGCGTTAAGGCTGGTGTACCATTAACTCTCTCATGGTGGGGAACACGCCATTACTCTGTTCCAGCTGGCGAGAAAGCCAGAGGAACTTGAGATTTTTGAAAATGTAACTAAATTCCATCTCTTGATCTGGACAACTTTACTGTAATATTTTATTCCAGGTAATTACAGACGGTTTTATTCAGCTGAGAGTGAGTCGCATGTGCCTGAGTATACACTGTATATGATGTTTTGTTACCGAAAGTATTCTATCCTCGTCTTTGCTGATTTTACTTTGTACGAGCGGGTACCAGTGTAAAAATATTATATTGCCTATTTTCTGGCAAGTGTTTCTTGTCCGCGTCCCTTTGAAAATGCGGTCGTGTATGAGCAACGGAGCTTCACGTGGGTAAAAAGAAGGCAGCGTGTTTCGCCGCACTGCCATTACGCCGTTACACACCATAATGGAAACAAAAACATTCCGTGTATTTTCATCACAGCACCCTGGGCATAAAGTAAAAGCCGAGAATGTCAGGCTTAGCGGACTTATTACTTCGGTCACAAAACCTTTTTATTATTGTTAAGTATACTTTTGTGATCAGTATTTTACTTAGTTGATAGATTTCATTCTAAACTGAAAACATCACCTGTCTGTCGGTAGGATAGAAGAAATCATCATCATCATCCTGTCATACCTAATGATGGGGTGAGGTGACTCAGAAACAGGGGAGGAAAAAGTGGAGACGTGGAAGCATTATCACCAAAATATCCAGTGGAAAAGGTTCATATAGTGATCCACAGGTCATTAAAGACTCCGAAATTCGCGCTCCTTCTCATAAGCCGGACCATCTAGACATGTATTCATCTGTCCTTTTATCTATCAATCTATCTATTGCCAGACGCCTCAATCCGGTAAGGGGTGGCCACAAACAAATAGCCTCCATGTCCCTCTGTCCCCCGTCACTTCACTGCCCTGCTCACAGCTCACACCCCCCTCTCTCATATACCTCTCCATTCCATCCTTCCATCTCATCCTTGGCCTCTCCCTGCGTCTCCCCCCCCCCTCCACCTCACTCACATACACTCTCCTCGTCCGTCTGTCACTCCATCCTCTTCACATGGCCAAACCACATCAGTGTGTATCTCCTAACGCTTCCTATCACATCCACAACACAACACTCCTTCACTTCCTCATTTGTCAGTCTGTCTCTCCATGTGACTCCGCATGCTCCTCTCAAATAACTCATTTCTACCGCTCTCACTCTTGACTTCTGTCCCTCCAACAACGTCCAAGCTTCACTTCCATATGTTAGAGTTGGTATCACAGTACTGTCATGTAGTAAGTTTTTCACTTCCATGCTCACTTCCCTGTTTGTTATCACTGCTTTCAAGGAACCAGCAACCTTTCTTCCCTGTTGCACCCTTTCAAGCACTTGAGCCTCTAAACTTCCATCCATACTCATCACACTACCCAAGTACTTAAACACACTCACATTATCCATTTCCTCCTCATTCAAACTCACTGTACATTCATTGACTTCATTTCTCACGAAGACCATCACTTTACTCTTCCCTACATTCACCTTTAGATTCCGTTTCTTACACACTCTCCCAAACTCCCCTTCGTCTTCACTTAGCAATACAATATCATCCGCAAACAACAGTACAGGGAGTTTCAATACGTTGCCCTCCCTCATTAAAGCTGCTCCAACATCTGCTGCCCCAATTTCTGTCTCTTTTATAACCCCATCCATATAGAGATTGAACAACCATGGAGACATGACACATCCCTGTTTCATTCCAACATTCAAATAGATCTCACTCAATTCACTGTCCACTCACATTGTAGCCTTAGCACCCTCATACATACTCTTCTCTGCATTTAACAACTTCCCATTTACCCCATATATTCTTAATGTTTTCCATATTCCTTTTCTATTCACCCATCATATGCTTTCTCCAAATCCATGAAGGCCGCATACAACTTCTTCCCTTCTCTAGAAACTTTTCCACAAAAGACCTAAGAATTAATATCTGATCTATGCAACCTCTTCCCTTCCTAACACCTCCCCGTTCTTCACCAAATGATCCCTTTGTTATTTCCCTAACTCAGTATCAAACCATATACTTTTCCTCATACACTAAAAAGACAAATGCCCCTATGATTGCCACACACTACGTTTTCCCCGTTTCTTTTGTACAGGGGAATTATTATACTGGACTTCCTATCCTCCGGGACTCTACCTTCATCCCAGGCCAATCTACACATTGTCCATAATTATCTATTCTATTACTACCCCTCCCCCATGTTTCAGCATTTCACCACGCACTCCATCAATTTCTGGGGTTTTCCCCATTTTGACTTTCTTCATTGCTTCCACTGCTTCCATCCTGCTGATTCCTTCCTGTCTTCTCACCTTCCTCCTTCTCCCAGCCATTTCCCGGCCACTATTACTCGCAAGTCCTTAATTCTCCACACTGAAAAGTGATTTAAAGTGTTCTCTGCGTCTGGTCACATTATTACCCTTTTCCACTACCAATCTGCCATTTTTATCTTTTACTCCCCGACTACTTTTTCACACTGTCTCACTCTCTTTACCTCTTTCCAGAACATCTCCTTACATTCCTTCAACTTTACAATTTCCTTCCAAAGTCCTCATCCACTCTCTTCTTACACTCCCTTACTAATCTTTTCACTTCTATCTTTCTCTCTACGTATAACTCTCTTCCGTCTCTCAGCTTCCTCCATGCCCCTGCTTTCCATCCACTCACTATATGCTTTCTTCTTTTGCGCCACAGCTTCTCTCACCTCTTCATTTACCATACTGTACCTTTCACCCTCTTTTGTCTTCTCGTCATCCTACACACCACCTAACATGCTGCACAGATATCTTCTGTGAATATTATGCACATACCTTCCACCTCTCCCATCTGCTCCAAATCATATTTACAAAATTGCTCCTCCACTACTCTCTTACATTCTTCCGTTTTTTCATCCTCTTGCAACCTTTCTACCCTCCTTATATGGACTACTTCCCACTGTCCTTCCCTCCTGCTGTTCCTCCATTACATTAATTTGAACCTTGACATTCACCACGACCAAGTGTTGGACAGAAAGTGCACTTCCCCAAGCTCTGTATGCTCTTGCATCCATTACTCAACTTCGCATTCTGTCATCCACACACAAAAATCAATCATTGCCTTCCGTTTGTTCAGTTCACTACCCACCCGTGTTATCAACAGCCACATATACCTGTGGATCATTTTGTGACTAAAGAGAGTATTGGCTATCACCAAACGCCTTCCCGCACATAGTGTATGTTTACTAGAGTACTGCCATGCTCATTCACTTCTGCAGGCACACCCCACTCACCAACTACTCCATCCACCTTCACTTTTCCTACTGTCCATTCATATCTTCAATCAAAAACACTCCCATTTCTTTCAAACTTTTCCATGCATACATCCACATTTGCCCAGAACTCTTCTTTCACCCTGCTTGCATGATCTTGCGTTGGCGCATACACGCACACAATCGCCCACATTATAGCCCTTCTTCCAATTTTACCCACACAATCCTCGAGCCAACTGATCTATATTCACTTATCTCCTCCTTCCATCTCTTGCACAGAACATTATTTACTCCTTCTCTTGCTCTCTCATTCTCATCTAATCCTGCACACATACCCCATTCAAACTCCCACTCTCTCGCACTCTCACCTCTCCATTTAGTCCCTGTTATTACACACATGTCTACTTTTGCACACTCAAGCACCTGGACAATCTCTCTCTCTCTCTCTCTCTCTCTCTCTCTCTCTCTCTCTCTCTCTCTCTCTCTCTCTCTCTCTCTCTCTCCCTTTCACCTCATCATTTGCACACCTCGTATACCATGTCACAATCCACAACATGCCTTTGTTCGGTCCTTAGTCGTCTCTTGCTGGTCAGTCCTGGTCTGAGGCTTCTTGTCTGTATTCTTAGTTAGTTGTTTTCCTGGGAGGTGAGAGGGGCACAAACCCCTCGCCAACCTACTTGTAACGGTGGGGATATGTGTTTGTTGGTTATGAGGTTATCACCCAGGACAGCAAATAATTTCCTGATTTACAGGAAATCATTTGGCTTTCCACTCCACGTAGAACTTCCCAAAATTAGAGAACCGATACACTAAGTGTGTGAATGAGGGGCGCACCTACCTACCACTAAACATTACGTCACCACAGATCACTCTGTATGGTATGTCGGTATGTCGTAACTCAGCTGGGTGCACTCGCTCTCTCTCTCTCTCTCTCTCTCTCTCTCTCTCTCTCTGGAGTGTTCGAGCTACATTGTAAAGGAAAATACTAATTGTCTGCTACAGCATTTATTCTCTGAAACTTAGAACCAAGTGAATTAACCGTAATCTTCTTTACTATCTGCATGTTTGGCCAATCAGAAAATTCTGACAACTGTTTCCTATGCGTATCATATTATTCACGAAATTGGACGCAGTGTTGACCGATAGGTTGCCAGAGCACGATAATGAAACCTCCAGACTCATACGTCGCAACTGTAGTATTTATTATTTATCTGACTTGTATGGTCTCAGCAAATAGGCTGCCAGACTACTAATAAACTGATGATGTTGATGATGATGATGTGATAATGATGATGATGATGATGCAGATGATGTGATAATGATGATGATGATGATGATGATGATGATGATTGTTGACACACACACACACACACACACACACACACACACACACACATCAAAACGAACCCTTTTAATCCCAGGTAGACAGCAAAATGTAGTACTTTTGTTGTCACATGATACTAAATATATCATTTTCCATAAGATTCGTGTATTGATTTGTCCTCTTTGGTCGCTGGGACCCGCGAGTAGTCTACCATATTCCAGAATATTTAAGGAAAGGAGACCTTTCTGAACAGATTAAGTGATATAATGATAAACAGTATTTCAAACAAGTTAATGCATGAGTGATAAGAGACCTGAATGTGATGGCAGTGAACTCTAAGGGTTATAACAATGACAGTATGTGAGAGAGGAGAAGATGAGGGGAGAAGGACTGAAAACAAGATGGAGGTGTAGAGGCGAATATAATACGGTCGTGGGGAATATGGTCGTCACTGAGTATGAACAGATTCACATTTAGGAAGTTTTGTCGGGGCCATCCCTCACAGGATGTGGTGCTAATGAATTGATAAATGAGTAGATTTTTAAATATAGTCAGGTATGTAGGTAGCTTAGTAAACTAGTGATAACAGTGTGGTGTCAAATTGTAAAATGATGATAAACTCAACAGTAACGGTAAAGGTCTCGTCACCCGTTAAACGTACCCCCTTAGCTGATGTAGGGCTACCTTCTTTTTCCTTTGCCTTCATCATTATTTTTTCTGTATGCCCTCGTATCTTCTTGGTTCGTTCATTCTCCCTGTCAGGGACTGTTACTTCTTTCCCCTCTTTATTTGGCTCTACACTGAATGACAAGCCTAATGGTTTCCTCTAACCCAGGAAAACATTTTTATGGGGTGTATATTACGGTGCACTCTTAGCCCTTAATTAAGCACCAAAAAGGGATAAGATAAGGTTTCCAAGAAAACTAACTTTACTGTTCACTATAACATACACAACCAAAGAAGAAACCAGGGTTCGTTTTACAAAAGGGAGGATTCATATAGGCCTCAGGATACAAATATAAAACAAGTTATTTCTTACCTAACCAGAATACACTCAGTGGAAGCTAAGTACTCACAAAGCTCGAGGAAACGTGGAGACTTCGAAGGTTAAATCCAGATATAAATCACACACTAATGTAAATGGAGGAGTGAATAAAAAATGTTAGATGATACACAAACAGTGTGTTTTGTAATCAAAGTCACGTATTGAGTAGTGTTGGGGAAAAGTGCAACACAATGTGAGAAAAGTGTATCGTGACAGTAAATGGGACAAAATGTGTACAAATGACAAAATGTGTACAGGGATGTGTGTACAAAAGGAGACAAAATGTGTACAGGGATGTGTGTACAAAAAGAGACAAAATGTGTCTCTTCACACTTTCCTGGAGCTTATAAAGGAGACTTACTCCGCCTTTCTCAGCTAATTAACCACCAGGCTGTCTTAAAAATAATCTCTGTCCATACAGAAACAATAGAGGCACCTGCTACCAATGAGGGCCTCATACACTTCACACAGAACCAATTGCGTGCCATCAAGAACGTGACGAAAGCGCCATTTAGGCTTCTACTTGGCAAACATCCCTACTTTGCTCCTCCCACATTATGTCACACCCACAGTTCAAGGACAAGAGGAACTATCTGCGTAATTTGTGAGAAAAACATCTGGTGTGTTATCAGTTGAGAAGGCAAAAAGTGACAGCTAAGTAAATACAGCTGGGGACCAGGGTTACCCTTTACAGGCAGCAAAACTGATAAGAAAAAAGATTTATATTCTTAATGGCTCGCTTCTCTCTCCTTTCATTATCACCTTATCTTCTGTTTCACCCATTCACTACTGGGGTAACTACGCCAGTGACACCTCTCTTCCTGAGAGAAGAAATTTCCCAAGGGGAAATTTCTGGATACTGTACAATCAAGTTCTTGACAGTTAATCTGCTAAAACATTACTAACACCTTTTACATGTCTTACATCAAGGGAGTATGCTTGCAAAAATAGGGCCCAACGGGTCAATCTAAGATTTTTGTCCTTAAATCGGGACAAAAATTTCAGAGGGTGGTGATCCTTCTCTGGGCCTTTTGAACTTTTTTGCTAAAATAGCACACAGGCATCTCAAAGCCTTCATCATTATCCTGAAGCAAAACTGCGCCGGCCCCTAGGCCACTGCCATCAACAGCTAATTTAAAGGGTTTATCAAAATTGGGAGCTTGAAGCACTGGGTGACTTGACAGGATGGCTTTGACTTTAGAATAGGGATCCTCACATTCTGGTTTCCACTCATACTTGACTCCTTTTCTTAACAAATCAGTGAGCGGAGCTACAAGATCAGAGAAATTCAGGACAAAATGTCTGTAGTACCCCATCATACCCAAGAATCGTTGCAACTCTCTCTTATTTTTGGGTTGGGGGGAATTGACTATGGCCTGAACTTTAACATCAGGTGGACTCACTTGGCCTAAACTGACCACATAACCTAGGTACTACACTCGAGCCCTCACAAATTCACATTTAGCTAAATCAAGCACTAAAATATCAGAGGACAGTCTCTGAAGCAAGGTATCTAGTTGGCTCAAGTGTTGTTCCCAGGTGTTGCTAAAAAATAACAACATCGTCAAGGTAAGTGATACAGTTCTCAACATCCTTGGTGAGATCATTCATCAGCCTTTGGAAGGTGGCAGAAGCATTCTTCATATCATAGGGCATGACCTTACATTTATAAGTCCTACCACCGACCACAAAACAGGAAATTTCTTGGGCCCTTTCTGTGTGTGGGACTTGCCAATGTCCCTTCTTTAAATCTAATTTTGTAATAAACTTAGCACTGCCTATCGCTTCCACAATCATCTACTCTAGGAAGTGGGTAAGTATCAGTCTTGGTAAGGGAGTTGACTTTACAGTAATCAATACAAAAGCGATGTGACCCATCGGGTTTTGGAACCACTATGACCAGGGAGCACCACTCACTTTGACAGGACTCGATTAACCCCTGCTGCAACATGTAGTTCAGCTCCTCTCGAATGATGGTCTGCTTCTGAGGACTAGCCCAGTAGGGGGACTGCTTTATAGGGCTGGCATCTCCAACGTCCACATCGTGTTGTGCCACTTCCGTCCGTCCTGCGGTGTCCCGGAAGACATCAGGGAACTTCCTGAAAAGGGCAACAAGCTCAGCACATCGCTCCGCAGTCAAGTGGGAGAGTTTATCAGTCAGTGTACTCCAAGCTTCCTGGTTTTCTCTCCAACTGGTCATCTGGTCCAAAGTCAAAGGGCAGCCCTCGTCCTCCACCATCTCGACAGCCGACACCTTGCATGCAGCACTAGGGGGGTCCGCAAACTCGACAGCCAACACCACACATGCAGCACTAGGGGGGTTCACGTCTCGCCTGTGGTACTCCTTCAACATATTTATATGGCACAATCTTCGTTCCTTCCTCAGGTCTGGGGTTAAAATTACATAATTTACTTCACCTACCCTCTTTTCCACTAGATAAGGGCCTGCAAAACTTGCCTACAGAGGCTGACCATGAATGGGAAGCAAGACAAGAACTTGATCGCCTGGGTGAAACACTATGTGCCTAACTTTCTTAGAGTGGTCATACCACCTTTTCATCTTTTCCTGAGAGGACTCCAAGTGTGCCCTGGCTACTTCCATACTATAGGCCAGTCTTTCTTTAAATTTTGACACATAGTCTAGCAAGTTGATTTGGTCATAATCCTTGACCCATTGTTCTTTGAGGAGTTTAAGAGGACCTCTTACTTCATGGCCAAAGATTAACTGAAATGGGGAGTAGCCCAAGGACTCGCTCGGTGCCTCTCTGGTTGCAAAAAGTAGGAAAGGCAAACACTTGTCCCATTCCTTTTCATCAACACATAGTTTTCTGAGCATACTCTTCAAAGTTTGGTGATACCTCTCTAATGCACCTTGACTCTGAGGATGATATGCTGAGGAAGTGATCTGTGAGATTCCTAACTCCTTAAGGGTTTGTCTGAACAGTTTGGAATTAAAATTACTGCCTTGATCCGACTGCACTTCTTTAGGGAGACCAAAACGGGTAAAGGTTAGCATCTCCTTTACAACCAATTTAGCTAAAATATTTCTCAAGGGAATGGCTTCAGGTATCTAGTGGTCATGTCTAACATTGTGAGGATGTACTGGTGGCCTGAAGAGGTCTTAGGCAAAGCGCCAACAATGTCCACAAGGACTCTAGTGAATGGGGTCTCAAACACAGGTAGAGGAATCAAAGGAGCCGCAGGGATGGGCTTATTGCTCTTACCGAATAGCTGACAGGTGTGACATGACCTACAGAACCGGGAGACATCTCGACGGATTCCAGGCCATTAAAAATGCTGCCAGATGCGGGAGAGAGTCTTCCTCACCCCTAAGTGACATGCTAAAGAAGAGTCATGAGCAATGGACATAATTTTTTGCCTATAGGGTCTTGGAACCACCACCTGATGTACAGTCTCCCACTCGTTATCATGAGCAACACTATACCTCATACCAATTAATCTGGCCAGGCATGTATGGCAACACTGTTCCTGCCGAGATTCTGATTGGCTGGAGGTGTTTGTTCGATTTCGTTGTTGCTGAAACTGATACTCTCTTTATTATCAGATGTGACACTGAGTTTGTCGACAATACAATCGTCAAAAGCAATAAGAAATTCGTTATATACTTATCGACAATGAAATTTTCGTAGGAAGATAGAGATATGAGTCAACAAAGTATTATAACAGTCCAAGTCAAGGTCAGCATTCGAACAATTCCTTTAAATCTCTGACACTCCGTAATGTCACAGAAAATTATGGAAACCTGCTTAATCTATGCGTTGGTATAACACACATTTAAATTTTAAGATCAGTCCGCACCCTTAAATCGTGCCACAACTCTGAGTAATTAAAAATTCTAATGAAAAAACGAGTTCTGCGGGAAGGGAGGTTTGAAAAAATCGCGAAAAATCAAAGTAGGCTAAAGGAAAACTATTTCATTGTATACCCTCTATTATCACAGTACGGACTGATCTTAAAATTTAAATGTGTTATACCAACTCATAGATTAAGCAGGTTTCCTTAATTTTCTGTTATATTACGGAGTTGCAGAGTTAAAGGAATTGTTCGAATGCTGACCTTGACTTGGACTGTTAAAATACTTTGTTGACTCATATCTCTATCTTCCTACGAAAATTTCATTGTTGATAAGTATATAACGGATTTCTTATTGCTTTTGACGATTGTATTGTCGACAAACTCAGTGTCACATCTGATAATAAAGAGAGTATAAGCTTTAGCAACAACGAAATCGAACAAACACCTCCAGCCAATCTGAATCTCGGCAGGAACAGTGTTGCCATACATGCCTGGCCAGATTAATTGGTATGAGGTATAGGAGGTCTCCATCTTCTCATTAACACGTTATTTGGTCTTAAATAATAACACTCTGTCAGTTCAGACTCACATTCCTCTTCCCTAACTGCTGAGTCAATTAGAGTGGCAATCTCTGGATCAGATCTTTGCATATCAGCTAACTTTGCACTTGCATCAGTCTGGAGAGAATCATCAACCTCTGGGTCATTTAACTGGGCAAAAAAAGTATCACCAAGCCCAATATCATCATTGGCCTTGTCAGTGCCATTACTGTCAACATTCTCATGGCTGGCATTTGCCGTCATAGCTCTAGTTACAGCACATGCGGGAAACAGTTTAGGACATGTATCTTCCAACTCATTAGTCCTATCCTCACTCAGGGGAGTTTTTGACATGCAGGGAACAGCACTCACCTGTCCTCCAACCAGGTCATTACCCAAAAGGAAAGTGACCCCTTCTACAGGAAGCTGGTCAATAACACCCACACGCACTGAACCAGTAACTAACTCTGACTGGAGCTTCACCTCAACTAGGGGAACAGATACAAACTCAGCTATACCCTGCAGCAAGACACATTCATTAAGGTCAGCTACATCAACAATCCCTTTCAACATTTGTGACTGTGAAGCTCCTGTGTCTCTAAGTATAGTGACTTCCTTACCACCTTTTCCATCAACTGAAACTAACCCCTTAGAAATAAAGTTAGCAAATAAATGACCTGCGAAGGAGTCACTTTGAGTACTGCTTGGGGGAGGACAGTCTGATGGCGTCTTATTACCACTCTCACCTGAACCTGACGGCTGCACTGCCCCAGTCTTACTAGCGTCTAACACTGGCTCTACAGGAGTCTGTCTATCCACCACTGACAGTTCCACTCTGGCCTTATCAACAATATGCACCTGCTGGGGGTTGTGTCTGACTACCTCTAACAATATCTGTGGGTGGCTACTCTCTGTTAGTGTCAAAAGATCCCCAAGAGTTTACCAACGTAATAGGTTTTATAGAGGGATTTTTCCCTCGTTTCTTCCAGCACCAATCCTCCAAGTGCCCCGTTTTCTGGCAATACTGGCAAAACCTGACACTTTTTCTTGACCCTCTGGCAACACTGTCCTCACTTACTTTCGTAGAACTAACATGCTCTGGGGTTGCAGTGTTCCCACTAGTGTCACTTGACGTTAACTTGCCTTTACCAGAAGAAGGGCTCACAAAAAATGGTTGATTCACTCTCCTACCCTTAACAAATAATTGATGCTTACGTTCATGCTTATGAATTATACTATAGTTATCTGCTACAACAGCAGCCTCAGCTAGGGTATCTAAATCTTTTTCCACTAGGTATGTAGCCACATCCCTATCTATCTTACCAGTGAAGTTCTCCAAGATCATTAATTCTTTAAGTTTACAGAAATCATCAACTTTCTTAGAATGCAGCCATTGATAAAATAAGTCTGTGAGTACTATAGCATAATCCACATGAGTCTGATCTTCCTGTTTAAAAGTGGATCTAAATTTAAGCATATATGCCTCTGGCACGAGTTCATTTGCTTTGAGAATGGCATCTTTTAAACAATCATAGTTAGCACCTTGATCAACAGATAAAGAAATATAAGCCTCTTGAGCCTTTCCTTTCAAAACACTCTGCAGCAGTACTGTCCAAGAGTCTTTTGGCCACGAGAGACGACCTGCTACCTTTTCAAACATATGGAAATACTTGGTGACATCTTGCTCATTATAGGGAGGTACTAGCTTAATGTTCCTAGCAACATCAAAAGATTCCTTGGCAGATGAACTACCAGTTCTAGGTAAACCAGGGAGCTTCAGTCTGTATTCATGATCCATTTGCTTTTGTCTCATTTGAGCCTGTAATTCTATTTCCCTCATTTTGGCATTCCATTCTTGTTCTCTCGTTTTTGCTTGCACTTGAAGTTCCCTCAACTTAATTCTGGCTAGCTCAAGTTGCACTTTGTCACAAGTATCATAAGCAGAAAACTCACTTGGGCCAGGTATCTCCGATGCCAAAGGCTCAGGGTCAACACCTTGTGCAGTATCAAATGGCTCAGAACTAGCTATAGAGGACTCACTTTGCTCAAACATGGTGTCCAATATTAAATCAAGTAACTTAGTCTTAGTGACTGAGGCAGGAAATCTCAACTGTAAAGCCTGGGCAAGCAATATGAGCTCGTGTTTTGTGAGTGTTTTCACTCTGGTTGGGGAAGGCCTAGAATCCAAAAATGCTTTCACATCACTGTCACTCATTAGGGCCATGATTACTGATTACAGTTAAGTAGGTAAGAGTAAGCACTGTGTATGTGGCTAAGATTGCCAATATTATGTCACAGAGCTATCCCGGCCAGGAGGTCGCCAAATTGTTATGGGGTGTATATTACGGTGCACTCTTAGCCCTTAATTAAGCACCAAAAAGGGATAAGATAAAGTTTGCAAGAAAACTAACTTTACTGTTCACTATAACATACACAACCAAAGAAGAAACCAGGGTTCGTTTTACAAAGGGAGGATTCATATAGGCCTCAGGATACAAATATAAAACAAGTTATTTCTTACCTAACCAGAATACACTCAGTGGAAGCTAAGTACTCACAAAGCTCGAGGAAACGTGGAGACTTCGAAGGTTAAATCCAGATATAAATCACACACTAGTGTAAATGGAGGAGTGAATAAAAAATGTTAGATGATACACAAACAGTGTGTTTTGTAATCAAAGTCACGTATTGAGTAGTGTTGGGGAAAAGTGCAACACAATGTGAGAAAAGTGTATCGTGACAGTAAATGGGACAAAATGTGTACAAATGACAAAATGTGTACAGGGATGTGTGTACAAAAGGAGACAAAATGTGTACAGGGATGTGTGTACAAAAAGAGACAAAATGTGTCTCTTCACACTTTCCTGGAGCTTATAAAGGAGACTTACTCCGCCTTTCTCAGCTAATTAACCACTAGGCTGTCTTAAAAATAATCTCTGTCCATACAGAAACAATAGAGGCACCTGCTACCAATGAGGGCCTCATACACTTCACACAGAACCAATTGCGTGCCATCAAGAACGTGACGAAAGCGCCATTTAGGCTTCTAATTGGCAAACATCCCTACTTTGCTCCTCCCACATTATGTCACACCCACAGTTCAAGGACAAGAGGAACTATCTGCGTAATTTGTGAGAAAAACATCTGGTGTGTTATCAGTTGAGAAGGCAAAAAGTGACAGCTAAGTAAATACAGCTGGGGACCAGGGTTACCCTTTACAGGCAGCAAAACTGATAAGAAAAAAGATTTATGTTCTTAATGGCTCGCTTCTCTCTCCTTTCATTATCACCTTATCGTCTATTTCACCCATTCACTACTGGGGTAACTATGCCAGTGACAACATTCACAATGCTAGGTGGGAACCATGATGTCCCTCTTAACTAAGTGGAGAGATGCAAGTGCGGCTTACATTCAAGAACAAAACTTCCAGATAGTTCTTTGTGACACAGTAATGTGGCCAGATGCTGTTTGCCGAAAGGTAACATCAGTTCATTGCACGGGATGACCCTGACAGGGCAAATGCCTGCCTACTGTTGATGGTTCTGCTCAGCCAGACAGACCAGAGTTACTCAACAACAACATCACCGACAATTGCACACGAGGAATGGTCATGAGCTTTACCCAGAACACATATATGACAATTGATGTGCAAGGCTTAAAGGCAGTTTCCTGGTGAAATTTCAAAGCAGACTGATGCTCCCACACGTGAGCTTTTCAGCCGTTTTTTTTTTTTCTGCTGTAACTTAGCCACACCCACAACATGAATACTAAGTCAAGGTTGCATGAAAATCAACCAGCCTAAATAATGAGGTAGGAATGAATGTCCTTAATTACCAGTCTGTTTTAATCTGAAGTAACTGGTTCACTCCCACAATTTGAATACTATGTCGTGGTGGCATGAAAATCAATGGGACTCAGTAAAGAGGTAATAATAAGTTTCCTTGGTTACTAATCAAACTGAGCCTTTCATCTGCATACACATGGCCAAAAACCGAGTTGAAAGGGCTTAGGGATCTTCGTCAGGCTAGTAATGCTGGTATTGAGCTACAGCAACACCACACATTACATTTTCCTCCCCCATTACGAAAAAACAAAGACTGTTTATATAACAGTGTTAGAATTATTGCCATCAGATCCAGAGGGAGGAGCACTTTATAAAAAATAAAAATAAAAAGACAAGCCGAGACAGCCCGCAAAATTTTTCCCTTCGTAAACAGAGTGAACTAACTTAAGTCATAATAAGCATCGTTCATTTAGAGGTATGTGGACACATTGCGTAAAAAGATGTGGGGGAGGGAGTAGGACGATTATGACAGTTCCTGAGTTGGCCACTTACTTCTATGAAAGTCTCGAAGTATCGGTCAGCTTTTACATTAGCCAGCTAAACAAAAAAGAGGCGGGACTGAGGCGCGTGACAGAAATGGGTTCTAGAACGTCAGTATTAACACTGAAGTAGCAATTTAAGACGGGTGCAGTTTTAAAGTTAATACCACCCCTTGGCAAACTTGCCTAAAAAAAATAAAGAACGAAAATATTTCTTGTTCACTGATAGAGCAAAAAGTGTGAAAAATATCAGCTGGAATGCTTTTACGAATGTCGGTGGATTTTTCTGTTAGTAAAGTTTGCTTTAACAAAATTTATATAATCAAACTGTTTCTTCACCAGCCTAGGAGCAAACCACTTCTCTGATCACTTGGTCACCATCTCTCTATACAGTATAATATTTGAAATTGCCTATGAATTAGGTGAGCTATGTGTAACCAAAATGTTTTGACATCACTTTGCATGCATTTCAAACAGCAAAACACATATAAAACAAAAAGCGGTGCCAAGCCACAGCAAACCTATCCTCGGCAGTCATTTTAGCACTGACGTATAAACACAACAGTATATCTTGTCAAAGATGTCACATATCAAAATTAGCGTAAATCGAATGAAAATTGACAATTTTATACCCATTTGAAATGTTAGGCCCTACCCACCTGACACTGACCCCCCTACCGCTAACTGTGAGCCCCCTGATGCAATGAGATAATTATGTTATAGGATGCAGATCTGAAAGATGCGCCTTTAGGTTTTGGTTTCATGTCGATGTGACGAACCTGAAACAAGTTATGGCGAGAAAAACGATTTCTCTGACATTTTTATAGGCCTACAGCTTAGGCCTTGGCCCAGTTTGGCTCAAAATTTTATCAGGTAATCAGAAGGTCATAGTCCATCATCCCTGTAATTTTAGTACAAATCACACCAGTAGTTTTCGCATAAAGTTGTTAACAGACAGACAGACAGACAGACAGACAGACAAATAGGCAGACAGACAGACAACAAACAGACAAATCGAGTGAAAACAATACCCGTCCCCGAGCCCCTCCGGGGAGGGGACTTGTAACTAAAATTCTGAGGTTCCTGAAGCAATATTCAAAGAACTCCATATTCAAGATGAAAAGACTTTTACCACTGAAGACGTAATATTCAAGGGCACTTGGTATGACCCAAATTTTTCTTCGGATTTTGACCTACGACTTTGAGATCAAGGCCAAGGTCATGCTTACTATGCAAATCATGTTCACTTATGACCCATTACATTTCCACTGAGTTTGGTCAAAATCGGCCAGATAGTCCCGATTTAGCACTTTCAGGCATGAGGCGGCTATTTTGACTTTCCTCTATATCTCAAAATGTATTTCTTGGATCTCAGTATCAATGCCCAGGTGCACTAGTGCACGTTGAGGACTACATACTGGAACATTTGCAAAGCAATCGATTCAGTAGTTTTTGCTGTGCAGGAGAGCAAAAATTAAAAAAAACAAAAACAAAAAACATACAGAAGAGGGTGCTAATGAGGAGTTAGAGCTAGGATTCTATTTATTTACTTATTTATTTGTTTATTTATTTATTTTTGCAAAAAGAAGCCTGCAACGAAGTTACTTCACTCCTGAAAATTTCAAGTCTCTATCTCAAACGGTCTTGGAATGCTAGCCTTCTAGCGCTCCCCTCCTACCCCCCAGACAACAACAACAATAATAATAGCAATATATACAATATCGATAAGAACTCCACAGAATATGGAGTCTTAATGAGGTTCATCACTGGCCCTAACTTTTATACAGGCATGATTTTTCTTTTCTTCGGATAAACTACTTTGTCTTTTATCTCGTCACACACCAGTATTTTTGCCACGACAACAACAGTACGCGGTGACGAAGAGTTCAGAGATGCGGTACACACAAGGGATAGGTACTGCGTATTGTATTACTAATAGAGGCCTTTCCTTACAAAGAATGTGTTCACCGATACTAACACACACACACACACACACACACACACACACACACACACACACACACACACACACACACACACACACATACATACATATATATATACAAAAACTTTACCGTACTAAATGTGGTTACCTTTTCAGTGCGATGACTCGTCTTGCATACATTATTCTTGACACGTCCAGACAATTTTTTGATATATAACGACTATTTTTAATGGTGGAGAGTGGATCTGAAGCAGCTGCTGTTTGCAGATGATACTGCACTGGTGGCTGATTCAGAGGAGAGATTGAGACAGTTGGCAGTGGAGTTTGGAAGGGTGTGTGAAAGGAGGAAATTGAAAGTAAATGAGAATAACAGTAAAGTGATGAAGTGTACGAGGTTGGTAGATGGTAGGGGGATGAATATAGTTTTGAAAGGCGAGTTGCTTGAGGAGGTAGAGTGTTTTAAATATCTAGGGTCACATGTTGCTGTGGATGGAAGAATAGATGCAGAAGTGAAGTTTAGAATAAATGAAGTAGAAAAGGTGCTGGGAGGAATGAAAAAAGAGTTTAGATGTCGTTCGCTTAGAATGGATGTAACGAGAAGGCTGTATGAGGGTGTTGTGGTACCGACTGCATTGTATGGGGCTGAAACATGGAATATGGGTGTAGCAGAGAGGAAAAGTTTGAATGTAATGGAGATGAGGTGTCTGAGGAGTATGTGTGGAGTGACGCGTATTGATCGAGTGCGAAATGATGAAGTGCGAAGGAGAACTGGAGTTGTTCGGGAGATGGCTGGTAGAGTTGAGCAGAGGGTGTTGCGATGGTTTGGGCATATGAAGAGAATGGATAATGAGCGATTGGTGAAAAAGATAACTAGCTCTGATGTGAGAGGTGTAAGGCTGAGAGGAAGACCACGAATAGGATGGATGGACAATGTGAAGAGAGCGCTGGATGCGAGAGGGATGTCTTTTGAGCAAGGAAGAGTGGCTATACGTGACAGAAATGGGTGGAGAGAAATTGTGAATGATTAAGTGATGACGCAGCCCTGAGGGGATATTCTCCCGCATTTGGTCTGATCAGCTATTTCAGGTCAGGTGCGGGTAAGGGGATGAGTCTGTTATGATGTGGCAAGGGTAAACCAGCTCTGCTGTCGGGCCCTGCTGCGGATGTCACTGATTGCATTGCGCAGTTGACCCTTGTGCAGTGTGGTGCGGTTAGGATCTGTCCGTTCTCCCCTTTGGGGCTAAGATGCGAATGAATGTGTTTGAATGGATGAGTAAATGGGGAGTGTGTCGTCCTGTCTCGGCTACCTCCCTTTCCTTGGGGGAAGCAGCCTAGGTATATAGATAGATAGATAGAGACTTTTAATTTCGTTTCTGCCGTCACATACGGTCCATTTCATAGCTTAGGAGGGGATCTTGTGTTGAGTGAGTCTAGGATCCGTCATGTTCCAACCACATAATTTGCCCCATACTAGAATTAATTCCTAGACATGTAACTTGCAGGGTTTTTTTTCTTTTTCAACGTTTTAACAACACTAAGGTTATTGGGGTGGCGATCTCTTGAATGTAGTGGACTATGGTAACCAGTTAGTGAAAATGTTGAAAAGGCTATACATACAGCAACTCAGTAGGCGGAAGTCTCTCCTGGTTATGCTAAAATCGTCTGATTATGACAAGAGTAATATTTAAAAACAATGTGCCGCACTGATTGGCAAAGGCAGAGGTGCTATGGTCAACCCAATAACCCAGAACTAGTTTGTGGCTGTTGTTTTTCCATTTTACCCACATACTCCACCAGATTATGCCTTTTTTTTTTTACATTCAAGTCTCTTTTCAGCTTGTACCCTAATGTTCCTTAACTGAGTCGGACAATCACGGCAGCATCAGGACTTTTACTCTTTCTTTTCTTTTTTTTTAAGACAGTCTGGGAATTTATTTACAGGTTTAGGGCCCACTTATGATTAATTATTTGCTGCAATATATATATATATATATATATATATATATATATATATATATATATATATATATATATATATATATATATATATATATTTTTTTTAACATGAAGAGCAAGTTACATGAGATAATTCTGAGTCTGTTTTCCCTCATGGTCCCTATAAAAACACATCATCGTTACAACTGGGAATTGATCGTAAGTTTATTTGTGAATCCCTGCCCATGATGGCTGGCATTAAGCCGTAATGAATCATAAACCATATATCATGTGAAAGTTACGATCACTTAGCAATAAATGACTGATTTATCACGAGATGAAAAAGAAGAGAGATTCATAAAACACACCTCTTGTCTTTTAAGTCCTCAGTTTGATGACGCCTGTTTTCGCCATAACTAGATAAGATCTCAACAAAATTTCATCGACTGGAATGAATATCGCTAACTCTATCCAGAAAACTGGAAAGCTGAAAGCAACGAGTCGAGGTGGTCATAACAGAAAGAAAAGTGTTACTATGATTGAGGTTATAGTTTTTTAACACCTTGCACGGAGAGACAACATGACAGTTAACACCATGCAAAAGAATAATTATAGACGTTACGCCAGTCAAGACGTGACACTACACGAGGAGTGACACCTTGCAAAAAATGACACCATACAAGACACCCAATTGAAACTAAAGACATGCCCCCATACATGAAGTCAAACTTATTCAACACCAAGCGAAAAGTGACATCAAACCCACCGTCATCATCATCATCCTGATCTTTTTCCCTCCTATAGATGGGAAAACTAAAACCACAGCTAAAGTGATACGATTTAAGTAAACTAAACTGACATGGCCAACAGCGAGAAATGGGACATAGAAAGCAGCTGTCCTGTCTTCGTCGCTGCTCAGTAGTGATAGTTGCGCAATCGAACTCTTTATTTACCAAAGGAATTTTAAAGCCCTTTTCACTTCATTTTGCTGACTCCTGCATGTGATTGCCCTTCGGAATTCTTTCGAAACATACTCTAAAAATCATCATCATTATCATCATCGTTCACACAAACACTTATCATTCTCTTCATAGTCGGTTTTGTGCATTGCAATACTATCTCAGCAGTCTCACTTCTACACATTGTCAATTGAGTTACTTTATATACATCTTTCACACCTCACACTCTATCCAACCAGTCAATCACATCACCATCCTGACCCCTATTCCCATCCACGAATTAGGTGAAGTAGTATCCAGAAACTAAGAAAGGAACCAAAGAACTATCAAAGAGCATGCCCTGTGAAATGGATCACATTCACACAGTCATAACCCAAACCGGAATTCTGGATCCTCGCAAGCAAAACCTTTCTGCGCAAATTCTTGCTTATATGTTTGTCTTTCGATGCGCTTCACGTAGATTTTGTAAATAATAGCTAGATATTTAATGCTCTTTGCGTTTTAGTAATGTGTAGACTGGACATGTAGAGGTGTGCGGTACATAGGAGGGCTACTGGGCCTTGAAAGCAGGCTGTGAAGCCTATGCCCAGAGTCGGACACATAAAAAAAAAAAAAAAAAAATTATCAGAGACAAAGAAAGGTCAGACATGTTCTTTTACCATCACATGCTGCAGGAATTACTGTCCAGAATTGGGGGCATTTCCAAACCTTTGCGCTGTCAGTATCAATATTACGTCCCAAGATTCTCGTGCGATGGATAGATTGACAGATAAAATGACAGACAAGCAGATAGACCAGTAGACTGATAAAGTGAAAAACAAGCGGATAGTTTGACAGATTGATAGACAGAGAGACAGGCAGACAGACAGACTGATAGATATATAAACTGACAGACAGACAGAGTAAGACATAATTAATGGAGACAAGCAGATAGCTAGCTAGTTGGCTAGCCAGCTAGAAATTAGTTAATCCTATAGACTGACAGACAGATAGATAGATAGATATATAGATAGATAGATAGGCCCGACATGTGAAACCAAAATGTTTGACAGACATTTATATGGAGCCACAACATCAAATTTCAGAACGTCAAAAATCTTAATAATTGTGTTCAGGATAATGCTAGACTCTATATTGCAGCTCTGGTGTGTCGAATCGTCCTATGTGAGTCACCAAAGATAAAGTCAGCCCAGTAAGCCAGGATGAGTTCAGTGACAGACCACAAGACACACAAACAACGACAAACTCACCACATAGGCAAGCAAAAAAAAAAATGTATAATATTCATGAAAGATCTTAGCCTGTTTCAATGGAAAACAAGCCTCCGTAACAATTCTATCTATCTATCTATATACCTAGGCTGCTTCCCCCAAGGAAAGGGAGGTAGCCGAGACAGGACGGCACACTCCCCAATTATTCATCCATTCAAACACATTCATTCGCATCTTAGCCCCAAAAGGGAGAACGGACAGATCCTCACTGCACCACACCGCACAAGGGTCAACTGCGCAATGCAATCAGTGACATCAGCAGCAGGGCCCGACAGCAGAGCTGGTTTACCCCTGCCACATCATAACAGACTCATCCCCTTACCCGCACCTGACCTGAAATAGCTGATCAGACCAAATGTGGGAGAATATCCCCTCAGGGCTGCGTCGTCACTTATTCATTCACAATTTCTCTCCATTTATTTCTGTCACGCACAGTCACTCTTCCTCACTCAACAGACATCCCTCTTGCATCCAGCGCTCTCTTCACACTGTCCATCCATCCTATTCGTGGTCTTCCTACTACGTAACAATTACATATAAAATATTATGGCTTAAAACACTTCTTTCGTCGAATTTTCAATGTATTATTCACGCTGATTGCGTATGAAGTTTTTAGGAGCTGCAGGAGGTAGGATTTGAAAAAAAATTTCTTTTGCAACTTCAGCCAAAGATTTTTTAAATACAACCTTCAGTACGGAAACTGTAGCTGGATGCCATTCCCTGACGTCACTGAAAATAGTAATAATAATAAGCTTACGGAAAGCAAGAAAAGATGACTCACATAAGTTGGTTTCTATGTGTTTGTGTGTGTGTGTGTGTGTGTGTGTGTGTGTGTGTGTTTCCAAGTCACCAAAGAGGTAACGTCCTGGCTCGTTTTTGTTCAAGTGATGTCTCTGCCATGACCTGTCTTGCCGGCAGAGGCCTAGTTCACCGGGTGTAGAGCTTGTTGCCACTGCAGTTAGCCTACCTACTCTAACATTACATAAACATTTACAAAATATATTGTGATTTCGTAAGCGTCTGTAACCACTGATGTTCTTTATCCTACCCGACAATGCCAGATTTAATTTTGATTTTCATTGTGACTAATGATGTGTTATGATTAAATGGCGTTAAGATCCCTGACATAATCCGACCCACCTAAGCTATCCCAACTAAAAATCAGAAAATACCAACCACTAGCTATCGTTACTGAGTGAATTAATACTGTATCCGCCTCCAGTAAGTAAAATGCTGGTATTGCACAATTATTTCTTCATTGTTAGGACAACGTTAACACACTTTTCCAAGTATCACAAGATAATTTCATTATCTGAGAATGATTCATTGCACCTTGCGTGTACATGTTAGCCATAGCTCAACTTATGTCCTTCATGCAGTTGTAATTATTTTGGTAGTGATGGTGGCTACGGTGATTCTTTAGCAACGATAAAAATGTCCAAGATAGCTGGCACACCGGCAGTGATTGAGAATCTTGTCTGGTGAATGTGATGTTGAAGCGTGATTGCGGCGGTAACTGCGGTAATGAAAATGATACTTGTATTTGTGGGAATCATCATCGTAGTTTCTGTGGGAGTGTATAGTTCTTTGTGACTGTGGTAGCTGTGGTAGAAATAATGATAATGGTATTTCTGGTAGTGATGGTGACAGTGAATAGTGTGTGGTGGTGGTGGTGGTAACAGTAGTTCTGGCGATAGCGGGAGAGCATGGCATGATATTAATATTTACATTTCAGTAAGCATTATCCGCCAACTAAGAACTAGATTAGGTTAGGCTAGGTTAAGATGTTTATTAGATATTTATCGGTTAAATTAGATTATCTATCAATCTATCAACTACCTACCTATTAAATTATTTATTTATCTATATCTATCTATCTATCGATCGATCGATCTATCTATCTGCCTCTGTCTACCTACCTATCTGTCAATCAGTCAATCTATCTATATATCTATCTATCTATCTACCCATTTGTCTATCTATCTGTCGATTAGTCTATCTATCTGACTGTCTACCATTCAACCATTCTACCTACCTACCTACCTACCCATCTATCAATCTATCAATCAGTCAATCAATCTATATCAACATCTATCAATCCATCTGTTTATCTATCCATCTATCTATTTACCAACATGAATAATCCGAATGTGATTTCCATACCAGTAAGACATCCACATAGCCTGCTCCCAGCAGTAGCCTACAGTCGGGGTCCAGGGTTGTAAGTCGTCTTCTAAGGAAAATAGGACTTGGTTATATTGTATGATTCCATAATGACCTTCATGCCATCGGTAGCTGTTAATTTCATCGTTCTTCTTTTGGGGGAATATTTTATATTTTCGTTATCAGGAACAATTTTTTTTCTATGTTCTGGCGTATGTGTGATCCAGTCGGAAACATACATACTCCGTCCACAAGAAACAGAACCCTGACTCAATTCTCTAGCCAACTACTGGAGGAGCTAAGGCCAGGGTTGTCTTAACTCCAGTCTGCTCGTTACCAAGAGCTGAAAATGCAATCCAGGACGTGAGATATAAATCGATGGTTGTGTGTCGTATTTAGGGAGGATATTTGAGTGTTTTCCCTGTCGGACAAAATTACATGAGCTTGTATCTGTTCCCCGACACAAAAATACGACACAAATATGTTGGGTTTAGCTGTGGCTTTCGCTCCTTCAATGAATTTCACTCTCTCAGTCCCTAAACCATTCTCTTTCACCATCCAACCTTGGTTTTTAATTTGTTTTTGGACATATTATGGTATCTTTTATATTCATTGCTCATAGTTACCTTGAAATTATTCACTGTCGCTAAACATTACCAATAGAATTCCTTTGTTTGGGATACAAAATACAAAACAACTTTATCATTATTTATTTTTTTTCATCACGTTAAAAAAATAAAAGCCAACAAATCAATGGCTAAAACAATGCCTGGCTGCATTAACCAAACACGACAAACCCTCATAGTTTGCTAACCCCCTGCTGGAATGGGACACCAGGATATTGTATTCTAGTGTGTGTATGTGTGTGTGTGTTGGGGTGGGTGGGTCGTGGACGAGGGTGTTTGTGTGTGTGTGTGTGTGTGTGTGTGTGTGTGTGTGTGTGTGTGTGTGTGTGTGTGTGTAAGTATGAATGTGTGTGTATATATGTGTATTTATGTGCATCTGTGTGTGTGTGCTTTTTTGTGTGTGTGTGAGTGCCTTTGCATCTATGTATTTTTTAGATGTGTTCGTGCATGTCCTAATATAGTGAAAATAATTTTAAATTTGAGGAAAAAGTTTGACTGAAAAAAAAAAAAAGTCACAATGAACTTAGAGCTGAAGAACCTGAACTCTTAGTCGTCACTTTCAATGGGAGAGAGAGAGAGAGAGAGAGAGAGAGAGAGAGAGAGAGAGAGAGAGAAATGTCGAATGTTTATTATCGCCCGCCTTTAGAAGGCGGAGAAACAATGTTTTTGTCCGCCTCTGTGTGTGTGTGTGTGTGTGTGTGTGTGTGTGTGTGTGTGTGTGTGTGTGTGTGTGTGTGTTCCCATTTTATCTCATGAACGGCTTGAGCTATTAACCGGAAACATTCAAGGTATGAAAATGTGGCCAAAATCTTCGTCGAATTCGAAAATGGGCACCCGGGGTCAAGGTCAAGGTCATCAAAATAGCGGCCAAAGGTCAAGTAGTTTTTATCGCCCGTTTTGAACACCATTATACCTCAAGAACGTCTTGAGCTATCAGCATGAAACCTTCAGGGTCTCAAGATATGGACAAAATCTTGGACTTGACCAGCAGCATATTCTGGCGGGCGATTAGCATTCGGCTCCTGACTGCTTTTCTTTCGTTTTACCAGGTTGTTCATTTTAATGTTAGGGAAATATATGTATGGAGAGAGAGAGAGAGAGAGAGACAGACAGACAGACAGACAGAGAGAGAGAGAGAGAGAGAGAGAGAGAGACAGACAGACAGACAGACAGTCAGACAGACAGAGGAAAAATAACGTTAGGGGACAAAATAATCTCTGGAGTAAGTATCAGGCGTCAGTCGAGGAGCTCATGATGTAGACCAAAAACTAATTTACAGAATCAAATGCGACAAGATTGCACCTTATGGTCTAGTAGTCGGAACGTTGCAGTTGGACTGGCGACTTTGTATATGTTTGAAGCCCTAGATGTGACTGGAGGCTTTTCGATCACGTAGTGCCAGAAAAGGATAGAGGTTGGCCATCTATTTTTAAATGTCCTTGACTATAACCGAAGCATATTGAGCCTTTACTATGGAAGGGATTTTTTTTTTTCTTACCGCCGTTTGTTTCTGGGAAGGTGACCGAACGAGATGGACCGAAAAGGTGTGCAAGCATGTAAGGGAGGGTGACGACGCGACGGTGTCGTGAAAGGCTGTCATTAGTAAGTACAGAAACGTCTCTAGGTTCAGTTGTCACGGCTACAATTAAGAGGATACGATGTCATACAATAAATAGACAGACAAACAGACAGACAGACACATAGATGGGCGACGGTTAGAACGGTAGATAGTCTTTATCATACTGAATATGTTAATGAAATGAAAAGGAAAACATAATTATTGCAGGCTGAGCAGCAAAGTGAACACATACCAGTTCATTTGACTTTTTTTTTTTAATGAAAGTCACTCGAACCCAGTGAATCCAGATGATGTCCTTTTTTGTCTGCCTGCTGTTATTTGATTTTTTTCTTTTTAATTAGAAAAGTCAGTGTAAATAAAGAGCAAATCAAGGCTACATCGAACCTCTGCTGTTTGAACACGGGAGGGTAGATAATTATGTGCTGTATAAAATAGCCAGGATATGGCAAAACGACAATGAAAAGGACATCGCCAGACTCAGTGGGTTAAGAAAACAAATCTTATTCTTTAAACACACGCACGCACACACACACACACACACACACACACACACACACACACACACAGTAATATATATATATATATATATATATATATATATATATATATATATATATATATATATATATATATATATATATATATATATATATATATATATATATATATATACACGGTATGTATATATGTAAAAGAGAAAAGAATGTTTGTTTGCCATGTATGGAATTCGAGCAGGATACACACAGAACTGTTTAATCTGCTAAAGTGGCGCCCCTTATGGCAGAGATTAGAAGTAATTAGAAATAATCAAGTGAACATGGTTGAAACATTGTAGCCAATAATTCCAGAGATTTTTACTTCTATAACCATATCATTATTAACTACATTTTGTCGGATGGTGGACGGATCGGAGGGTGGGTAGGTTAGGTGGGTTGGATGGGCAGGGTTGAGTGAAGTTCTTTATTCGTATCAGGTAGCGCATATGATAACAATACGAACTTGGATATGTAACAAGCAAACGATGTAAACGCTTCTTCTTGAATGTACGGTTACCAAAGTAGAGGACTCCTTTTGTTTAGTTGCTATCACGATGGTCAGCTTGTTTTTAGCTAAAAAGGCAGATTTAAGCTCAGCTATAACAGTCTATATTAGGTTCACTGCTGGATCGATCCTTGACCTCGCAGGTAGAGTGGTAGCCGGAATTAACCTCCTTTAAGCCGTCCAAGTGCGAAGAGGCCGACATGAGTATAGTGGGGGTGATGTCGGAATGTAGCAATGGTTATGCTTGTGTGCGTCAGTCTGTAAAAAATCATCAGTGTATATACTCGTATTATGATCTTCAGACGATTTCATTCAGATAAGAAGACGTTTCTTAGGCTGAAACGGTTGGCTATAGCCTGTGTTAGCACGTTCACTATACGACGACTCTCCAGAGCTAACCACTATTTTGGAAACAATGCAGTGCAGTAGTAGAGATGTTATGGGACACAGTATCAGGTCCTTTTAAAAACTGCATGGATAAATTGAACTTCGAACCCTTGTGTTACGTAGTGAATGGTTGCACTGTGTACTTGACCATATCACTTGTGTACCACAGTCCTATTGGTGGGCAGCAGAGGTGAGACTCTTCAGTGAGGATCCTAAAGGATAGAGAAGAGAACACTAGGCCGTGTAAGGCCCGATTCACACGACCCGTTTTGGTTCCGACAGGCAATCCGCCGGCTTGACGCCGTCAGAATGTTTTGTATTCTCATGACGCGTTCCCGGTCCGTCCAGCATCGTCATTCAGTGTGTGCTCATTGTTGTGTGAGGATCATGGCCAGTGGGTCTCTAAGGAATTTGGAGACAATTGCTCTACTGTTAGAAGAAGTGGAGGAAGAAAAAGTTCGTGGAAAGAGGAAAAGGTTATGGGTACACCAGTCACTGAAAAAGAGAAGGTTCGAGGGAGAATTCTGGACCCTATATAAAGAACCGGCAGATGATGGTGTAAAATTTTTCAGTAGTCCTGCTGGACTAGTACCTTGGGAGTGGTATAGCATGTCCTGTATTAAGGCATGAAAAACAGTCAATTTTACCTGCAAAAATTATGAGTTATAATTTCATGTATAATAAACTATTGACAGACTCACCTGGTTTGTTTACTTCCTCGCCAGTGGCTTTCTGTATCTTATCTTTATGCAGATTATCACTGTACTTCTTGTGAGTCATAGCAAATAACTCTTCATAAGAACACACAAGTTCGATCAGGCTTTCGTCCATGATGCCAAACAGTAAACTGTATGTGTTATCCACATGGACAAGGCGGTAACAGTGAGTACTGGGATGGACGGGTACGCTACATATCCTCGTTCACATGGGCCATCACCAACGCGTCAGGCCGGCGTCAGGTCGCCAGCTAGCCTGTCAGGATTTCTCGAGAAGATATCCGTGGCGTTTCGGTCGGCTGATGGATGGCTGCCGCCGTCAGCTTGACGGGTCATGTGAACAGTTACATTAGAATGCATGTAAGAAATCTCGACGGCGTCTAGCCACCGGACTGCCTGTCGGAACCAAAACGGGTGGTGTGAATCGGCCCTTAGGCGAATCTAAGCATCCCTCAAGTAGCCTGCTTTAGGGTGACCAGTCTCATACTTAGTCACTACGTTTAAATGCTTTAACTAAAGGACAACAACTCAGTAATTACTACTGTAATATTCCTTAATTAATAGCCACTATTTGATATTGTTAACATACGTGGATGAACTCTGCTTATAATTAACTCATCAGATAATGAAATATGAATCGTGCATAAGGTAATTATATACCGGTACCAGTTGCTTAATATCACTCATAACAATGTTCTTGTAGCAAAAGTAAGGCACATTCTTCTTTATTTTTTCTTATTTTTCCTGTCACCATTTGAGAGCAATTTGACCACTGTTTAACATGTTAATAAAAGTATAGGTTCCATTGCACCTATATATCGGCCTGAAAGGTTGAACTCACAACAATGTAATGTGCAGGAAGTTCGGTATATAACACACCATCATATTGCGGACGTAGGAAAGCCAAATGAAACTGGGGCGCTGAAGAGAAAAGCAGTTGTTTTCGATGCTTTCAGCGTAGATCTTTCGGGCCAAAAACTGTGGTTTTAGTATTAATATAAAAATATAACCTAAATGAAAATACACTAATGGGAAATTCCTCCCCATACTCATATAGTCATATGATAGCCTACTGAATAAGGAATAAACATCCCACCAGTATGAATTACTCCAATAGATTTTATGCATCATCCCATTTATGAATTACAGAAGACCTCCCCTTCCTTTAGGTAACTCATATTATTCTTTCTATTTACAAATTATTCAATTTGCTTACAGAAAAAAATCATAGGAGCCTGAGAGAATTAACTGAGAAACTTTGAATTGTAGGTTAGCAAATAGCCTTAATGAACTGCTCTACTACTCAGAAACTTTCCATAGATAACTAAGGGCGTCAGATGAAAGCAAGAGTGAAACGAATATGACGTCCTTGGGCTACATATAAATCCAATAAAACAATATCTACATTCCATTTATATGTTGCTAAAAAAACGCCCCTTCCTTCGGTTGCCTGGGATTCGCAGCGGAAACCATGATTCATCTTACTTCCCTCCAAACGACTAGAGTCCGATTGAAACTGTGGAGTCAGCAGCGTGGTGGGCGTTGGAACAGGGGCAGGAAGACGGCATTAGCTGACGCTGCACCACTTCTTCCTTTGCTTCTTAGTCTAGGGAGAGACGTTTTTCATCTTGTGTTTACATATTGTAGCACAAGAATGATCTATCCCTGCTATACATCACTGCTTCATCGGGAGCGCAAAGATCTGGGCTAGGCACTTCAACCTAGACATTTCAGGCAAGGGTGGTCGCCGTGTGAGGCGGTGTATAAACCTTTATTGTTATGGTTGTCATCAACGTCGCAAATGACTATTTAATGTAAAGGAAATCATTTTGCTTGTCAAGCAGTAGAGTTCGTTGCAGGGTGCTCTCACAATTATCTCAACAGATGTTACAGGTCCCTAGATGAACAAAGAAGTATATTTCATTCAAATCTGTGGTATTTCCTCAAGAATTATACATCTATCTATCTATCTATTGTCAGACGCCTCAATCCCGTTCGGGATGGCCACAAACAAATCGCCTCCACGTCGCCCTGTCCCTCGCCATTTCACTGCCCTGCTCCCAACTCACCCCCCCCCTCTCTCACATACCTTTCCACCCCATCCCTCCATCTCATCCTCTGCCTCCCCCTCCCTCTCCCCCCCTCCACCTCACTCACATACACTCACTTCGTCAGTCTTTCACCCTCCATCCTCTCCACATGGCCAAACCACCTCAGTGTATTCCTCATAACGCTTCCTATCACATCCACATCCACACCACAACGCTCCTTTATATCCTCATTTGTCAGCCTGTCTCTCCATGTGACTCCACAGGCTCCTCTTAAATAACTCATTTCCTCTGTTCTCACTCTTGTGTCCTTCCAACAATGTCCAAGCTTCACTTCCATACGTTAGAGTTGGTATCACAATACTGTCATGTAGTGACTTTTTCACTTCCATGCTCATTTCCTTGTTTCTTATCACTGCTTTCAAAGAACCAGCAACCTTTCTTCCCTGTTGTACCCTTTCAAGCACTTCACCCTCCAAACCTCCATCCATACTCATCACACTACCCAAGTATTTAAACATACTCACATTTTCCAATTCCTCACCATCCAACCTCGCTGTACATTCACTGACTTCACCTCTCTCAAAGACCATCACTTTACTCTTCCCTACATTCACCTTTAGATTCCGTTTCTTACACACTTTCCCAATCTCATCCACCAAGTCCTGCAGCTCCCCTTCGTCTTCACTCAATGTCATAAAAGACTTTGTAGTTACTTGTAGAGAAGTTATATATATATTAGACTTGTGGACGAGCGGTTGTTATACTTGAGTAGCTTTGTAAGTAGATAATCTTCTTTCCCATTTGTCGTGCAATGACAGGAGAGGTAAAGAATGGTATGGGACTATTTTTATTTGTCTTGGAAATATTAACAAGTCTCTCACTCACGAGTGAGTATGAGTAGAGTCCCTGTCTCCCTGTCTCACTCTCTCTGTCTCTCTCTCAAGTTCGTAAGCCCTTCTCCCTGCGACCTGTCTGTTCTATCGCTAGCTTCCTTCTGAGCTCTCTTTCCTAAATTCTGGTGTAGCAGGGGTTGTGTCACGTGTGTCCACTGTGGATGGAAAGTTCTAGAAGCCTGTGTGTGAGTATGTGTGTATGTGTGTGTATGGTCACTAGGCGCTGTCGTGTGCCTATAAAGCATTCCTTGAGTTATGAGTGTGTAAGCATGTTTAGCATTGCTCGATTTTTTGTAGACAGTACCTTCTCATCATCCGACTTCCTGCTTCTATCTGTCTCTCTATCTATCTATTTATCTATCTATCTATTATGATTTGTAATTATAATATGGAGTCCTAACATATGCTCGGTCACGCGAAAATGGCGTACCATCGACAGTTAATAGTCATAATATATTAATACATATTATATACACATTATAATGAACTTATAAGCTAATTAAGTGAAATACATAATATTGTAAAGTAACATAATTGTATGAATATTGTATACATATAATATTCATAGTAAATAGTAATTATTCAGTAATATTACATTTTAAACAAGTTGTATACATTTTGTGAGATGTGTATGTATAACAGACATACGCATATAATTGTGCAATGGTAATACTGCTAGGTTATACATTACATATTGAGTTATCACTTTAGTAATGTCTAATATTTCACCTAACTTGTATGATGATACTGGTAATACAGAATTGTGCTATAGTTGTATGACTTATAATATTGTACTAGCATTGTGGTAATACATAATTGTAACATTTTATGAATTGTTACAAAATATTGTGGTAATGCATAATTGTGTTGGCCTTATAATTGTAGTTACATTTTTCGAGCAGGATACACACAGAACTGTTTAATCTGCTAAAGTGGCGCCCCTTATGGCAGAGATTAGAAGTAATTAGAAATAATCAAGTGAACATGGTTGAAACATTGTAGCCAATAATTCCAGAGATTTTTACTTCTATAACCATATCATTATTAACTACATTTTGTCGGATGGTGGACGGATCGGAGGGTGGGTAGGTTAGGTGGGTTGGATGGGCAGGGTTGAGTGAAGTTCTTTATTCGTATCAGGTAGCGCATATGATAACAATACGAACTTGGATATGTAACAAGCAAACGATGTAAACGCTTCTTCTTTAATGTACGGTTACCAAAGTAGAGGACTCCTTTTGTTTAGTTGCAATCACGATGGTCAGCTTGTTTTTAGCTAAAAAGGCAGATTTAAGCTCAGCTATAACAATCTATATTAGGTTCACTGCTAGGTCGATCCTTGACCTCGCAGGTAGAGTGGTAGCCGGAATGTAACCTCCTTCAAGCCGTCCAAGTGCGAAGAGGCCGACATGAGTATAGTGGGGGTGATGTCGGAATGTAGCAATGGTTATGCTTGTGTGCGTCAGTCTGTAAAAAATCATCAGTATATATACTCGTATTATGATCTTCAGACGATTTCATTCAGATAAGAAGGCGTTTCTTAGGCTGAAACGGTTGGCTATAGCCTGTGTTAGCACGTTCACTACACGACGACTCTCCAGAGCTGACCACTGTTTTGGAAACAATGCAGTGCAGTTGTAGAGATGTTATGGGACACAGTATCAGGTCCTTTTAAAAACTGCATCGATAAATTGAACTTCGAACCCTTGTGTTGAGTAGCGAATGGCTGCACCGTGCACTTGACCATATCACTTGTGTACCACAGTCCTATTGGTGGGCAGCAGAGGTGAGACTCTTCGGTGAGGATCCTAAAGGATAGAGAAGAGAACACTAGGCCGTGTAAGGCCCGATTCACACGACCCGTTTTGGTTCCGACAGGCAGTCCGCCGGCTTGACGCCGTCAGAATGTTGTGTATTCACATGACGCGTTCCCGGTCCGTCCAGCATCGTCATTCAGTGTGTGCTCATTGTTGTGTGAGGATCATGGCCGGTCGGTCTCTAAGGAATTTGGCAGCAATTGCTCTACTGTTAGAAGAAGTGGAGGAAGAAAAAGTTCGTGGAAAGAAGAAAAGTTTATGGGTACACCAATCACTGAAAAAGAGAAGGTTCGAGGGAGAATTCTGGACCCTATATAAAGAACTGGCAGATGATGGTGTAAAATTTTTCAGTAGTCCTGCTGGACCAGTACCTTGGGAGTGGTATAGCATGTCCTGTATTAAGGCATGAAAAACAGTGAATTTTACCTGCAAAATTATGAGTTATAATTTCATGTATAATAAACTATTGACACACTCACCTGGTTGTTTACTTCCTCGCCAGTGGCTTTCCGTATCTTATCTTTATGCAGATTATCACTGTACTTCTTGTGAGTCATATCAAATAACTCTTCATAAGAACGCACAAGTTCGATCAGCCTTTCGTCCATGATGCCAAACAGTGAACTGTATGTGTTATCTACATGGACAAGGCGGTAACAGCGAGTCCTGGGATGGACGGGTAAGCTACTTATCCTCGTTCACATGGGCCATCACCAACCCGTCAGGCCGGCGTCAGGTCGCCAGCTAGCCGGTCAGGATTTCTCTAGAAGATATCCGTGACGTGTCCGTCGGCTGAAGGATGGCTGCCGCCGTCAGCTTGACGGGTCATGTGAACAGTTACATTAGAATGCATGTAAGAAATCTCAACGGCGTCTAGCCGCCGGACTGCCTGTCGGAACCAAAACGGGTGGTGTGAATCGGCCCTTAGGCGAATCTAAGCATCCCTCAAGTAGCCTGCTTTAGGGTGACCAGTCTCATACTTAGTCACTACGTTTAAATGCTTTAACTAAAGGACAACAACTCAGTAATTACTACTGTAATATTCCTTAATTAATAGCCACTATTTGATATTGTTAACATACGTGGATGAACTCTGCTTATAATTAACTCATCAGATAATGAAATATGAATCGTGCATAAGGTAATTATATACCGGTACCAGTTGCTTAATATCACTCATAACAATGTTCTTGTAGCAAAAGTAAGGCACATTCTTCTTTATTTTTTTCTTATTTTTCCTGTCACCATTTGAGAGCAATTTGACCACTGTTTAACATGTTAATAAAAGTATAGGTTCCATTGCACCTATATATCGGCCTGAAAGGTTGAACTCACAACAATGTAATGTGCAGGAAGTTCGGTATATAACACACCATCATATTGCGGACGTAGGAAAGCCAAATGAAACTGGGGCGCTGAAGAGAAAAGCAGTTGTTTTCGATGCTTTCAGCGTAGATCTTTCGGGCCAAAAACTGTGGTTTTAGTATTAATATAAAAATATAACCTAAATGAAAATACACTAATGGGAAATTCCTCCCCATACTCATATAGTCATATGATAGCCTACTGAATAAGGAATAAACATCCCACCAGTATGAATTACTCCAATAGATTTTATGCATCATCCCATTTATGAATTACAGAAGACCTCCCCTTCCTTTAGGTAACTCATATTATTCTTTCTATTTACAAATTATTCAATTTGCTTACAGAAAAAAATCATAGGAGCCTGAGAGAATTAACTGAGAAACTTTGAATTGTAGGTTAGCAAATAGCCTTAATGAACTGCTCTACTACTCAGAAACTTTCCATAGATAACTAAGGGCGTCAGATGAAAGCAAGAGTGAAACGAATATGACGTCCTTGGGCTACATATAAATCCAATAAAACAATATCTACATTCCATTTATATGTTGCTAAAAAAACGCCCCTTCCTTCGGTTGCCTGGGATTCGCAGCGGAAACCATGATTCATCTTACTTCCCTCCAAACGACTAGAGTCCGATTGAAACTGTGGAGTCAGCAGCGTGGTGGGCGTTGGAACAGGGGCAGGAAGACGGCATTAGCTGACGCTGCACCACTTCTTCCTTTGCTTCTTAGTCTAGGGAGAGACGTTTTTCATCTTGTGTTTACATATTGTAGCACAAGAATGATCTATCCCTGCTATACATCACTGCTTCATCGGGAGCGCAAAGATCTGGGCTAGGCACTTCAACCTAGACATTTCAGGCAAGGGTGGTCGCCGTGTGAGGCGGTGTATAAACCTTTATTGTTATGGTTGTCATCAACGTCGCAAATGACTATTTAATGTAAAGGAAATCATTTTGCTTGTCAAGCAGTAGAGTTCGTTGCAGGGTGCTCTCACAATTATCTCAACAGATGTTACAGGTCCCTAGATGAACAAAGAAGTATATTTCATTCAAATCTGTGGTATTTCCTCAAGAATTATACATCTATCTATCTATCTATTGTCAGACGCCTCAATCCCGTTCGGGATGGCCACAAACAAATCGCCTCCACGTCGCCCTGTCCCTCGCCATTTCACTGCCCTGCTCCCCAACTCACCCCCCTCTCACATACCTTTCCACCCCATCCCTCCATCTCATCCTCTGCCTCCCCCTCCCTCTCCCCCCCTCCACCTCACTCACATACACTCACTTCGTCAGTCTTTCACCCTCCATCCTCTCCACATGGCCAAACCACCTCAGTGTATTCCTCATAACGCTTCCTATCACATCCACATCCACACCACAACGCTCCTTTATATCCTCATTTGTCAGCCTGTCTCTCCATGTGACTCCACAGGCTCCTCTTAAATAACTCATTTCCTCTGTTCTCACTCTTGTGTCCTTCCAACAATGTCCAAGCTTCACTTCCATACGTTAGAGTTGGTATCACAATACTGTCATGTAGTGACTTTTCACTTCCATGCTCATTTCCTTGTTTCTTATCACTGCTTTCAAAGAACCAGCAACCTTTCTTCCCTGTTGTACCCTTTCAAGCACTTCACCCTCCAAACCTCCATCCATACTCATCACACTACCCAAGTATTTAAACATACTCACATTTTCCAATTCCTCACCATCCAACCTCGCTGTACATTCACTGACTTCACCTCTCTCAAAGACCATCACTTTACTCTTCCCTACATTCACCTTTAGATTCCGTTTCTTACACACTTTCCCAATCTCATCCACCAAGTCCTGCAGCTCCCCTTCGTCTTCACTCAATGTCATAAAAGACTTTGTAGTTACTTGTAGAGAAGTTATATATATATTAGACTTGTGGACGAGCGGTTGTTATACTTGAGTAGCTTTGTAAGTAGATAATCTTCTTTCCCATTTGTCGTGCAATGACAGGAGAGGTAAAGAATGGTATGGGACTATTTTTATTTGTCTTGGAAATATTAACAAGTCTCTCACTCACGAGTGAGTATGAGTAGAGTCCCTGTCTCCCTGTCTCACTCTCTCTGTCTCTCTCTCAAGTTCGTAAGCCCTTCTCCCTGCGACCTGTCTGTTCTATCGCTAGCTTCCTTCTGAGCTCTCTTTCCTAAATTCTGGTGTAGCAGGGGTTGTGTCACGTGTGTCCACTGTGGATGGAAAGTTCTAGAAGCCTGTGTGTGAGTATGTGTGTATGTGTGTGTATGGTCACTAGGCGCTGTCGTGTGCCTATAAAGCATTCCTTGAGTTATGAGTGTGTAAGCATGTTTAGCATTGCTCGATTTTTGTAGACAGTACCTTCTCATCATCCGACTTCCTGCTTCTATCTGTCTCTCTATCTATCTATTTATCTATCTATCTATTATGATTTGTAATTATAATATGGAGTCCTAACATATGCTCGGTCACGCGAAAATGGCGTACCATCGACAGTTAATAGTCATAATATATTAATACATATTATATACACATTATAATGAACTTATAAGCTAATTAAGTGAAATACATAATATTGTAAAGTAACATAATTGTATGAATATTGTATACATATAATATTCATAGTAAATAGTAATTATTCAGTAATATTACATTTTAAACAAGTTGTATACATTTTGTGAGATGTGTATGTATAACAGACATACGCATATAATTGTGCAATGGTAATACTGCTAGGTTATACATTACATATTGAGTTATCACTTTAGTAATGTCTAATATTTCACCTAACTTGTATGATGATACTGGTAATACAGAATTGTGCTATAGTTGTATGACTTATAATATTGTACTAGCATTGTGGTAATACATAATTGTAACATTTTATGAATTGTTACAAAATATTGTGGTAATGCATAATTGTGTTGGCCTTATAATTGTAGTTACATTTTGTTAATGCAACTGTTACATAAGTGTCTTGCCCTATAATTGTAGTTAAAGTTACATAACAGTTACATCTTGTTAATGCAACTGTTACATAATTGGCAAAGTGTAACATAATGCAGTCGTTTGTCGTTACATAATTGTTAGATATCGTTTGTAGTTACATAATTGTAGTTAAAGTTACATAAAAGATACATCTTGTTAATGCAACTGTTACATAAATGGTACATATTGTTTGTAGTTACATAATTGTAGCAAGTGTAACATAATGCAATCGTTTGTCGTTACATAATTGTTACATATCGTTTGTAGTTACATAATTGTACCAAGTGTAACATAATGCAATCGTTTGTCGTTACATAATTGTTACATATCGTTTGTAGTTACATAATGGTAATAAGTTTAACATAATGCAATCGTTTGTCGTTACATAATTATAATATGGAGTTACATAATTGTTACATATCGTTTGTAGTTACATAATTGTAGCAAGTGTAACATAATGCAATCGTTTGTCGTTACATAATTATAATAATTGCAGTCCTAACATATGAATCCGGTCATGCTGCGGTCGATGATAGTGATGATGTGACATGCCACTGGCTCGTGGAGACAACAATCTGTTTTTTGTTTCACTTATAGAAGGAGTTTATGTGATGATGTGACATGCCACTGGCTTGTGGAGACAACAATTTTTTTGTTTCACTTATAGAAGGAGTTTATGTGGTATTTTGACATATGTAGTAACACTTACGCTTATTTTCATTTGTTTGTTATGTGATCTTACTCTATTTCTCTCGTTTTTCTTTCTTACTTTTTCTTTCTTTCTTTTTTCTTTTTTTCTTTTTTTTTTTGTATGTATTGATTTTCTATAGTTTGTTTTTCTTCGCTTGTGTACGCTTTTTCTATGTTGTTCATGGTTGCATAATTACTGGCTAATTTCCTTGGGATACTTTTTTAAAGTTTAGTTTATATTGCACAAATATTACTGAAAATGATATTATATAGTCCCATATTTTGTTGTTTTATAAAAAAAATATATATATATATACTATATACAGTATTAACTATATACACTGACTTGTTGTTCACTTGTACCTATCGTGGGTAATATGTGTGTCAGCACTGTGTGGAAATCATTGTCTTCACGATTGTGTTGAAGATGTTCACTCTTGCTAACGTCATTTGTGTTGGCCATTTTTTTTTTTCTCTAGTTTACCTTGTAACTTAATTTATATGTTTCCACTAGGTAGCTTTAATTAATAAATGTTTAATACAGTTCTTTTAATAGCTCACTGAGTAACTGTGATGGTATATTTTCTTTCACTTTGTAGATATAATGATGTATAGCTGTATGTATGAAACACATATTTTATGTAGGTATAAATGGTAACACTCGTTGGTAGTAAATAAATGTTATAATAAATGAATGAATATATACAGTGTAGAATATTTATTGTTGGTGATTATTTAGTGTTTGAGTTATGCAGATAACTGAAGTAAGTATGTGTATTTAAGCTGTAACTATACAGCACATTTTATATGTTTGTGCAGAAGCTTATTGTCTATTACTGTGTATTGTATAAATGAAGTAACTATGTAACTCACTAATTTTTACCGTGGTGGGAATGGTGTTAGTGATGGTGCAGGTGGTGAGTTGACTGACGTGGCGTCTTTTCAGCAAGCACGCATGATGACGTCGACTTCCAACACTGGTAGCTGTTGTGAGTAAATGAGTAGCGATGAGTAACTTGAGTGAAGATGAGTGAGTAGGATGAGTTATGAGTCGTGTCTCACTCTTCGTTTGTTTGTTCCGTTTTTCTTCCTCGAGGTATTCGTGGTCCTTTTTTCTTGTGATTTACTCGTTGTAGGATGAAGACTGCCGCTACTTGTAGGTGCGTGTAGAAGATTATACAGACGACTCGTAGAGTTGTTACTTGTAGTTGATTGTAGATGGTTGTAGTTCGTTGGTTCGTCGTAGAAATTTCAAGATTGTTTGTATCAGTACTTTGTTAAACAACTGGCAAGACGTCGTGTGATCACTTCTACATCAGCGTGATGATCGTGGAGACGGAGGGGGCTGGTTGGAGAGAACTGTCAGGAGCTGGTTGTAAGTTGTTGGTTGTGAGAGGTATTCTTGTTTTCAATCTTGATATTTTGTAGGAATTCACTGTTGATTCGTAGACGAAGTTCGTATATGTTCGCTGCTACCAAATGTCATAAAATGACTTAGTAACTCCTTTGTAGTTACCAAATGTCATAAAAGACTTTGTATTTACTTGTAGAGAAGTTATATATATATTAGACTTGTGGACGAGCGGTTGTTATACTTGAGTAGCTTTGAAAGTAGATAATCTTCTTTCCCATTTGTCGTGCAATGACAGGAAAGGTAAAGAATAGTATGGGACTATTTTTATTTGTCTTGGAAATATTAACAAGTCTCTCACTCACGAGTGAGTATGAGTAGAGTCCCTGTCTCCCTGTCTCGTTCTCTCTGTCTCTCTCTCAAGTTCGTAAGCCCTTCTCCCTGCGACCTGTCTGTTCTATCGCTAGCTTCCTTCTGAGCTCTCTTTCCCAAATTCTGGTGTAGCAGGGGTTGTGTCACGTGTGTCCACTGTGGATGGAAAGTTCTAGAAGCCTGTGTGTGAGTATGTGTGTATGTGTGTGTATGGTCACTAGGCGCTGTCGTGTGCCTATAAAGCATTCCTTGAGTTAAGAGTGTGTAAGCATGTTTAGCATTGCTCGATTCTTGCAGACACAGTACCTTCTCATCATCCAACTTCCTGCTTCTATCTGTCTCTCTATCTATCTATTTATCTATCTATCTATTATGATTTGTTATTATAATATGGAGTCCTAACATCAACAACACAGTATCATCTGCAAACAACAGTACAGGGAGTTTTCAAACACTACCCTCTCTCACCAGGGCCACTTCAACATCCACTACCCTACCTTGTACCTCTTTTATTACCCCATCCATGTACAGATTGAACAACCATGGAGACATGACACATCTCTGTTTCAACCCAACCTTCAAAGAGAAAAATTCACTCAGTTCACCATTCACACGCACTGCAGCCTTAGCACCATCATACATACTCTTCACAGCATTCAATAACTTCCCGTCTCCTCCATATATTCTTAATACTTTCCACAATCCTTGTCTATCCACCCTGTCATATGCTTTCTTCAAATCCATGAAAGCCGCATACAACTTCTATCCCTTCTCTAGAAACTTTTCCACTAAAGATCTAAGAATGAATATCTGACCTACACAACCTCTTCCCTTCCTAAAGCCTCCCTGTTCTTCTCCAACTAATTCCTCTGTTCTTTCTCTAACTCTGTCAATAAGTATCCTACCATACACTTTTCCTATTATACTAAGAAGACAAAAGCCCCTATGATTCCCACAAACTTCTTCTTCCCTGTTTCCTTTGTACAAGGGAATAATTATACCTGACTTCCATACATACAGTGGTATTTTAATTCAGTGATGAAGATAAACGAATCTGAATATAAGTCCCCACGTCAAACAGCTCTGAATGACACAAAGTTTGAGTTGAATTCTTATAGTTACTTTATACTGCGGCCTGCAGTTAGGTATGGCCCACCATTATTTACCGGAATAACAAATAAAAAGACTTAAAGAGAGAGAGAGAGACGAAGTCTCTTCTTCCTATTTTCCCTGCCCCTCCTGGGAAAACAAGTACAAAGTTAGTTATAACAGGAGTGATAATCCAAAGGTTGATGTTAAAAATAATGATCAGTCTCACATACTTACGGTTGCAGACATCAATAACCAGTTCGGTACAATGACGTCTTTTACATCATATTTTGCTGAAACTAGAGTATTCAATTCATCTTTTTTTTTTTTTTTTCGCTTGGATGGGTTAACTGTTGCAGTAAACAACCAAATCATTACGACGATGTCAGTAATATTCTCTTCTTGCTACCGGTGGACGATGTTTATCAGCTTAGGAGAGAATTTTTGATCTGGGGGAGTTAGATATTGCCTTCTCTAGTCCCAACACCTGAGACGACATAGCAGGAATATATTATGTACGTCAGGGAAGAGATTATGTAACTTAGCAAGATTCAGTTAAGTCTTTTAGATAGTTTGGAGGCAAGGTTAAAGAATTGACCGCAGCGGTAGCATATTGGAATAAAATTGGAACACAAACCCTTACGAGTATTGCCTCCCCTAAGGTTCTAAACTGGATTTTTGTAGAATCAAAAAAACAATCTCTTGTATCCTTCATGATGGTAGATGAAAATTAATTGGTATTTCTCCCACAAAATAACGGACGACCAAGTAATGAATGTATTCGACTTCCGATACTGACAAAATAGTGAAGAATGACGATATCTTTCGTGTGCGAGTCAAAAGCTCTGTGTTACAGTACCAGTAGATGTTGGTGCAAGTCTATCTATCTCTCTCTATCTATTGCAAGACGCCTCAATCCCGTTTGGGGTGGCCACAAACAAATCGCCTCCAAGTCGCCCTGTCCCCCGCCATCTCACTGCCCTGCTCCCAACTCACCCCCTCCTCTCTCATATACCTCTCCACCCCATCCCTCCATCTCATCCTCGGCCTACCCCTCCCTCTTCCCCCCTCCACCTCACTCACATACACTCTCTTCGTAGTCTTTCACCCTCCATCCTCTCCACATGGCCAAACCACCTCAGTGTGTTCCTTATGACGCTTCCTATCACATCCACATCCACACCACAATGCTCCTTTATATCCTCATTCGCCAGCCTGTCTCTCCATGTGACTCCACAAGCTCCTCTTAAATAACTCATTTCCACTGCTCTCACTCTTGTCTTGTGTCCTTCCAACAACGTCCAAGCTTCACTTCCGTACGTTAGAGTTGGTATGACAATATTGTCATGTACTAACTTTTTCACTTCCATGCTCACTTCTCTGTTTCTTATCACTGCTTTCAAGGAACCAGCAACCTTTCTTCCCTGCTGTACCCTTTCACACACTTCACCCTCCAAACCTCCATCCTTACTCATCACACTACCCAAGTACTTAAACGTACTCACATTTTCCAATTTCTCACCATCCAACCTCGCTGTACATTCACTGACTTCACCTCTCTTAAAGACCATCCCTTTACTCTTCCCTACATTCACAAGTCAAATGCGTTAATGGTGTTTACTTCCATCACGTTCATTGCGTTACGTCACTTCAGAATATAGACATAGTAAAGAAACGAAGAAAATTATATAGATATAGGAGCCTCTGTGGTACAGTGGTAGAGTGTGCATTTTGCAAGCTGGTGAGCGCGGGTTCGTCTCCCGCCAGAGTTGTAAAAACTTTGGGAAGCATTCACCAAGCCACTTGCTACTTTGGTGGACACAAGGGGTGCTCTGGTTGAACCAGTGTCGCATACTAGTATGTTTGCACCCAATCGGCTTAAGGCGGGCCGATTACACTTGGTTCACAGACAACACACACATCCAAAACCACTACAACACTACAGTTACACTCACAAGCACCTCTCACCCTACATACAGTCTCTACCAGACAGCCAAAGCCACTGGGTAGAGATACATTAGCTATATCGTCCCTGCTTCGGTAGGGATAGGCCGGTCCTGCAGTGGACCTCAACGGCTGATGATGATATATATATATATATATATATATATATATATATATATATATATATATATATATGAATAGTTATAGATAAATAGGTTAGTAAGTAGATACAGTTATAGATATTAGCGAGAGAGAGAGAGAGAGAGAGAGATGAATAGTTATTGATAAAAAGATAAGTAAGTAGATACAGATATAGATACACATTGCAGATTTTTAATTGAATAAAGTTGTTTGCCAATACGTAGGTTTAACCCGAGGCATGCAATCGACATATGGGTACGTCGCAACATTTTGTTACAGCTAGACCCGTCGACGTACTGGTACTTTGCGCAATTACAAGGTTCATAATTTGTACAATTTTCAATTTTTGCATGTGATTTTTGGTATTGTTACATAGCCTATGATTTCATCATCCTTTGTATAATTCTAACGTACAGTGTGCTGCATGTTTGATCACGATTCGCCTCGTTGCTTCCATAGTGACCAAGCTTCCGTGTTCTACCTCACTCCCCCCTTCTCCTCCCTTATAGTAGAGTAAGTCGTTCTTTCTGTTGTTCAGAACAGGAGTGTCAACTCTTTGTCCCCTATGGCTTCATTTGCGCGTCCTTCTTACAAGTTGTATCAAGCTCTGCTGGCCCCTATATAATGAGCTCAGTCTCTGCATTAATTGCCACTTAGATCTACTCCTCGTTTTGTTCACATCTCTGTCCTCCCCTGTACAGTTCTTATTATTTTTGTGAGTGCTCAGGAAGTCTCTAACCATCTAGCTGCTGTGTAATTTGAGTATAAGTGTTATTACATTTTTTCTTGTACTGTATAGCATAAGGTGTTAATTCGTAGGCCTGGTAAGGTTTTTGTGATTCATGTGGAGTTTTTGAATATTTTGTATCTGTAATAATATATCTTCCATTAACTGAGCATTATCCCGTTTTCTCATTTTATCAGGGCTGACTTAGATAAATTTACTCTTGCTAATTTCGTGTTAATAGAGGCTATTGCAGTTAACCATATATCTAACCTGTTTTTTGCCATTACATTATCCTTATGAGTCCTGAATGTTTAGTTGTTAGTTTGAGCATTAAACTTTAACTTGTAATTTTACCTAACTCTTTTGTTTTGAATCTGGAACTTTGTGGGACAGTAGTGATTTTTAGTATTCTCGCTTGAAGTGTTCATTATCTCTCTCTGTTCCGTAACATAAATTTGGCAACCTCTTATCAGGATATTCAGGATATTATCATAAGGATATTGCTTGATATTTTGTGACTGTGATTTATTCATGATGTCTACTATTACTACTCTGGATGAAGCCAAAGATTTTTTGTCAAATGTGCAAACAGTGTGTGATGTAGAAAACAGAACAAAGAATGAACTTAAGCTTGTTGCTCAACAATTGGGAATTGCTGTTCGCTCTCATTATTCTAAAGATCAAATTGTTGACATGATTAATAAAAGCTTGTTTAATGTAACTCCTCCAGATGAGCAAACGCAGATTGAAATAGCTAAGTTACAGCTAGCCCTGCAGGAGGCTCGTGCTAAGGAGGCTGAGTTTCAGGCCCGTGCCAAGGAGGCTGAGTGTCAGGCTCGTATTCAGGAGGCACAGGCACAGGCTCAGGCACAAATTGAACTTGCTAGGATTCAGGCAGACCATGAGTATCGCATGAAACAAGGTGGAACTGGATCATCTAGCTCTGATGATTTTGATGTGGCTAAAAATGTTAAACTTGTCCCTCCTTTTAATGAATCTGATTTAACAAAGTATTTTCAGTTGTTTGAGAGGGTAGCTACAGGTTTTAATTGGCCCAAGGAGTATTGGCCAGTACTCCTTCAAACTGTTCTCACCGGTAAAGCTCAAGTAACTTATGCATCTTTGCCTCAGGATCAATCTGATAATTATGATGTAGTTAAGAGCTTGATTCTTAAGGCCTATGAGCTTGTTCCTGAAACCTATAGAGTAAAATTTAGGACAACTTATAAGCAAGATAAGCAATCCCATGTTGAGTATGCAAAAATCAAAGATCTGTTAGAGCAGTGGTTAAATTCTAAGAATGTGGGTTCTGATTTTGGTAAATTTAAGCAGATGATTTCGCTGGAGGACTTCAAAAGGTGTATTAATAAAGATGTAAGCCTATATCTTGATGGGAGAAGAATAGATAATTTGTCTGATGCTGCAGTTTTAGCTGATGAATATGTTCTCACTCACAAGAGATATTCTAAAGAAAAAAGGAAAGCTGAGAGTAAGTACGTTGCCTCTACTCAGAGTACAGGTAACAGGAAAGAGAATAAAGATGATGTTTCTCAGGAAGTCTCCAACCATCTAGCTGCTGTGTAATTTGAGTATAAGTGTTATTACATTTTTTTCTCGTACTGTATAGCATAAGGTGTTAATTCGTAGGCCTGGTAAGGTTTTTGTGATTCATGTGGAGTTTTTGATGTCAGCCATTATTAATAATATTTTGTATCTGTAATAATATATCTTGCATTAACTGAGCATTATCCGATTTTCTCATTTTATCAGGGCTGACTTAGATAAATTTTTCTCTTGCTAATTTCGTGTTAATAGAGGCTATTGCAGTTAACCATATAATTAACCTATTTTTTGCCATTACATTATCCTTATGAGTCCTGAATGTTTAGTTGTTAGTTTGAGCATTAAACTTTAACTTGTAATTTTACCTAACTCTTTTGTTTTGAACCTGGAACTTTGCGGGACAGTAGTGATTTTTAGTATTCTCACTTGAAGTGTTCATTATCTCTCTCTGTTCCGTAACAGTATGTATACACAGGACACCTTCCTCTATCCCTTTACAAGATGCCAGGCGGGGACAATGCCTTATCCCACATGACCTCCACCCCCCCTGCATGCCATTGTCTCAGCAATTCACCTGTTACCACTGACCTGGGCAATAAAGACATTCAGGGCCAGAGTGATTCCCTTATCGATGACAATGTGGAGGACAAAGTTTACATAGCATTAGAGGAAGAAACAGTCAGATATAATGATCAGGTAATGTCATAAAAAAAGATCAGGTATGTTGATGTGTTAGTGAGTTAAACAATTCTTATATTGCCTATATTACTGTGTGAAAACCAATATACACTCGTACGACATATAAATTCCTATCAAATAAATAAATAAATACCGTTTATGAGTGGTGTGGAATAGTTACCCTCCCACAGAACTCGTTTTCTTTGGAGCCAGCCTGATAGAAAACACAGTAAGGTAAGGAGGTACTGCTACCTGTGTCGAGTGTTTTAAACCTCAGGTGAACGATTTCTCTTTGAATTTTCGATGTTTCTCACTAAAAGTGGAGGTTTGAGAAAAAAAAAAAAAAAAAAAAAAAATTGGTCCGGACTGGGGGGAGTCAGTGGTGGAAAATCGGTCGAGACGTGACGGATTAGGAAAGAAATATCAGTATAATGTTCGGATTATTTTCATTGCAGTATAAAATCACCATTTCTCTTTGTACCAGAAATTTCTTGCCTCTGTTATCATTTTATGATAATCTCAGTACCTTAATGTTAATTTTCTCTTATGACATATCATGCGAATATCAACTTAGGTAGAAAATTGGCGTCTGATGGAGATGATGATAATAAACAGTACTGACTTCCTGCGAGTCAAAGAAATGCGATGTAAATTTAGACATGATTTAAGGCTGGTGCGATGTGAGTACCTTATGCTCAGTTTGTAGGCATAATATGTTATTACACAATACTATATTTAAGTATGGTCTGTAATATATAGCTATAGGTAACAATATGTAAAACAGGTAGTTATGTCTGAAGTTCTCCAGGAAGAGACAACTACACATCCCCTAGCCTCGACTAATCAAGAATGCCAAACATCTCTTATCATGTGCTGGAAACATGACCGACACACACACACACACACACACACACACACACACACACACACACACACACACACACACACACACACACACACACACACACACACACACACACACACACACACACACACACACACACACACACACACACACCTACATGCGCACACACACTTTAGCTGGAAGCTAGAGGGGGATATAAGTTCGAAATCACATGTAGGAGGGTTAGAGACCCAGAGAGAGAACCAGAGAAAAAGCTAGAGAGAAGGGCTTAGAGAGGGCTCAAGAATACGACTGAGGGTGGAAGGCAGGAGACAGTGTCAGCTAGGAGGTTTTGCTATTACGCTACATTACGTTGTAAATCACACTTCGATATGACTGAGCACAATAAACTCCATAACCCAAGAGTGCTCCTGTGACTTACTTCGCTTATGATCCAGAGAGAGAGAGAGAGAGAGAGAGAGAGACCTACCTATCCATTCTAACTGACGACACACCATTTTACTAAGCAGTGGCAAGTTTGAGCCATACAGCGCCTCACGAATTTATACTGGCGGTGCTTCGACAGTCGACAACCAACCTCCCTATCTCCATACATCTACCTACGGCTACGCTCATCGATATTGGCAGCAGCGATGCACAATAGTAAACGATGATAAACAATGCTCAATGATATTGGTGACATCGGTAAACGAAGCCGATTAATGTCTCAATCAACAATCATTAAACAAATTACAGTCAGACCAATCTACGACTGCTCTACAAGTAACAATCATCAATTAAACTACAAGCGAATACAGTGACAACAAAACTAGAAACCTAGTGACAAACGACAAGCAACAACAAGGAATGTGAAGAAGAAGGAAGTGCATCTGTTCTGTGCTGCTAGTGTTGACCTGGCATGGTGATGTATCAACATATCTGACTCCATTTCTCCCTTCCTCCAACCTCCTCCAAGCTACACCACGACCTCCACCACTTTCCCCCCTCCCACCATCTTCACCACCACAACTACCAGAGTGAGAGCATTAACAAGATGTAACTACAATTTTATTGCAACCACAATTATGTAACATTTGCATTAATAAAGATGTAACTACAGTTTTATTGCAACCACAGTTATGTACCAATTGCATTAACAAGATGTAACGACAATTTTATTACAACCACAGTTATGTTGCATTAACACAATGTTATGTTACAGCCACACCTGCATAACAGTTGCATTTACACAATGTAACTACAATTGCATTAACACGATGCAACTGCAAAATTTTATGATACAATATTCCTTCAGTTATATTACTTTTACAATATTAAGTATTTCACTTAATTAGCTTACAAGTTGACTGTAATGTGCAATATGCATTAAAATGTTATGACAATATTTACTGTCGATGGTACGACAGTTGGCATGACCGAGCGATATGTAGGGATAATATGTTATTACAGAATTCTATATGTAACTACGGTATGTAACTATATAGCTATAGATAACAATATGTAAAACAGGTAGTTATGTCTGAAGTTCTCCAGGAAAAGACAACTACACATCCCCTGGCCTAGACTAATCAAGAATGCCAAACACCTCTGATCATGTGCTGAAAACATGACCTCCCCCCCCCCCCGACACACATGGACGCACACACACTTTACCTGGAAGCTAGAAGGGGATATATGAGTAAGTCCGAAATCACATGTAGGAGGGTTAGAGAACCTCTGAGAGAACGAGAGAAAGAACCAGAAAGAAGGGGTTAGAGAGGGCTCAAGAATTTTACTGAGGGTGGAAGGCAGGAAACAGGGTCAGCTAGGATATAGCTGTGCTGTTTACTTACCCCCTAATTTTACTGATTATCAAAAATTCTTCGACTATCTTACTTCTATGATGGAACACATTCGATCCATTTCTCCAATCTCTGAAATCTCCATTCTTGGAGATTTCAATGTTCACCACCACCTTTGGCTCTCCTATCCTTTCACTGATCCACCTGGTGAACAAGCCTACATCTTTTCTATCCTTAATGACCTAGACAAGTTGGACAGCACCATACCCGTATCCCTGACCGCCTTGGAGAGGGTTCCAACATACTTGACCTCTTCCTTACAACTAATCCTTCTGCTTACACTGTTAATCTTTCTTCTCCATTGGGCTCCTCAAATCACGACCTTACTACCTTAATCTGCCCTATCACAATGGTACGGCCTGTGGACCCTCCAAAGAAACGTCATCTGTGGCACTTCGGAGCTGCAGATTAGGAGTCCCTCAGACAGTATTTCTTTTATTTTCCATGGAATGATTTTTGCTGGCCAGGAGCCATCTGGATGTGCCTTGCGTATTACAGAGGTTATTCTTTCAGGCATGGAAGCATAAATTCCTTTCTCATATCCTTTGAATAATGCAAGAAAACCTTGGTTTAATCACGTTTGTTCTAGTGCTGTCCACAACAAGGAGAGGGCCTATAAAAGGTACCAGAGCCAACCCACCCCTGAATCACATCTTGTTTATGTTTCTGCCTGAAATCGTGCTAAGTCAGTTCTTCACTCTGCTAAAAATAATTTCATCCATAGTAAGTGCTCTCAACTCTCCAACTCGAACTCTTCCCACTCCTTCTGGCACTTTGCCAAAAACCTTTCTAACAACTTTGCCTCACCATCCTCCCCTCCTCTTTTCTACTTTGATGGCTCTGTAGCTATTTCTTCTATGATAAAGCAGATTTCTTCGCTCAGACTTTCTCCTCCAATTCCTTCTTAGATAATTCCAGTGCTGTTCCTCCATCGCTTCTCCCCTCAGACTTCCTCATGGCTGACATTTAAATTTCTTCAGATGATGTATTTTCTGCCATCACTGGCCTCAATACTGATAAGGCATAAGTGCCTGATGGAGTTCCTCCTGTTGTCCTCAAGAACTGTGCTTCAGTGCTTACACCCTACCTAGGTAAATTTTTTCGCCTTTGTCAACTTGTACCATTCCATCTTGCTGGACGTTTGCTCTCATTCAGCCAGGCCCAAAGAAGGGTGGCTGTTCCCAACCCTCTAACTATCGTCCAATTGCTTTAACACCTTGTATTTCAAAAGTTTTTGAGTCAATTCTTAATAGAAAAATTTTAAATCATCTTTCTTATCACAACCTTTTTTCTGATCGTCAGTATGGGTTCCGTCAGGGACTCTCCACTGGCGATCTTCTCACCTTCCTTTCAGACTCCTGGTCATCCTCCTTTCGGGACTTTGGTGAAACCTTTGCCATTGCATTTGACATCTTCAAGGCTCTCGATCGAGTCTGGCATAAATCTTTAATTTCCAAACTGCCCTCCTACGGTTTCTATCCTTCTATCTGTGCCTTCATCTCTAGCTTCCTTTCTGGTCATTCTGTAGCTGTTGTTGTAGACGGCTATCGTTCTTCTCCTAGATCTGTCAACAGTGGTGTTCCTCAGGGCTCTGTCCTGTCACCAACTCTCCTCATTTTATTCATCAATGACCTTCTAAGCTGTACATCTAACCCTATCCACTCATACGCTGATGACTCCACCCTTCACCTTTCCATTCGATTCCCACAACATCCATCTCAGCAGTTACTTCAGCAAACAAGGGATGAGGCTATGTCACACCTAATGTCTGACTTGGCTAGTATCTCTGAATGGAGTAAAAATAATCTTGTTGTTTTCAGTGCATCAAAAACTCAGTTTTTACACCTATCAACCCGACAAAATCTTCCACAGGAGTACCCACTAATGTTTAATAATATCCAGATCAATCCTGCATCATCCTTGAACGTGCTTGGGATTTCATTCACACGGGACTTATCTTGGAAAGATCATATTGCATCTCTTGTAAAATCTGCTTCCAAGAGAATAAGTGTGCTAAGCCGACTCTGTATCTTCTTTACCCCTGCACAGTTGTTGATTTTATACACGGGTTTTATTCGCCCGTTTAGAGTACAATTCTCATGTGTGGGGAGGCTCCCGACATACAGCTCTTCTCAATAGGGTGAAGTCATAGGCTTTTCGTCTCATCAACTTTCCCCTTGCTGGCTCCCGTCAACCTCTGTCTCTTCGCCGTAGTGTTACATCTTTATCTCTCTTCTATCGGTACTTCAATGGTCATTGCTTCTCTGAACTGTCTGCTTGCGTCCCACCACCTCTACGACTGGTGCGTAGCACCCGTCTAGCAACAAATTCTCATCCCTTTTCTGTTCAACTCTGTAATGCAAGAGTTAACCGTTATTCCCAGTCCTTCATTTATGCAACAGGTCAACTCTGGAACTGTCTCCCTCTGTCTGTATTTCCTACTTTCTATGATCTCCAGTCTTTCAAACGCAGTGTGTCCAGGCATCTCGAAATGAACGGATCTTGAATTTGGCTCTCTTTTGTATTGTTCTTGTTTTTTTCTTGGAAGGAACGGTTTGCGGGCTCCCGGCCTTTGGTTCCTTCATTTTTGCATTAGAAAAAAAAAAAAATGAGGTTTGGCATGACGCTACTTTATGCTGTAAATCACACTTCGATATAACTGTGTACAATAAACTCGGTAACCCAAGAGTGCTCTGTAACTCACCTCGCTTATGATACACAAAAGGGGAAGGTTGGAAATAGAAAGAGAGACCTATCTATTCACTCTAGCCTACGAGACACCATTTTACTATGCACCTGCAAGTTCGAGCCATACGACGCCTCACGAATTTATACTGGTGGTACTTCGGCAGCTTATAATCAACCTCCCTATCTCTCTACATCTACCTACAGCTACGCTCATCGATATTGGCAGGAGTGGTGAACAACGGTAAATGACAATAAACAACCCTCATTATATAAGTTTTCTTTTGCAAGACATCATAAGAGAACATACAAGTAGCTACAAATAATAGTGTGGATGATGTTGCTGATGAGAACTAATAGTACATATACAGAATAACTATTATCCATAAAATGTACTTGAAATGTAGTGTATTACTGTATCTGTCTTTTTTTAAATTTTTGCTACACATCTACAGAGATTTACGTCACCCATTACACCATATTATCTCTCGCCTGTTATTGATGTAAACTATTTCGGTATTAATGTAACACAAATACACACACAATGTTAAGGCGTAATAAGCGCAGTTTATCATTAAGGAAGAATAAATGCAGCCTGCAGTGCCACCTAGAATATGGACCTAGGGGTTGAGGTGATAGTAAGGTAGGACACTTCTAAACGAAGGCTGGAATATCGTTGTAGGGAATCGTTACTGAATAGAAATAGAAACGTTTGGAGGGCCTTTTTGTCGAGTCCAACCCTCACACGATGCGCCATCAGGCAATATACAGAAACATAAACTAATGGTGAGCAACAGGTTTGGCTAGAAAATCTTAAAGGGCTTGGAAGATGAAGACCATGATAATGATGATGATAATGACTCGTTACGAGCGATGGTGAAGCCCTCGCGAGTCTCTCAAGTAATGGCATTTTCTCACATATGAGTGGCCAAACCCGGTCCGGCCCGACCCGGACCAACCTCAACGCTTTTGAGAAGCTTATATCTCAGCACCACAGGGCCGATCACTGCGTGGTTTGCACCATATGATAGCCCCATTCCTTAAGATTTGTTTTCGACAGGTTTCATCACACCCCGGCGGTGCAAGTGGCACGTGACACGCGCCAAGTGCAGCATGTCGAAAATCTTCAAAAGAGGGCCACAGGCCAGATAGTTTGTCATAAAGGCATGAAACTTGGTAGGTAGATAGTCATCATCATACTCTAGGCATCCTCGGGGTGTAAGGCGACATTTCAATGCTTTCGGATTTAAATGGCCTCGCTCGTACCATGCTGACAAAGGCTCTTTACTGGTTAACATTACTGACATATTACAAATCACCGGAACACCATATAAATTAATTTCAAAGCAGGGAAGGAGGAAAAGGGAGGCAACTAGATGTTGAACTGTATGTATAAAATCTAAGCTTAGGGTGTGGATTATTACTTGTATACAAGCTTGTCCTCACTCAAATCAAATTTGAGTGATTACTGAGGTGACGAATTCGTGCAAACATAAAGATCTCTGATAACATTGAACTGTTCTGGATACTTGTTATCCTGTAAATTGGAATGGATCCGATATAAATACGACCCTATACAGAAAATACCATAAAAATTAAGAACAAATAGACCCTTTGTATTATTTAACTATAAAAGAGAATTGTTGATGACAAATGCTTGTTAGGATCCATTACAAGTACGACCTATTGAGAAATAGATGCACGAAGCACCAGCGTTTGACACACTTGATATTCCGAAGTCCTGACTAGTTGAATTATGATGCTTCATGATGCCTTAGCGCCGCAGTGCTGATGGTTTGGTATCTGGTACTGTACCTAACAGCATTACCCTTCCATACCTTGCTATATTCCCGCGTTATACCTTTATTCTCTCCTGCTAAATACGTTGCCTTATTCCCTTCCTCATCCTGCCCCCACTTACCTCTCTACCCAGCCGCACTCTGAGTTTCCCTGCTTTACCCTATTTTACGCTGCCTCACCATCCTTCATTATTTTGCCTCAAAATCCAGCCTCACCCTGCCGTACAACATGCTTTACCCTGCCTCATCATCCCTGTCCTACCTTAGCTTATATAGGTGTATCTGTCACGGGAGAATATGTGCATATTAGGGAAGGACTGTGACCAAAACATGTGGTAAAAGTAAATCCTTATTATTTACAACATTTACAGATCCACTAATTGGAATTTTAGGTGACAGATTGCTTTTTAGCAGTCCTTGTCCCTCTCACAACCTCAGTTACATCACAAGCTCCACGTAATAATCCCAGGGTCTCTGGTAGATCCTCCAATTTCGAAATTGTATTAAACTGAATGTAACTGCCCCCGGCTGGCCAGATTTCCTGTTCCCACTGTCCTTCAACTATACTCACCGGCTGATTCAGCTCAATCCTTCCGTTCTTCACAAATAACTTTGTTCTAAGCCTTGACCTGGCCTTTAAAATAAACTACCTCAAATTCGTTTTCTAATGTCCCCCAAACATCAAAAATTATAAACACTTAAATTCTTCATTAAACAACTGACTGACTCGTTGTCTCGAGTACCCAGTGGAAAGTATACAAACATTTAACCTCAACCAAAAGCAATTAAACAGTAAATATACATAACTACAAGCATTTCAGCATACACAAGAAATCTAATTACCATTCGATTATCTTAGTCATAACAGCGCCCTACTAGATCCTTTTTACCCAGCCAGATCGTACTTCACAGTTTGCTTCTTTCTTACACCCTGCTTCACACGCTATATTCACATCATCATTCTTGTCTCCTCACCCATATAATTTCTCTCTCTCACACTGCCTCATTTATACCCTAAATTCGCCCCCCCCCTCTGTCTGTCTGTTTGTCTGTCTGTCTCTCTGTCTTTTCTGTCTGTCTGTCTGTCAGTCTGTCAGTTCGTCTGTCTGTCTGTTTGTCTGTCTGTCTGTGTTTCTTTGTTTGTCTGTCTGTCTGTCTGTCTGTCTGTCTGTCTGTTTCTTTGTGTGTCTGTCTGTCTGTTTGTTTCTTTGTCTGTCTGTCTGTCTGTCTGTCTGTCTGTTTGTTTCTTTGTGTGTCTGTCTGTCTGTTTGTTTCTTTGTTTGTCTGTCTGTCTGTCTGTCTGTCTCTGTCTCTTTCTCTCTCTGTCTCTGTCTGTCTGTCTGTCTCTGTCTCTGTCTGTCTGTCTGTCTCTGTCTGTCTGTCTGTCTCTGTCTCTGTCTGTCTGTCTGTCTCTGTCTCTGTCTGTCTGTCTGTCTCTCTCTCTCTCTCTCTCTCTCTCTCTCTCCTCCTGCATTACCTTGCCTCATCTTGCCTCACTCTAGCTTGTCGTATTCTGCCTGCCTCACATTCTACCTCTCCTTCGCCTTATCACCACACTTACCTTCCTCCTACTGCCTTATTTCCTGCTTCACACGCTATGTCACTGTTATTCATCCCTATCTCACATCTCACGGCAGTCCACCTCAGTTTAGCTTCATCACTCTTTCCCATACCCTACCTCACCCTGCCCTTGAAAACATCTTACGCACACTGCTTCACACTTGGCAAAACCCTATCCCAAACGCTGTGCCGGGTTGGTGACGTCTTAATGATTATACTGGCTCTTATCTCTCCTAACATGTCTATCATTTCTGCCTACCGTATCTGTATTGCACTCTGCCTTACACCTAGCAAAATTCCTTCGTCACACGCCTCGTCTTGCCTCGCTCCTGCCCGTCTGTCACCCTTCCGTTCATCTGTCTCATTCCTGCTTTATATGTTACTTTTTCCAAGCCTACTGTAATACCTTATCTCACAGTTTCCCTCCGTTATCTCATCTCTGCCCCGTAAGCTGCGTTCGCATTGTATCAGTTCTGCCTCATTTTCAGCCAAATAACCTATACCTTACCCAGCTTCACAATCTGTCCCTTACGCTGTACCATACGGATGATTCTTTAGTACTCGCACATGCTCTACCAGCACCTAGCCTGCCTCTTCCTCCCTGCACCATGTTGCCTCACATCCTACACACAGTTTCTTCCTCATCCTTTCTCCTGGTCCTTCTCTTACTCTCTACTACTCCGTGTGTCATCCCTGTCACACACACACACACACACACACACACACACACACACACACACACACACACACACACACACACACAAATTATATAACCCTGCTTCACACTTTACTGCTCATCCTCACATGCTTTATTACTCTGGGTCAACCTTGCCACACAGTCTCATCCTGCTTGAAACTCTGCAGCCAGTGTTGTCTTTTAAAAACCCTGTGTCACTCCCTGCACCCACTCCTGCATCCGAGCTTGTCCTAAGTACATTCAGCCAGAATCAATCAATCAATGAATCAATCATTTCCTGTGGCACCCCACGGGATGCATAGGGCCTCGATAAACTCTCTCCACCAGTATTTGTTTCTTGCCATCTACTTCAGGTCCCACCAACACTCCTCTCCTGCTTCTCATTTCATTGTCCTCTACCAGGGTTTGCCTCGGCCCACCTCTGCCTTTTCTTCCTCTAGCAGTCCACTCTGGCACATCCTGTATTAAACTGCCTTATTTTCTGTATATGTGCCCCAGTCACTTCCAGCGAGACAGTCTCACATCTTCATTAACTGCTTCCACTCTTGTAATATCCCTTACTCTTTCATTTGTAACTATGTCTTGCCACTTTACCCCAAGAATCGTTCCCAGTATTTTATTCTCAAATTCTAATATTTTCTGATCTGTTACAGTTGTACTGTACCATGACTCATGCCCATAAATAAAAAATTGGTCTAACCATGGACTTGTAAATTTTTACTTTAGTATGCATCGAAAGCATATTATTATTCCAAACAGATTTCTACATTCCAACAGCTCGCCAAGCCTGTATAATCCTCTCCTCAATTTCGTTGTTTAAGAATCCATTAGATGATACAATCGTTCCCAGATATTTACAATTTTCTACATTCTTCACCACATTATTCCCAGTTACACATTCACTTTGGTTCTCCTCTTTCATATTAATAATTTCAGTCTTTCCACAATTTATTACCAATCCCACTTTTTCTTCTTCCTCCACCAGACATTCAAGCACCCTCTGCATCTCGTAAATACTTCCGCAAATCAGTACACTATCATCAGCATAGCCCAAATCCATCAGCCTCTTATTTTCTTTCCAGTTAATTTCCGCACCTGTTCTCCTTACAACCTTTCTCATAACATAATCCATAATCAAAGCAAACAGCAAATGCGAAAGAACTCCTCCTTGAATCACTCCTGACCTAACTTCAAATGGATCTCTCAAAGAACCACCCACCATTACCTTACACAAAGTACCTTCATGCAGGCTTCTAATAATATTTTCAAACTTTTCTGGTATACCATAGAATCTCATAGTTTTCAACATAGCTCCACTTGAAACACTATCAAGCGCCTTTTCAAAATCCACAAAACTCATACTAAGTGGCATTTTCATCTCATTAGCTTGTTGCATTAGATGCCTTTCAATAAAAATCTGATCATTACAACCTCGACCCTTTCTAAATCCCTCTTATTCTTCTCTTAAAATTTTATCAATTACTGTCTCTATTCTATTCAACAATATTTTGGAAAAGACTTTTGCAACTACAGGTGTCAAAGTTATCCCCCTCCAATTTCCACAGAAACTTAAATCTCTCTTTTTTGTTATTTTTAAAATCTCTCCATTTTTCCACTCTTCTGGAATTCCACCATTATCCCAAGCCACATTAAAGTTTCAAAAGCGCATTGATCAACTCATCATGTTCCACCTTTACATTTCAGGAAATATTCCATCCTCTCCTGGGGCCTTAAAATTCTTTATTTCCTTTATAGATTTTGCTACCTCTTCCAAGGTTATATCCCCTGTTTCTATCTGCAAATCTCTCTCGGCTGGCAAAATGTCCTCTTCATCTAGGATTGGTCTATTTAGAACAGATTCAGAATGCTCTTTCCACCTTCCTTTTATTATATCCAAATCTTTAGTCATCAAATTACCATTTCTATCTCGTACAGGTATTTCCTTCCTTCTCTTTCCAGTCCCAGTTAACTCCTTCATAGCCTGATACGCTGCTCTTGTGTTCTGACCATCATTTTTTCTAAACTTAAAATCTGTCTCTGTTGCCTTTTCATCATATAGCCTCCTCTTATCACGTCTAATGAGTCTTTTTACTTCAGAATGTAAACTCCAGTACTTTGCTCTAGGTGCTTCAACTACCTGGCCATCAACATGCTGTTCATCACTGCTTAACTTCGCCTCTTTCCTTTCCTGAATTGCATTCCATTTTTCATCTGACATCCACTTTTTTTTTCTCGCTTCTCAGCCAGAATACTTCTATTTTATTATTCTTGAGACCTGCAGAAAATTTTATATGGCTTAAGGGAGATCTGTAGTTAAAGGGTTAATGAAGGGGATGTACGACCTGACGCATGGAAAAAGTCTTCACTAATCCTTCCCCCTCCCAAGTGAAAAAAATAATTTGGAAATTCCAAAAATAAGTGAAACAGACTAATTAGAGCGGCGCGTGCTCTCTCTCTCTCTCTCTCCCTCCCTCTCTCTCTCTCTCTCTTACAACTACCATCTCCTTTAAATCCACATCTACATAAAATAAGTACAGTCACTCCTAAAATTATCTCTTTTCCCTGTCTTCACTTTGAAATAGGTAACAGAGCATTTGAAATTACTTTCGATAGCTTCTTGTTTGTCCGTATGTCCATTGTGTTATTAATAAGGCTTTAGAAAGAAATGGTTTAACATTTCCACACTACATTTATTTATTTACCAGTAACTACGCTTGAGATAATTATTAACCCTATCAGAACGAACATGTCTCTTATACAATAGCACTGCTACCACCAGATGGTTTTATGCACCATAGGCAGACAGAGGTTAGACTCACCCTTCAAAAAGCCCTAAAATACGCTAGGTCCTTCCCACGTCGGGCTACATTGCCTGGATGTGGCAACAATCAGCGAAAATAATACATCACTGATAAAAAGAATAAGCGTTATTCTTTCAGTATCAATAGGCAAAACACATGTGGCGTGTCTGCACTTCGATATGTGACGCATGTAAGGCTGGATAATTTCACATCACTGCCCCTGACTTCAAACACATGCAAGGCTCACTCATACGTCGGAACTCTCATCTGTGTGCTTCTTGCACCTGGTCCTGGTGCTCAGGGGGTAGGGGGGTTTTCAAGAATACTCCCCCAGTATCCCTGCTTGTCGTAAAAGGCGACTAAAAGGGTTGGCGGAGGGTTAGTGCCCCTCCCCGGAAAACAACTAACTAAAAAAACAAACAAGAAGCCTCGGACAAGGACTGACCAAACGTTGACGACCCAGGACCGGACAAAGGACTTGGTAATGTGTACATGGAATGTAAGAGGAGCGAATGATGAGGTGAAAGAGAGAGAGATTGTCCAGGTGCTTGAGGATGCGAAAGTGGATGTATGTGGAATAACTGAAACAAAATGGAGAGGAGAAAGTGTGAGAGAATGGGAGTATGGATGGGGTATATGTGCAGGAGTAGATGAGAATGAGAGGGCAAAGGAAGGAGTGTGTATAGTTGTGAGTAAAAGATGGAAGAAGAGCATAAGACAGTATGGATCAGTTGGGTCAAGGATTGTGTGGGTAAAGTTGAAAGTTGGAATACAAATGTGGGCGATTGTGTGTGTGTATGCGCCAACGCAAGATCGTGCTAGAAGAGTGAGAGAAGAGTTCTGGACAAATGTGGAAGTGTGCATGGAAAAGTTTGGAAGGAATGAGAGAGTGTTTTTGATCGGTGATATGAATGGTAAAGTTGGTAATGTGAAGGTGGATGGAATAGTTGGTGAGTGGGGTGTGCCTGCTGAGATAGATGAGAATGGGAGTGCGTTAGTGGACATCTGTGCTGGGAGGGGGTTGGTAATAGCCAATACACTCTTCAGGCATAAAATGATCCACAGGTATACATGGCGAGTGATGAGAAGGGTGGGTGGTGAACTGAATGAAAGGAAGGCAATGATTGATTATGTGTGTGTGGATGAAAGGATGCGAAGATGTATATTGGATGCAAGAGTTTATAGAGGTTGGGGGAGTGGCCTTTCTGACCACTACTTGGTGGTGGCCAGAATTAGGATGCAAGTAAGATGGAGGAATAGAAGAAGGGAAAGACGAGAGGAAGGAGTAGTTGCAAGGAGAGTGGAAAGGTTACAAGAGGATGAGAAAAAGGCAGAGTATAAGAGAGAAGTGGAGGAACGATTGGGCAAATATGAATTGGAGCAGATGGGAGACGTGGAAGGTGTGTGTAAGATATTTACAGAAGAAATATGTGCAGCATGTGATGTGGTGTGTGGAAGGAAGAGAAGACGGAGGGGGGTGCAAGGAACAGCGTGGTGGACTGAAGAGGTGAAACAGGCTGTGGCACAAAAGAAGAAAGCATACAATGAATGGATGAGAAATAGGGGTGTGGAAGAAGTTGAGAGGCAGAAGAGAGAGTTATATGTGGAAAGGAAGAGAGAGGTGAAAAGATTAGTAAGAGAGAGTAAGAAGAGAGTGGATGAGGAATTTGGAAGGAATTTGAGTGTAAAGTGGAGGGACTGTAAGAAAATGTTCTGGAGAGAAGTGAAAAGAGTAAGACAGGGTGGAAGTGAAGTTAGCAGGGGAGTGAAAGATAAACATGGTAGATTACTAGTGGAGAAGGGAGAAAAAGTGAGCAGATGGAGAGAACACTTTAAGGAATTGTTGAACGTAGAGGATGGAAGTAATGCGAGTATAAGTGGCTGGGGAATGGCTGGGAGAAGGAGGGAGGTGAGAAGACAGGTAGAAATCAGTAGGATAGAGGTTGTGGAAGCAATGAAGAAAGTTAAATCGGGGAAAGCCCCAGGAATTGATGGAGTGTGTGGTGAGATGCTGAAGCATGGGGGAGAGATAGTAGTAGAATGGATGTGGAAGATGTGCAGATTGGCCTGGGAGGAAGGTAGAGTCCCGGAGGATTGGAAGTCAGGTATAATTATTCCCTTGTACAAAGGAAAAGGGGAAAAAGAAGTGTGTGGTAATCATAGGGGCATTTGTCTTCTTAGTATAATAGGAAAAGTGTATGGTAGGATACTTATAGACAGAGTTAGAGAAAGAACAGAGAAATTAGTTGGAGAAGAACAGGGAGGCTTTAGGAAGGGAAGAGGTTGTGTAGATCAGATATTCATTCTTAGATCTTTAGTGGAAAAGTTTCTAGAGAAGGGAAAGAAGTTGTATGCGGCTTTCATGGATTTGGAGAAAGCATATGACAGGGTGGATAGACAAGGATTGTGGAAAGTGTTAAGAATATATGGAGTAGATGGGAAGTTGTTGAATGCTGTGAAGAGTATGTATGATGGTGCTAAGGCTGCAGTGCGTGTGGATGGTGAACTAAGTGAATTTTTCTCTTTGAAAGTTGGTTTGAAACAGGGATGTGTCATGTCTCCATGGTTGTTCAATCTGTACATGGATGGGGTAATAAAAGAGGTACAAGGTAGGGTAGTGGATGTTGGAGTGGCCCTGGTGAGAGAGGATAGTGTTTGGAAACTCCCTGTACTGTTGTTTGCAGATGATACTGTGTTGTTGAGTGAAGATGAAGGGGAGCTGCAAGGCTTGGTGGATGAGTTTGAGAGAGTGTGTAAGAAACGGAACCTAAAGGTGAATGTAGGGAAGAGTAAAGTGATGGTCTTTGAGAGAGGTGAAGTCAGTGAATGTATAGCGAGGTTGGATGGTGAGGAATTGGAAAATGTGAGTACGTTTAAGTATTTGGGTAGTGTGATGAGTAAGGATGGAGGTTTGGAGGGTGAAGTGCTTGAAAGGGTACAGCAGGGAAGAAAGGTTGCTGGTTCCTTGAAAGCAGTGATAAGAAACAGGGAAGTGAGCATGGAAGTAAAAAAGTTACTACATGACAGTATTGTGATACCAACTCTAACGTACGGAAGTGAAGCTTGGACGTTGTTGGAAGGACACAAGTCAAGAGTGAGAGCAGTGGAAATGAGTTATTTAAGAGGAGCTTGTGGAGTCACGTGGAGAGACAGGCTGACGAATGAGGATATAAAGGAGCGTTGTGGTGTTGATGTGGATGTGATAGGAAGCGTTGTGAGGAACACACTGAGGTGGTTTGGCCATGTGGAGAGGATGGAGGGTGAAAGACTGACGAAGAGAGTGTATGTGAGTGAGGTGGAGGGTGGAAGAGGGAGGGGGAGACCGAGGATGAGATGGAGGGATGGGGTGGAGAGGTATATGAGAGAGGGGGGTGTGAGTTGGGAGCAGGGTAGTGAAATGGCGGGGGACAGGGCGACTTGGAGGCGATTTGTTTGTGGCCACCCCAAACGGGATTGAGGCGTCTGGCAATAGATAGATAGATAGATAGTTTTAAAGCTGTTTTCCTGTTCACTCCTCTTTCAAAGCACCAGACAATTCGCTCACCCCTGCCACAATTTCATGAAAGAAAAATACTATTCTCACTGGTACCCAATACTAGATCCATTATGGGTGTGTGTGTGTGTTTTTACGGTTTTACATAACTGTTAATTTAATTATTCGTTACAAAAATGATTTATTCATTTACTCGTTGCATTGTGTCTTTTGTGAGAGATAATTCTTTCAGGGCAAACTGGGTGACTGTGTTGCTGTTGTTTATTCTTTACTGTATGATGGTACTGAAGATTGGCTTCTTGGTGCTAAGCGCTACTCGTACGTCCTACTGAGCATCCAACCGATTTCTACACGTAGATTTGAAGCAGGCACGAGAATGCAGTATCACAAAGAAAAGTGTCCATGAATGACACAAGCACAGAGACAGCCTTTATTGCTGGTACCTGATGATTATTTTTCCAGCTGAGATGGCCATGAAGGCTCCAGATGACTCGGTAAACTCCATACGAAATGCACAACTGTTTCTCAATTCGATGGCATCTTCCTTGGCTTCACTGTCATCATGGGTACCTTCCAAAATCATACAGAAAGGGTGCTTGGTCCGGTTATCACAGACTTGCAGCTCTACAGTATAAACGATAAGCAGCAACTGGATGAATCTTGCAGGATCTTCAGATGCTCAACAGTATTTGGAATAAAGTCAGGTTGAGAGAAGCGTCTGACGTGACGATTCCATGAAGCGATGGAAAATTTGCCAAAAATCCCTTCCTTACACGTCTAATCCACAAAACAAGTTTTTCTATGAATGCTGCCAGCTTCTTGTTTATAGTTGCAATAGTGAGACCGCTTCCCAGCAAAAAGCGACTGAGCTCGTTGAGTGCTGTGAATAAAGCAAGCAAATAAGAGGATGAAAGCAACTGAACAAACTCAAGGATATCAAAATATTCAACCAGGTCTATTCTCTGTCCACTAAGAAACTACTGAATTTCATTTTGCAGTTCAGATATACAAGCACACAATCACGCGACAGCCACCTCACATCAGTGTGGCACTGTGTGGTACAAAAGAAGTGTGGTCATCATTCACATCCTTGCAGAACGACGGAAGCCGTCGATGATTCAACGCGCGACCACGAATCTTATTCACAACTTTCACACAAACTTTCAAAATCATCCTCAGGTTTGGAAGCAGTGATCTTGCTGCAAGCAAGTGCCAGTGAAGAAGACAGTGGGTGACCAGGTCAGGAATTTCTTTTGTCATTTACTGTAATGCTGCGAACTCTAAACGGTTGCCAGCATGGCTAGTGCCCCATCAGTACACATCAGACGAATCATATTTAGATGGAATTGATCTCCTCTGAAGAATTCCTTTATAGTACTGAAAACATATATAGAATTTGCAGTTGTCTTCAGTGGAAGATAGAAGAGTCATCTTCTTCTTATTATTTGTCCTTTATTTAGCAAACCGTTACCAGTAGCTGGGAAAATTGACGCATGTGTTAATTGATGCACCTTTAGGCTGATATTTAATGCACTGCATTTAATATCAGCGTCAACCTGCTCAAGAATAAACTGATTCGTCGATAATTCGGTTATGTATAACATCAATTGACAACGATATACACACTATATAAATCTCTCTCTCTCTCTCTCTCTCTCTCTCTCTCTCTCTCTCTCTCTCTCTCTCTATACAGTATATATATATATATATATATATATATATATATATATATATGGAGCCTCTGTGGTACAGTGGTACAGTGGTAGAGTGTGCGTTTCGTACACGGGTGAAGCAGGGTTCGCTCCCCACCAGGGTAATAAACTTTGGGAGTGTTCATCCGGCCACATACTGCATTGGCGGACACAAGGGGTGCTGTGGTTGAACCAGTGTCGCTTACTCTAAAGTATGCTTGCACCCAGCCGGCTTGCGCGAGCTGATTACACTTGGTTCACAGACTACACACACATCCAAAGCCACTCCAACACTACAATTACACTTACAAGCACTTCTCACCCTACATACAATCTCTACCAGACAGCCTAAGCCACTTGGTAGAGATACATTGGGTGTATCATCCCGACTTCGGTCGGCATAGGCCTGTCCTGCAGTGGATATTCAAACGGCTGATGATGATATATATATATATATATATATATATATATATATATAGAGAGAGAGAGAGAGAGAGAGAGAGAGAGAGAGAGAGAGAGAGAGAGAGAGAGAGAGAGAGATTTTTGAGTGTGTGTGTGTGTGTGTATAGGTAAATAGGTAGATAGCTAGACTGCTATATACATACATAAGTAATATTCTGTAGATGAATATTTAAAGTGTATTTCATGAACACCTAGTCACTCCAACTAAAAAATGCAATGCCTTATTTACTGCATAAGCAAGAAGGAAAGATAATACATATTGACCTATTTTCTTTAATTGGTAGTATTTGGACAAAAAAATCCTGACTTTCAGTACCATTGTTACTGGTTGTATCTTGCTGCCATACCTTTTAGCATGAAAGTAGAGTCTACATTCACGTTACAGCAGTCTACCAGCCGTCTCTGATTCTCCTGTTTTCCTCTAAGTTTCACAGTTGTTGATCCCTTTTTGAACCAAATCCATCACAACTCTCATTTTTAACATATCTGTCCGGAGGTTTCTATGCCCTACTGTGGTAACAGGGTGGGTAGGAAGATAAAAGCTTATATAGACAAGCATACTGAGACAAAAATAAAGGTGTTGGTAACGTGCAGAATTAATACTTCTGTGACTGTCTGACGGTTATTAATTTGTCATTTTACAATTGAAGCAATGGCTTAATTGTGAGAAATAAGTGAAAGACGTTGGATGACTCATACCCACACTTACTTGTGGTGTGAGAGTATGTGGAAAATTTCTACTCGAAGAATTTACTTGCGTGTTTTGATGGACGACTGGTGTTTGCCAACTCCCCCCCTCCTCCCCTAGCACAGCTGAGCCTAATAAACTGCAGACGGAGGAAAGTGTTTGATGCGTTTGGATCATGACTGTCTCAACATTTGTGAAACCAAAAGAAAAATTACAGGATCAGACGCGGCCCTACACTCCCATAGTGTGTGAAGATGGACGTTAAAGCATATTTTGCATAACTATCTGGCAGTACGCTAAATCCAATAATAACGAATGTGGAAGCCAAGGGTGGAATGACCAAGTACTAAGGGTCAAATATAACATGTCATTCTATACCACATCTGTTTCATTCTCCTTCTGTATATAATGCCCTGCAGTTAAAAAGACGACGATATTTATCATACAAACTAGACCTTTTTTTTTTATTATTATTGCGGTGACTATATCCTTGTTTGGCGAAGCTTGCGTCAGCACTGTGGCAGCCAAGGGGCGATTTTAAGAGTATTAGCCATTTTTTGCGAAAAAAACACACTTTCATGGCTGTTGGACATCGATGAATCATGCCATATATATATATATATATATATATATATATATATATATATATATATATATATATATATATATATATATATATATATATATATATATATATATATATATATATATATATTATTCACTAAATTAATATAATTTTTTGGTAGCTATGTGAGCAAAGAGGAAACCAGATACAAACATTTCCATATATATCTTACAATCAGGATATTTTATAAATACAGGCCCGGTGCAAGGCTGGGCATGCCATGGCAGGCCACACTGGAGACACCCACACCCGGACTAACAACCAATCACTTCGGGTAAACCGACCCACACAAAATATCCCGGGAAGCACTGGTAGGAGGGAACAGTTGCAATAGTGTTTAGGGAATAAAACTCATTTTATGGAGATTTGTTCCATGCACAAACTGAAAATTAATGCATGGTACATTATGGACCATTTTCATTTTGCTTTCTTTTGTTTTATTATACTTTACAGCAAAATTATTATTTAAACAATTGGTTTTATTCTTTCAACATATGGAACCATTTTATTTACAGGGAAGTGAAAATAAAAGCAGATCGCCAAAAAAAATTTAACATCTGATGCCTTTGTCATGGAGTTCATGAACCTAAATTGTGTATGATTTTTTTCTTATTTAATTTTCATTCGTACCGCTGCAAAATACTTCACAGCAAACCGGAGTGAGTGTCAGAGCAAAAAACTCAAAATAACAAAATGATTCTCTGTAATACCTGACTGCTATGGAGATCTACCCCTTGCAGAAACTGGAAAGGAACCTTTATGAACACGCCCTCAGGGTTTCGTTGCAAATTACTTCACAACCAAACCGCAGTGAATATTGTAAGCAAAAAAAAAAAAAAAAAAAAAAAAAGAATGTTTCCCTGTAATAATTAACTGATATGGATACTTCTTTGAAAAATTGCAAAGATCCTTTATGAATACGCCTCAATGGATTTTAATGGCTATTATCCTTTATGAAAACACCCTAAGCTATCCAAAGGACTAAAATCCTTTATGAATATGTCCCCAGGGACCCAAGTAATGTCGGTCGGGCCGGGGTGATGTGTGAGCCATCAGCGGTCACTTGCAGCTGCACTGTGTTGCTCCACCACCACCCTCCCTTCCCAGGCTTTGAGCTTTGCTTCACTCTTGTTTTTGTTTACCCAGGAGAGATAGGGAACTGAATGTAACATCGACTCTAGGCAGTTGTGTTTCAGGGGAGAATTTGACTTAAATATATATATATATATATATATATATATATATATATATATATATATATATATATATATATATATATATATATATATATATATATATATATATATCCCATTGGATCCCAGATGTGCTGGGCGAGGCACTGTTCCAGGAAGGTCCTAAGCGTACCGCCCTCCGCCTATCGGCTCATAGTCCCGAAGCTCATAGGTCCCTACCCGGGGGTTCCCTATTTTACTGAGAACTGAAAATTCCCAGTTCTATCCAATACTGGGGACACTGGGCTCCAATGGGATATATATATATATATATATATATATATATATATATATATATATATATATATATATATATATATATATATATATATCTGCCTTGATGACCGACAAAAGTTGTTAACCCTTCCTCCTCTCCCGCCTTGACTCTGTTCACCCAGCAGAAATGGGAACATGGGATCGTAATCTCTTGGACTTCATTCTAGCAACCCCTTTTTTGGAAATTTATTTTGTATATTACAATACATCCTGTCTGTTTATTACCAACATTCACTGCTTATATAACATACACGGGAATACGGGTATTTACCTGCTATATGCACCAATAGACGTGTAATGATGAGGTGCTACAAAGCCTCCTAAACAATGAATAGTACGGACTCTTGCGACTGTGGATTGTGTTCTATTTGGAGACAGAGAATTGGAAAAATGTGTGAAGTAATATACTATGTACAGTCGATTGGTATAAATCTAAGCATTCTTCATACTTCTTCTTGCCCCTTGTTCTCCTATACACCTGGAGACGAGGAGGTATGCTCTACTGCTTCTGGTTGATCTGGACAAATAAATCTTTATTGTAATTATCTTGACCAATCGGTAAGCATTAATCTAAGTCTTCTCACTGGCACATCGTCAGTGGAAGAACATGAGGCCTCTGAACTGAATCACGTTACTATACTTTGTTCCCACCTATAGCTGAAATAAAGACTTAGGTTTGAAAAGCGACGGTTTGGCGTCGTAATCGTGAAGGATATTTGTTGGGAGCTTTCCCTGTTAGGTAAGACTGTCAATGAACGAAAAACTTGCTTCAGTAAGGACTTAATCATCCTAAACCTTCATCAGTATACTTTCTCGCCAGTATAATTTCTGATGTTATAGAACAGTAACAGGATACTTTTCTACGAATATGCCTTAAGTCTCTCGTTATCAGAGGGTAAATTTTAGCAACAAGCAACTTAGAACACTGCTCAGCGATATGGTACGAATGTAATTATTTTCCTATTTTATCCGTGGCGCCACCAGTCTCATTTATTGCTCCATCGCGATACCACATACGACAGTAGTTGAAAACATTCTCCTTTAACCAAGTCTCAACAAAAGCCTCTCTAAAACAGACAGATCAGATGGAAACAGTAAGTACGACATACAAAAGACATGACCATATTTAATAGGTTAACATCAGGATTCTTTGACTCACTCTCAGGTGAAGATCTTCTGGCTTTAGGTGATATTAAATATAAACGCAATTTCTACAATGAGAGGAATAATTATGGTAATAGTAACACTCAGGTTCCTGTTACTTTCACCAACATGAGTTTTTTTTTTTTCATTACTTGGATTAAAGTACTCGAGAAGACGCGACAATGAAAGAGGAGTGAGGAAATAAAGCATCAAAGACGGCGACTTACAGCAAGGACTCGCTGTATGCATGAAAGGCGACGTTATTCCAGTATATACAAAAGGAGGGGAGCTTCGTTAAAGCTAGAGTGACATCAGTCCAGCAAGAGGGACATTAGTCCATCAATAAGAATCATTCCAGCAAATAGGGACATCATTCCAGCAAAGAGTGACATCATTCCAGTAAGATGGATATCAGTCCCGCAAGAAGGAATATTCCAGCAAAGGATAACATCGTTTCAGCAAAGGGGCATCATTCCATTAAACAATGAGATCTCTGCAGAAATTGGAACATCTTACCAGCAAATGTAGACATCATTCTAGTATAGTGGATGTCATCCCAGCAAACGTGACATCTTCCTTGCAAAACGTGACATCACAATGGGACTTCATGCCAATATACCTAAAGAGGGACATTATAAATAGGGATTTCATTTCAGTACTCTTAAAAAGGGAAATCACTCCATTCTTACTCGACGAGGGCTTCTTTTCAATATTTCTAAGCGAGGAAATAATTTTAGAACAATGAAATGGGGACATCTCACAAGGAAGAAATATTCCAAGTGCGGAAGTGAGATGAGACACAAGGGAAGTGATACCCTTGACGAACGACCTCGGCGGTTCACTACATTAATAACTACGAGTGGGGAACGGATGTCTGCAGTATGAATGAAGGAAGTGATAATGTTTGCTTGTATGTTTGTTTTGTGTGTGTGTGTGTGTGGTGTGTGTTTGTGTGTGTGTGTGTGTGTGTGTGTGTGTGTGTGTGTGTGTGTGTGTGTGTGTGTGTGTGTGAACCAAATGCATACAATCAGTTGCTGGGATACTGAGAAGAACGTTAAGTGTTTTGCATTGATATGTAATATTTTTCCGTTGATATTTATATGTAATTTATGGTTTCCTCGCTGAATCAACACGGACTGGACGTTGACTCAAACTTATCATGAGTTCCCTATCTTTACAAAAATTCATTTAACAGAAACGGGCTACCCTGTTTTGTCGCATCCAAAGAAACAGCCAAATACAACGTGTGACCCAGAACGTCACTCATTCACTCTCTCTGTCTATCTTATTGAAGGGAGGTATCTGACAAGTTGCTACCACAGAGTTTTATAACCGTCAATGTTATTCGGGATGTTGATGGGTGAAGGTATAATTGATGTGTCTGGTGTACGTCTGGGATCTACCTAGGATGTGTGTGGTGTCTGGGGTGTGTCTGAGGTGTGTCTAAGATTTGTGTCCAAAAACAAAGGACACTTTTTGATATACGTCTGGGTGGTGCATAAGATTATGATGAGCGTCACTATCAAGGTTGTCCTTTGTCGTGTCTTCCCTGTCAGTAAATCACTTGCACCCTTCGCTGTCCTATACACTAGAAATATATAACTGTTGGCAGCATTAGTTATTGCTTAATCTTCACTGTACGAGAAAATGTTCCGTTAATTATTCTCGCTATCTCGAAATGAATTTATTTATCTAAACTTTGTTTTGTCTCCACATTATCTGCTCAGCATTAAAAGAAGCAATATTGATCCGCAACATGCCAGCCTCTTTTGCTTTTCGGATGTCTAACGTGAGTGTTGGTAAATTTTACAACGAACTTAAGCTGAACATTCATAAACAAATATTAGCATGTGCTGTGTGTCCCAAGAATTGTCATTTCATAGGAGCTGCACACTTATGGATAAATATTCGAATAAAATTGGCAGGGGTCAGAGCATCCAAAGCACAGCAGGATGTTCTGACTGCTTAGTGATTCCCGTAGTTACACACCTCACAACACTGAAGCATGGGAACCACAGTGTCTGGGTATTTATTGCGTTCATGTCCCGATCTGCAGTTTCCATCGTCTTGGGTCGAATATAGCCGTTCTAATCATGCAAATTACGTGCTGGCAGTATGTTCTTTCATAATACTAGTACATGTTCACACACTGTTCGTTTAAATTAGTGAAATAATTATACGATTGTACTCACGAAAACATACCTATTACATTACTTCCATTTGCCCATGTAGGCTACTGCTTCCATTCTTGATTCGTATCTGGCAACTTGAAAAGGAAAACTTTTAGTTAGCACTTTACTTGAGAGAGAGAGAGAGAGAGAGAGAGAGAGAGAGAGAGAGAGAGAGAGAGAGAGACTTTTAACCCACCAGCAAGGTTACGTCTAGCTTATTCTATTTGTGGTGGCAAGATAAATGAAATGAAACAAATGCATCGCACTGATAGCGGTGACACTAGTTTACGGACGACGTATTATAATGCTCTCCACTCAATGCTGATTCCGTTGTATTGACTCCTTTTGTCTCTCTTGTTTTCTTTCCTTCTTCCTCTTCTTTTTTCTTCTTCTTTTCGGTTTCAACTTTTCTTCTTCTTCTTCTTCTTCTGATTATTATTATTATTATTATTATTATTATTATTATTATTATGTCCACCAAGGAAATTATGTTTTCACCACTGTCCGTTTGTTTGTTGGTTGGTTGGTTAGTTTGTGAGCAAGATTACACAAAAAACTACTGGACGGATTTCCACGAAACCTAGTAGAAGAATGAGCCTTGGCCCAGATTAGACGCCATTAAATTTTGATGAGGATCCAGATACAGGCACGGATCCGGGATTTTTTTTTTTTTTTTTTTACTTTACCATTGCGAATTGGGGCGTTTTTCGACATTTTCGTAAAATTTTCAGTGAATATTGCATCTATCTTGATGAAGAAAAAAAAAAATCAGGCATATTTAGGATGTTGATATCTACGAATGTGTACAGTTTGGCATGGATACATATATATTAAAAACATAATATAAAATTCCGGATATCGCGGATTTAAATATGCTTTTATGGGGAGTAGTCTTTTTCCAGTTGCCGTACAGTAAAAAATGATATGCACTGTTTTGTTGGCTGTTACCGTGAGATAAATAAGTATGATTAAGAGTTATGGGTAATTTAAAATTATGGTGTTACAACTTATAGGGTTATGAGTTTGATAATGGATTAGAATTGAATTACAAGGAACTGCATGTTGGACCTTGGCAAAGGTATGCGCTCTACTGAGTGCCATTCTAGTTATTATTATTATTATTATTATCATTATTATTAAATTTTCTCGTTTTTGTCAATATTCTTATTATTCTTTCCGCTTAAAGAGTAAGTGGCCATTACTCGGAGGCTCTTTGGCCTAGAGCCTTCAAACTTTGTCAGGTTAATTGCTCAGCTGGCGGCTTCTGGCCAGATATGATAGCAACGAAAATCAACCAGATCACCGGATATTATTCAGAATGTAAAAAAATGGATTCCACAACGCTATCTAAGAAGCCACCTAAGTGGTTTGTGCATTGCAGAAAGGGGAATGGTTCAGTTGGTTGACCATTCTCTGAGTTCACTTTTTTTTTCTTTAATGCAAGGACAAAGGAACCAAAGGCCAGGAGCTCTCAAATTGTTCTTTCCAAGAAATAACAACACTGAGGGACACAGGGGTGTCAAAGTATCACCATTTGGGGTGTCAGGCTACAATGTCCAAAGTGGCACCCCAAAGGTGTATGCTGGACACTTCTGGGGTGTCAGACTGAGTCAAACTGATACCTATAAGGGTGTCAAGCAGACGCCTTAGGAGTGTCAGCCAAAAACTCAGGGGTGTAAATCTGACACTTTAGGGTTGTCAATTTGACACTTCAGGGGTGTCAATATTACACCTTATGAGAGTCAGTCACTCACGGTTGTCAATATTACACCTTATGGGTGTCAACTAAACACTCAGGAGTCTCAATCTTACACCTTAGAAGTGTGAACTGCGCACTCAGGGGTGTCAGTCTGTCACCTTTGAAAGCTTCAAGCCAATAATCTAAGAGTGTCGCTTGGGGCATCTAGCCTACATCCAGTATCACAATTACTGGGTGGAGCTACTCATACATAAGAATGTTACGATCTTGTAACTTGATACTTGCTAATATTCTGTTGGCCTTATGAAAGTCAAATTATTATCAGGATCCATAAAGCCACTGAAGCATAAGAATATAATAAACTTTATTACAAAACACATTGCAAAACTACATAAAATATTTATACAATGCCATTTATTGCAAGTAAATATTTTAATTACCTTGAGAAAATGAGTAGGTGTTTATGGTAGGATATAGTGAGAGTAAAAATACTGAATAATATGAACACCCATATTTAAAAAAAAATAAAATATCAATGACTAGTGTCAATGACTTTGGTTAAACAAGTTATTATATACATAGAGGAATATCACGATACAACATGACTCATCACATACAGTTCAGTACAGTCACTCCTTGAAATTTGATGGTCCTTTATACGATACCCTGCTTTAACAATGGGAATAAATTAACATCCTTCCCCGCCTAGCAATGGCCAGTCCCTGGTCTTACAATGAGTTTTCATCTGATGTGTTTTTTTTTATATCAACTAATTTTGATTTTGTTCTGATTTTGATGATCAGATAGGTTGATTTTTTTTTTTTTTTTTTTTTTTTTTTTTGGCTTACGATGATTTTAGTCATAAGTGCGGTAAACACTACCATTTGGGGTTCCAGTTTACTAAGTCGATTTCTTTCCAGATTTATTTTTGATGATTTTTATATTTTATATTTGAGTTTAGGTGAGATTAACTGCTTTTAGGCTCAGGTTAACTTGTTTTAAAGCTATTTAAGGGATTAGGTGTGCTAGAAATTTGTTTTTGGACTCATGTAGGTAGGTTTTGGACTTCACTGGGGGTGGATTCCAAGGCTTCCAAACACATCCCTATACCCTGCGTGCCATATCACCCCTGATACTCGATACCCCGGCATAATGATAGGCTCTCCCAAATGCATTCCAACGTTATGCAGGGAAGGACATGTATCGTATTGTATCGGTAAGACAATACCAATATTGTAAGGAACAAAAGCAATACATGAATGAAACATCATAATATACATACACTCTAACATAACAATACACTAATAATGTAGGGGAAACCAATGTTAAAAAGTTGCAACACTTTTTTGCCACATTTTTCACCTATTTCTCTGGGTTACACTTCCTGTTGATGCCTGTACAGGTGCTAGGATGGTCAATCTCAATCTCACTTGCAGACATACTGCACTGGCGCACTTCAAATAAACACAGGGAATAATATCATAAAGAAATAATTAAAAGCACTCAACACACACACACACTCACACACACAATCCCATATTTGATAGATATTGAATGTTTTCAATCAGTAATGAACAGAACACAAAAATGCATTAAGAAAAAATATTTTTCCTACTATTGTATGGTCTAGCAGCTGGGAAATCTCAAGAAAGTGGCACATTGTTCATTTTATTTGAATGTTATTTAGTAGATCTACAGAATTTGATATAGCAGAAGTTATGATGAGCAACGTTCGATATAGCGAGGATTTACTGTAAAATGCTGTGCACCTTCAACTAACAAATATTCTTCACAAAAAATAAAATATTTCCAGACTAGAAACCCTATTTGACTGACCATTTCCACTACAGTAACTTGTTTTAATTTTGCTTTGCCAAATGCTTTTTATATCTTTTTTGTATAAGTCACTGTGCCCTAGCACCACTCTCTGAAGGAAAGTGAAAGTGCATACCATATTTTTTGGAGAGGCAATGTTAAATACATAAAATGAGGAGGATAAACAGAAAAAATCCACTAATCAGGCACCTTGATTCAGCAACAAGTACATTTTCAGCATAAATCTTGAATAAACCATCAAGAAAAGACTCCCCTTGCCATAAATACACGGGTCAGCACTTGTTTCACTAACTTCAATATCATTCCTTATGAAGTCATCAAGTTTCTCCTTAACATTTCCCTGAATCAGAAAAAGGGCTGCACACTGTATAGCATCTGATGAAGGAAAAAAATGAGAAAGTACCATTTGGAAAAGGTCAAATCATACAATTAAAATGAAGTAATCCAATGCACAACCACTACTGATATAGGAATGTGTGTGCAACTTTAAGGTTACTATTTCTGTGTAACCTCAGGCTGTCTATCCTAGCAGACTCATTGACCGTCGACCGGTAACCACTCCCTAAGAATCGTCATGTGCAGGGTATTCGTGTTTCCATTGGTAAACAGAACCTTGCCACAGCGTGGCAGTTCATTAAGGACTGATGGATTTCAAGGACAATGAATGTGGTAAACTGTTTGTACAGAAAAGCAATCTCTGCCAACACTTACAGTAGTAATTCATTAATGAGTGAAGGAGTTAAAGTTTAATAAAAGTGGTTAATTTCTTCAAGGTTTGGTGAAACAGGTATACATTATTAAGACTGATGGATTTTAAGTACAATGAATCTGGTAAACAGTTTGTAGAGATAAATTATTTCAACCAACTCTTTGTAATAAAACAATGTTACGTCCCCACCCCACACTGCCACAGGCTCCAACAGCAGTAGTACAGTATTGGAAGAACGTTGCCCAGCGAGTTGTTATTTCTATGGTCAGCCTTTAGGTGTATTGCACACAGGATCAACTCAGGCGTTGTAAATAAACACTGGCTTCTTAACTTCACTGTCTTTATTTTCCAAATAGTGATACTTAATGCTTTCCAACTTCACTGTTTTCACAAGCACCGAAGCTATACAAACTTTACTGACTGCTATCACACTTAGTGCTTGACACCTTACTATTTTCACAAGTACCGAAAATATACAATTTTCAGTGACACTGCACCACACTCAAACTGAACCAAAAACTAATTGAACTTGTTCTTGTCTCTTAACCATCCTTATATATGCTTCCATTGCTAGAGAATGATCTACATACTACGGGAACTACAATACTGGTGTATTCCATAAAGAGAGAGCACAGTTACCAACTCAGAGACAACCAATGCATGCCTGTTTTCTTACAGTACAAAACACTGTAAATTATTTAGCATACAAACTTAAACTGAATTACACAATTCAACAATCACATAAATGAAACATCATAGAGAAAATGTGCACAAAAATTAATGCACAACTTACGAAATAACTACGCTCACTAACAGTAGGAAAACTGGCAACTCTGACAGGTCCTGGAACCTACGGTAAACTTCGGGAAACTGTCACCATCCTCTTGCACTTCAGCTCCTTGGTCCTCCTCAACATCCACGGCTGCGGTTGAGCACGATTCCTCGGAGACGTCCCAGCTGTACTGTCTTGCCCCATGGTACATTCACAGACGGTTCACGTTTACCACCTTTGGGCGAGACTTCCTGCCTCCCCGAATCCAATGTGTTACGTCTGATTGGCGGTCCAGCACAGTGTGAGGCCCGTCCCAAGGGCTCTGCAGCTTCGATGACTGTCCATTCTTTCCCTGAGGATTGTGTATCCAAACTTCATCACCATCCTGGAAGCTCGCCTCACTTGCCTTGGCATCAACCTTGCACTTCATCACCTCTCCCGAAACCTTGATGGCTCCTCGCACTTGATGATGTACCTCAGCCAGCCTTTCCTGAAGGTGTTTCGCATTGCTGGTGGTGTCTGTAGGCAACTCTTCACCAGGTGGTCTTCCCATTAACAAGTCAACAGGTAAGCATAATTCGTGACCCAACATCAGTTTTCCAGGTGTTTAAGCTGGCAGACTCATGAGATGCAGACCAATATGCCATCAACAACACAGGTAATTTCTAGTCTCATTCTGTTTGTCCCTCTACACAGTGCTTGGCCAGTTCTTGCCCCAGGGTCCAACTGAATTTCTCCACCATCCCATTTGACTGTGGCCTTAGTGGGGTCATTTTGGTCTTCTTGATCCCCAAATACTTGCAGCACTCACGGAACACAGCAGACTCGAAGTTTCTACCCTGGTGTGAAAGTAGTTCTTGTGGCATCCCCAAACGACAGAAAAACTGGTCAACCAACACCTGAGCAACAGTCACAGCCTCTTGATCAGGGATAGCATAGGCTTCTGGCCACTTTATGAAGTAGTCCATGGCAACACATATATACCGGTTTCCTCTCTCAGTGAGTGGCAAAGGTCCAGCAATGTCCACTGAGACTCTTCCATCAGCGCACCCACTTGGAGAGGGGCGCAATCACGTTTCTTGGGTCACTTCTTGGCACAGCACACATCACAGGCCCGACACCACTCTTCAACATCCTGATACATGCCAAGCCAGTAGAACCTCTGTCGCAGCTGGCTTAGAGTTTTCTTCACTCCCGGGTGCTCACTAGTGATCTGGTCATGGGACTCATCCAAGATCTCAGACTTCATCTTCGGAACCAGCAGTTGCCAACACTTGCTGAGGCCATTGGGTGTCTCCCACTGATGCTTCAGTAGTCCATTGTTCAAACGAAGAAGGTTCCACTGACTCCAGTAGCTCTGGGTCGCTGGGCTTAACCTGGAAACTTCTTCCCAAGATGGTCGCACTGTACTCTGCTGCAGCTACTCTAGCACTGCTTGTAAATCTGCATCCTCCATCTGCATCCTTTTCAGGTCTTCATCTGATGCTGGCCCTGTCATCGCAATACGGCTGCATTTCTTACTATGATCTTCCATTGTACTACACTGTCGGCACTCTGGATCACAAGGCCGACAACTCAGGCTGTCAGCATTGCCATGTACCCATCCAGGACGGTGTTGTGTCTCATGCTTGTGCTGGTCTAGCTTCCCGAGCCAGTGTGCCAGTTGTCCTTCGGGATTCTTTTGCGTTTTCAGCCACTTGAGTTCCGCATGGTCCGTCCTGATGTTGAAGTTTGACCCATATAGGCAGGAATGGAAGAAATCAAGGCTCTTCATTACTGCCAAGAGCTCCTTACGGGTCACACAGTAGTTCCGCTCCAGTGGGCTGAGCTTCTTGCTGTAATTCACCACCTCATACTCCTTGTCATCCTTCTTCTGTGACAGGACTACACCAATAACATGGTCACTAGCATCACAGTCCAAAATAAATGGCTGATTCTGGTCTGGGTACGACAATACTGGAGAGCTTGCCAATGCATGCTTGAGTTCATTGAAGGCTTTCTGAGTCTCTGCTGTCCATGCACACTTCTGCCTTTTCCCCAACAGCTTGTGAAGAGGTGCAGCTATGGTTGCAAATTCTTTGACAAAAGGCCCATAGTAGGTGCACAAGCCCAGGAAACTCCGTAGCTCTTGCACACAAGTTTGAACTGGCCACTTTTCCACAGCTGCCTGGGGTAAAAGAGTTGGACTTCTTCAGTTATTAGACCGCGAACTCTAGTAGAATCCCAGTGTTTATCGTTCAGTTAACCGCTCACCCAGTCAGGAGTGTTTTTAAGGTAATTTTTCAATGTCATAAATGATCGTCTTTGTGCAAGACATTGGTGCTTCCGCTGAGCAATTTATTTTGGGCGTCTTTCGCTCACTCTAGCCATTAGTAATGTGGCCACAACACTTCCTTCTTTCCCACGACTTGGAGTCAGTTGAGGTTTGAGCACCATGAAAGCAGGTTGGGCCAGAGCATGTAGTGCCGCCGTTCCTGAATTTCCATGTAGTATGATAGGCGAGAGACAGCGAGTGCAGTATCCTTCCAGTGACGACGCCAAGTCATCCACTTAGTCTAATCTTTGACCAGTATTTCTTTTCGTTTTCCTAGGCTTAAGAGTTAGCTTTTGAGTGAGCGAGTGAGTGCGATCTCTTTATTTGAATTCATCTTGAGACTCATGCAACGTTAATTTATTTTTATTGTAATCAATAAATTAACGGTTCTTTTTCTTTGAGCTTAATATAATGTAAACTCGTGTTTCATTTCTCCATTGAGCTTATTTCACTTATAGCACCTAGCTTGCATAAACGCTTTGCTATTCATAACTGGTACTTAGGCCAGTCTTGTATTAAGCTTAAAATCCGTTGTGCCATCATGGAGTTAATGCATCAGCAAGAACCTGATATCATTAATAGTATTAGTTATTAATTGTCAAGGGTGAAGTCACTTTCTCCAGAGGCTAACAGTACTAATAAACAGCAATTGTGAGGAATTAGTCTCTGCTGTGTACTGTTGAGAAAGTTTATAAATTCTCGTCCTGAGAGAATCGGCGAAGCAAGCCAGAATAAAGTAATCATTACTTGATTTTTAGCAAGACAATTGTCCCTGCTCTCAGTATTACTGAACATTATCCCATAATGTTACATTTATCTTAAAAACCCCGTGACAATTGGCGATCTCATTCCAGGATATTAACTCCTAGTTCTAAAGCTATTCACGAGATAATACTCACTCGTTCATACTTAGGTATTTATAATTAAAGTCTATAGTCACTACCTTACTGGTGATTATTGATTCATTTTTATTAATTTACATAATAGTTTTCACAGTCAGTAGTTTGTTTAATTTTCTTTCTTTACCAGTTTAATTAGATAAAACTAGTCACCACTATAACCTGTGCCTATATTCTTTATTGACATCTTTCTCTGAAAAAAATCGCAGTCAGTACTGAGTCGCTAGTTATTTAAACTGAGTTAGCATCATGTCCACCAGCGTCTATGTACAGGAAGCCAAAGATATGGGTCTTACGGATCCAACTGAAATTAAGGAGTTTGTCCTCTCTCGGTTTAATTACGAGCAAGAACGTGAGAAAGATGCTCGTGAAGAGCGTAGAATCCAATGCGAACATGAGCGAGAACAGCACGAACACGAACAAAAACAACGCGAACTCGAACAAAAAAAACGCGAACTCGAGCTAGAACATGAGCAAGAACAGCGTGAGGAACGAGAGGGAGAACGTCAACACGAGTTAGAACAACGCGAGAGAGAACGTCAACACGAGTCAGAACAACGCAAAAGAGAACATCAACACGAGTTAGAACAACGTGCGAGAGAACGTGAATATGAGCGTGGACAGCGAGAACATGAACGTGCCGAGTGAGAAGCACGCGAAAAACATGAATTTGAAATGTTGAAGCTCAAGCGAGATTCCTTGGCTTCAGACACATCTGGTGCAGCTGGCCCAAGCTCCACGAGCGTTCTCCCTGCACATGTTATGGCAACCCCACACATCAAGCTTCCCCCATACAAAGATGGCGAGCGAATTGAGCGATACATAGCTCATTTTGAAGACATGGCTCAACTGTACCAGCTGGATGATGCAGCTAAGCGGCTTCAGTTTCTTGGCCTGTTCGAGGGCTCTGCCCTCGATATTCTCCACAGAATTCATGGAGACAATCTCACGTATGAGATGATGATGGCCGCACTCATCAAAGCGTACGGTCTCACAGTTGACGACACCAAGAGTCAGTTCATGAGGGTGTGTTTACAGGATAAAGAGACTGCCGTTCAGTTTCTTGACTGGCTTACTGCTTACGTAGATGAGTGGATGAAGAAAGATGAAACTCCTTCCACGCGTGAGGGGATAATTGACCTTATGCTGCACACGCAGCTGGAAAAGTCGTGGCCTACTGAACTTATGGCTCAACTTAAGATCTGCCAGTTAAGAGATCCCAGCCAAATGGTGAAGAAGGCTGACGCATTTTTTACTGCATACTCGCAAGCAGTATACAGTACCTGGAACAGAAAACCTGATAAATCTGGGAAACTGTCTCAGACTGAACCCCAGCAACAAGGCCGTTCTCAGAATAATGGCCAAGGTCCAAAACCACAGAGGAAGGACCAGGGGCAAAACACTCAGAAACCTGAGTGGAAGAGGTACAACAAGTACCCTAACCAGCAGCAGTATCAGCCACACAACTGACCGTTGGGACTGTCCTTTTCACCACCAGCTCAAGTGAATAGGAGGCAGGAGGCGAACGCAGCCTTCATTCCTCAGCAGCAGCATGATGGTCACGTCCCTACCAGTACGGGTACTCCCCCCCAGTTCACTAGTCCCACAGCGAAAGTGAACTCCCCTCCACAGATGGCCAATGTTCCATCTCCCCAGGCAGTGAGTACGACCCCTCAAGTTTCTAGTTCACAGGGCACCATGTTTGCTGCATCATTTATCCAGCAGCCTAATCAGTGGCTAGCTGCTTCCTCCACAGGCCCTCCCACAGGTGACAGTGCCTTCCTTGTTCAGCCAGGGTTTGTGGGAGACATTCCTGTGAAGGTCCTGAGAGACAATGGGTCCTCAGGTTGCTCTGTCAAGCAGAGTTTAGTTCGGCCTGAGCAGTACACAGGTCGACAGATCCAAGCTAACGTTATTGATGGATTAGTGAGATTGTTCCCTGAGGCACGTATCCAGGTGGCATCTCCATTTTACACTGGTACGACACTCGCAGTTGTCATGCCAGAACCTTTATTTGACCTAATCATATGTAATATTCCCGGTGCCAAGTATAGGTGCACTGAAGATGACGCTACTCAGACTTCGGCTGCAGAAACACGAGCCATGACTGAGGCTCCAGATTGTGTCACCCCAGTGACCATTGAATTGCCGCAAGATCTGATGTGTTGCCAAATTGTTGTTCATGAACAACATTCTGACCCGACACTTGCTGCCGTGCAAAAGAAACAAAAGGGTAGAGTGATAAAGTATTCACGGGGAGGTCGAGCCAAGTTCCTTCGTAAATAAGGACGCTCTACCGTGAGTCACGGGCACCCGAGGGCGAGGTTCGTCTGGAGTTTGTCGTTCCCACCAAGTACCGCCAAGCAGTGTTAGAATGAGGTCATTGTTCAGCCTCAGAAGGTCACATGGGCAAAAGGAAGACCCAGGGCCGTGTCCAAGCTGATTTTTTTTGGCCAGGGATGGGACGAGACATAGATAGTTTTGTCCAGTCCTACAATGTGTGTCCACGTACCACTAATCAGGGACATGTCCTTCCTGCGCCGTTTGAAACCACACCTGTAATCTCTGAAGCAATTGAGAGACAGGGCAGTGGTAATGTGGGCCCAGACCTGATGTCTCACATATTAACTGATGACTAATACGGGCAACTGTTGTATGTTGGGTTCCGTAAGATAGGCATTCTCAGAAATTTGAGTAATCCAAGGACCAGCCTGGTTCCCAGTTAAAAGTGTAGACCTGACGTCTCCCCCATTGGCCCCACAGGACACGTTATGTCCAGGACCTGTACATACATATGTACTGTAAGTTAAGGGGGAAGTTTGAGAACTCTGCAGAGACAGTCCGAGGCTGTGTATGAATACCTTGTGGAACGTCTCGAGCTGTGGGCCTCTCTGAGGATTCCGGGAGAATGCACATTATCCACATGAGTGTTCACACCCACGGTGGGTGTTAAAACGTGACCTGCCCGAGATTGCTTAGCGATTCTCAGCTTCCTGTATTAGTCATAAGTGTAGAGTTAGGTTAACCAGTAAACTGCCCATTCTAAGAAATTTGATCAATTCAAGAACTGGCACGTTTCCTGGTTAATAATGTTAGGTTACCTAGTAAACCGCCTGTTCTAAGAAATTTGAGCAATTCAAATACTGGCATGTTTCCTAGTTAATAAGCGTTAACCAGTAAACTATAAGGGTTCTAAGCAATTTGTGAATTCAAGAATTACGTTTCCTGGTTAATAATGACATAAGTACTGATTGCTAGGCAGAGAGAGAGAAATGACACATTTGATGCTCCACCTTAATTCCTTTCGCAGGTGCAGTGGGTGGGTGCAGCATGGCCGTGCAGATCAGCTGGTCATCCCTGTCACATGCTGCCGCCCCTTCTCTTCTGCCTCGTTGTCATTATTTACTATAAATTTGCATTACATGATTTTACACGTAGGTACAGTTACACCACAACTGTCACACCTACACCATGTATTACATACATCACGCTACATAACAATTAGTTGTTAATGTAAATGTAGCGAACTTTTCGCTCAGTTTGACCTGAGTACAGGATTTTTCACCGTCGTCACAGAGTTTTTCCCTCAAGCTTGCTTCTATTAACGTAAATACGAGGTTTTCTCACTCACTGGTGACTGTGACTTTCTCCTGTAGCAGGATAGCACACACACATCACAGTGTGAATCTTGTGTGACTGAGTTAGGATTTATATGTAAGTATATCGAAATTTTTTTTCCTGGAAAAAAAATTTCAACTTTTGATGGAGCGTAATGTCACGAGTCGGCTCGTGACATTAAAGTTAATGGGAAACCGCGAACTATAGTAGAATCCCAGTGTTTATCGTTCAGTTAACCGCTCACCTGGTCGTGAGTGTTTTTAAGGCAATTTTTCAATGTCATAAATGATCGTCTTTGTGCAAGACATTGGTGCTCCCACTGAGCAATTTATTTTGGGCGTGTTTTGCTCATTCTAGCCATTAGTAATGCAGCCACAACACTTCCCTCTTTCCCACAACTTGGAGTCAGTTGAGGTTTGAGTGCCACGAAAGCAGGTTGGGCCAGAGCATGTAGTGCCGCCGTTCCTGAATTTCCATGTACTGTAGTATGATAGGCGAGAGACAGCGAGTGCAGTGTCCTTCCAGTAATGACGCCCAGTCATCCGCTTAGTCCACTCTTTGACCAGTATTTCTTTTTGTTTTCCTAGGCTTAAGAGTTAGCTTTTGAGTGAGCGGGTGAGTGCAATCTCTTTATTTGAATTCATCTTGAGACTCATGTGACGTTAATTTATTTTTATTGTAATCAATAAATTAATGGTTCTTTTTCTTTGAGCTTAATGTAATGTAAACTTGTGTTTCATTTCTCCATTGAGCTTATTTCACTTATAGCTCTTAACTTGCATAAACGCTTTGCTATTCATAACTGGTACTTAGGTCAGTCTTGTTGTATTAAGCTTAAAATCCGTTGTGCCATCTAGGAGTTAATGCATCAGCAAGAACCTGATATCATTAATAGTATTAGTTATTGATTGTCAAGGGTGAAGTCACTTTCTCCAGAGGCTAACAGTACTAATAAACGGCAATTGTGAGGAATTAGTCTCTGCTGTGTACTGTTGAGAAAGTTTATAAATTCTCGTCCTGAGAGAATCGGCGAAGCAAGCCAGTATAAAATAATCATTGCTTGATTTTTAGCAAGACAATTCATTGTCCCTGCTCTCAGTATTACTGAACATTATCCCTTAATATTGCATTTATCTTAAAAACCCCATGACAGTCACCTTATTTTCCGTGAAGGATTACAGCGAGAGCTACCAAACTTGGTGGAATTATCAACTGTGATGAGCTAAGGGACACGTACAAGTTCAGTGATCTTGGTCTCAAGGTCTCTTTATAGATCAGCTTCTTGGGGGGCTACAGGGCTAAGCAGTGGCTGTTGGAAGTTTCTCATCAAATTTGTCATATTACAATTTTATGGTGTTCTTGTTAATAATTCCCTCATCCCTGTTGGAAGTTTTATTTATGTCAATATTATTATTTTGCTTTTTTTTTTAATTGCAATTTTTCAATGGCTATTTGGCCTAGAGCCTTCAAACTTGGTCAACTTAGTTGGACAGCTGTCTACTTCTTTTCGCCAGATGTGGTTGAATCCTTCAACCGGATCTCTGGATATTATTTGGAGCACAGAAAAGTGAGTCAACCACTCTATTTCAAGTACCGCTTACACTAGGACGCTGAAATTTACTACAATATAGCCTTATGGCTGACGCAATGCTGAAAAGAGTATGGCTCTGATCGGTTGATTATTCTCTGAGATCGCCTGAGGTCAAACTTTGGGAATTTCCTGATATTTCGGATGTAAACTAATTTTCAATGGAAAAATAAAATTTGAGCCATCAAACTTGGTGGACTGATCGACTGTGATGACCTGAGATGCCACACACAAGATCAGTGATCTTGACCTTAAGGCCCTCTCATAGCTCGGTTTCTAGTGGTGCTACGGGACTGTGCAGTCACTGTGGGAAGTAATTATGAAAATTGTCCTTCAACAACTTTACAGTATCCTACTTATCATTATTATTAAACTAAATGCAGCAGTTGCAGCAGGAAGTGTGAGCACTATAAGCTTCAGGGGCAGCCCCTTCCCGCCTGAAGCATCGAAAGGGAAGAAACAAAGAGACGATGTCGAAAGAGAAAGAAAAAGCAAAAGTCGTGAAATAGAGAAAATGAGACTGTTTACCTATGAGTTGCGACTGTACGAGAATATGACGATCTCCTTTGTTTTTAAAGTTAGTCGTACATTTGATATAGGCAACATATAAAATGATAAAATCTGACAGCAATATAAATCAATATATAGCTGCATGCAAGAACAAGCAATAAATAAGAGCATAACAAAGAACAATTTATAAACACCGAGATGAACCATAATAGACTTTGATCCACGAAAAGAATTAATGTCATGACAGCTCAAAAACAAATTGACCTTCTACTTGAAAAGCTGAACACTCTATGCAGCACAAACCTCTTCATCCAGAAAGCTGCAAATGCATACTGTATCAGGAAGCAAGCACTAGTGAAAATGGCTGGTGCGACACCTAACCGACTTGAAAGATGGCAAATGTGCTGATGATGACAGACCTGTGGTCTTCAAAGGCCCAAACTGCTGAGGTAGGCGGCATTGCATAGAGAGAGAGCATTGGACTGGATCTCATATAGCATGCACAAACTACTTACAGCACGACGATGTTCGGGATTACACATCATTACTGCACAGACACTTTGCATTGTGAAAGACTTTGTTGATCAGACGACAATGCGACTGCAGATGACACCCAGACTGGTCCACGGCATTCAAGGAGTGGGAAAATGAAACAGTGATAATAAATAGCAGAAATAGAAGCATCAGTGAAGACAAATGTTTTCCTGAGTATTCCGATCTTATAAGACACAGAAGACACCAAATAACGGATATAGCATTCAAAGGGCAGTTTCGAATTCAACCCCCAAAATATCAAGTCCTAGTAGCTCTGCTGGAACTGATCCATCCAGGAGTAGGGGACCGAGGGACGTGAAATTAGTAGTTTTGATCTTCATGTCCCACCTTTTGCACAAGTGCTAAATGAGAGCTGTCAGAACTCCATATTATAATAATACAACTCATAGATAGATAGACAGATAGATAGATAGAAACACCAAGCCAGGGTGTGAGATAGGAAGAGTATCAGTGAGAATCAACCAAAAAGGAGACGAGCTTGTAACTCTGAAATGAAGGAATGCTAGAAGTGCACCGGAAGCAGTACATACACAGAGACATACAGAGTTCTAGAAGCTTCCACGACAGTATAGCCCATGTGGAACGACCCCTGCTAAACGAGAATGTAGGAGTCAGAGATCAGGAAGGGCTAGCCATAGAACCGACAGGTACTGGAGAGAGCAATTAAGAATGTCAGGACTCCATATTATAATTACAAATCATAATAGATAGATAGATAAATAGATAGATAGACAGACAGATAGAAGCAGCAAGTCAGATGATGACAAGGTATTGTGTCTGCGAGAATCGAGCAATGCTAAATATGCTTACATACTCTAATGCTTGATAGGCACACGACAGCGCCTCATGACCATACACACACATACTCACACACAGGCTTCTAGAACATTCCAACAACAGTGTAACACACGTGACAAGACCCCTGCTACACCAGAATTTAGGAAGCAGACCTCAGAAGGAGGCTAGCTATAGAACCGACAGGTAGTGGAGAGAGTGAACAAGAAGAGGGGTCCAACTAGACTTACTTAGTGTATTCAGTCTCTGTAATACATACACTGCTCAACTTAAGATTTTCTCCGAAGATAATAAATCAAGATAAACTCCCTGTATTCATCATTAACTCCTACTACAAGAATCGAGAGTCACATTTGGTTGGCAGCGAACGTATGAACCTCGTCTACAAATCAACAGTGAATTCCTACAAAATACAAGCCCACGAGTGTACAACTGATTCTGCATCATCAAGAGTGAAAACAAAAAAATACCTCTCACAACCAACAACTCACAACCAGCTCCTGACAGTATTCTCTCCAATCCCCCTCCGTCTCCACGATCATCACGCTGATGTAGAAGTGATCACACGACGTCTTGCCAGTAGTTTAACAATGCACTGATACAAACAGTCTTGCAATTTCTACGACGAACCAACGAACTACAACCATCTACAATCACCTACAAGTAACAACTCTACGAGTCGTCTCTATAATCTTCTACACGCACCTACAAGTAGCGGCAGTCTTCATCCCACAAAGAGTAAATCACAAGAAAAATGGACCGAGAATACATCAAGACAGAAAAAATAAAACAAATAAACGAAGAGTGAGATACGACTCACAACTCACAACCACCAGACCTCACCCTCCTTTCTCTCCTACCGTCCCCCAACCTCCACCGCTGACGCAGGAGTGAAGAGGTCAAGACGATGAAGCAAATACCAAGTCCATATTCACAACTCATCTTACTCACTCATCTTCACTCAAGTTACTCATTGCTACTCATTTACTTACCACAGCTACCAGTGTGGGAAGTCGATGTCAACATACGTATGCTGAGACGACGCCAAGCCGTGTGTCTGACACCTCACAATACGTCAATCAACCCGTGAAGAACAACGCTATCACCACGTGCAACATCACTCACACCATTTCCACCACGGTAAAAATTGGTGAGTTACATAGTTACTTCATTTATACAATACACAGTGATAGACAAAAAACTTCTGCACAAACATATAAAACCTGCTGTATAATTACAACTTAAATACATATACCTACTTCAATTATCTTCATAATTCAGTCATTCAATACATGCACCAACAATAAATATTCTACACTGTATATATTCATTCATTTACTACAGCATTTATTTACTACCAACGAGTGTTACCATTTATACCTACATAAAATACGTGTTTCATACATACAGCTATACATTATTACATCTACAAAACAAAGAAAACATACCATCACAGTTACTCAGTGAGCGATTAAAAGAACTGTATTAAACATTAATTAAAGCTACCTAGTGGAAACAGACAAATTAAGTTACAAGGAAGACCAGAAGAAAAAAAAAATGGCCAACACAAATGACGTTAGCAAGAATTGACATCTTCAACACAATCGTGAAGACACTGATTTCCACACAGTGCTGACACATATATTGCCCACTATAAGTACAAGTGAAGAACAAGTCAGTGTATATAGTTAATACTGTATATAGTGTATCTATATTTTTTTATATAAAATAACAAAATATGGGACTATATAATATCATTTTCAGTAATATCTGTGCAATATAAACTAAACCTTAAAAAAGGGTCCCAAGGGAATTAACCAGCAATTATGCAACCATGAACAACACAGAAAAAAGCGTAGACAAACGAAGAATAACAAACTATAGAAAATCAATACAAACAAAAAAATACAGTAAGCTCACATAACAAACAAATGAAAATAAGCGTAAGTGTTACTACAAATGCCAAAATACCACAAAAACTCCTTCTATAAGTGAAATAAAAAGCAAATTGTTGTCTCCACAAGCAAGTGGCATAGCACATCATCACATAAACTCCTTCTATAAGTGAAACAAAAAGCAAATTGTTGTCTCCACAAGCAAGTGGCATGGCACATCATCACATAAACTCCTTCTATAAGTGAAACAAAAAGCAAATTGTTGTCTCCACAAGCTAGTGGCATGGAACATCGTCGACGGCAGCATGACCGATTTCAGTGTCAGGACTGCAATTATTACAATTATATAACTACAAACGATATGTAACTACAAACAATATGTAACAATTATGTAACAGTTGCATTAACAAGATGTAACTTTTATGTAACTTTAACTACAATTATAAGGCCAACACAATTATGCATTACCACAATATTATGTAACAGTTCACAAAATATTACAATTATGTATTACTACAATGTTACTACAATGTAACAACTACAATACAATTATGTAACAATTCACAATGTTACAATTATGTTTTACCACAATGTTACTACAATATTATGTAAAGTCATACCATTATACCACAGTTCTGTATTACCAGAATCATCATACAAGTTAGGTGAAATATTAGACATTACTAAAGGGATAACTCAAAGTGTAATGTAATAACCTAGCAGTATTACCACTGCACAGTTATATGTGTATGTCTGTTATACATACACATCTTACAAAATGTCATACAACAACCATTGCATTTATTCAAATATGTATACAACTTGTTTAAAATGTAATATTACTAGATCATTGCAATTTACATGAATATTATATGTATACAATATTATAATCAATATTATGTACTAATAGATTAGCATATGTCAATGATGATTGCTGTCGGAGGACCTCCAGTACGTGGCCGAGCAGTGTCAGGACTCCATTACAAATCATAATAGTTAGTTAGATAAATACATACATAGACAGACAGATAGAAGCAGCAAGTCAGATGATGAGATGCTATTGTGTCTGCGAGAATCGAGCAATGCTAAACATGCTTACACACTTTAATGCTTGATAGGCACACGACAGCGCCTCGTGACCATACACACACATACTCACACACAGGCTTCTAGAACATTCCAACAACAGTGTAACACACGTGACACGACCCCTGCTACACCAGAATTTAGGAAGCAGAGCTCAGAAGGAGGCTAGCTATAGAACCGGCAGGTAGTAGGGAGGAGCCTAGCAACATGGGCGAGAGAGAGAGAGAGAGAGAGAGAGAGAGAGAGCGAGATAGGAGGTAGCAGGCGGGACTCTACTTATACTTCAATCTGTGTGAGAGACTTTGTTAATATTTCCAAGACAAATAAAAATAGTCCCATACTCATCTTTACCTCTCCTGTCATTGCATGACAAATGGGAACGAAGATTATCTACTTACAAACTACTCAAGTATAACAACCGCTCGTCCACAAGTCTAATATATATGTAACTGATCTACAAAACATCACTACAAGAATATATAAAGTTATTGTGAGTATGGGACTATTTTTATTTGTCTTGGAAATATTAACAAAGTCTCTAACACAGAGTGAAGTATAAGTAGAGTCCCGCCTGCTACCTCCTGTCTCGCTCTCTCTCTCTCTCTCTCTCTATCTCGCCCATGGTGCTAGGTTCTTCTCCCTACTACCTGTCGGTTCTATAGCTAGCCTCCTTCTGAGCTCTGCTTCCTAAATTCTGGTGTAGCAGGGGTCGTGTCACGTGTGTTACACTGTTGTTGGAATGTTCTAGAAGCCTGTGTGTATGTGTGTATGTGTGTGTATGGTCACGAGGCGCTGTCGTGTGCCTATCAAGCATTTGAGTGTGTAACCATGTTTAGCATTGCTCGATTCTCGCAGACACAATACCTTCTCATCATCTGACTTGCTGCTTCTATCTGTCTGTCTATGTATGTATTTATCTATCTATCTATTATGATTTGTAATGGAGTCCTGACACTGCTCGGCCACGTACTGGAGGTCCTCCGACAGCAATCATCATTGACATATGCTAATCTGTTAGTACATAATATTTGATTATAATATTGTATACATAAAATATTCATGTAAATTGCAATGATCTAGTAATATTACATTTTAAACAAGTTGTGAACATTTTTTAATCAATGCAATGGTTGTTGTATGACATTTTGTAAGATGTGTATGTATAACAGACATACGCACATAATTGTGCAATGGTAATACTGCTAAGTTATTACATTACATATTAAGTTATCCCTTTATTAATGTCTAATATTTCACCTAACTTGTATGATGATTCTGGTAATACAAAATTGTGGTAAAATTGTGTGACTTTACATAATATTGTAGTAACATTGTGGTAATACATAAATTGTAACATTGTGAATTGTTACATAATTGTATTGTAATTGTTACATTGTAGTAACATTGTAGTAATACATAATTGTAATATTCTATGAACTGTTACATAATATTGTGGTAATGCATAATTGTGTTGGCCTTATAATTGTAGTAACATTTTGTTAATGCAACTGTTATATAACTGTGTTGGCCTTATAATTGTAGTTTAAGTTACATAAAAGTTACATCTTGTTAATGCAACTGTTACATAATTGTTACATATTGTTTGTAGTTACATATCGTTTGTAGTTACATAAATGTAATAATTGCAGTCCCGACGAGACTTAGTAAATTAAGTCCCTGTGTAATACATACGCTGCTCAACTTAGACTTTCTTTGAAGATAATAAATCAAGATCAACTCCCTGTATTCATCTTTAATTCCTCCTGCTCTTCGATTAGCACTATAACTTTAACCAAAACTCAAGCCTTACATATTACGAGACCAAAGAGTCATAGAGTTAAATCTTTATTGATGGATTGGCAGGCAGATGTGACGGTGTGGTCACTCAGAGGGTTGATATAAGTATGTCTATGAGAAGAATATCCAAATATCTATCTGTCTGTCTGTCTATGCATCTATCTATCCATCTATCAATATGGGCATGTATCTTTTATGATGGACGCCTATAACTAGTGATAAAAGCCCCTATCATAGTGATAGACGTTCCTAGCTAGTAACTATATCGCTAACATGCAACATCGTGTAACGGATTCTGCTAACCTATACGTTGACTGACAGGCCATCCTCAACCTGTACATTGACTAACACACAACTGCCTTTGTGAATAATGGCTGAGTCAGGTGTTTGAAGCACCGAGGCCTCACAACCCATCTGTCCGGGGCCTGAGGGGGACTCACTTGCCCACTTGTCATACTCAGACTCAGACTCGGAGCAAATCCTCCATCGGTCTAGTTTCTGAATTACTGACAGCAGTTTGGACATTGAGAAATGGGCTATAATTGTCTTGTGTTAGCAAGAGTAAAATTCCTTAGAATATATTTCAAAAGGAAATGAATAACCACATTCAATCACTATCATATTTGAGACCACTTCAGATCATCCATTAGCCTGTGATACGTATTACTGACAGTAGTTTAGATGCTGATGAATGTGATAAAGTTCTATTTTGGTGAGACTAAAAGCAGAGTGTTAACAAGCTTTAATGTAGTAAATATAAAAATGTGTTCTTTAATCCGTCTGTGGTCTGAGTGATTTACAGCGGTTTTTCTACTTGATACATGGGGCAATATTGACCTGTGTTAGCCAGAATAGAAGAAAAATGGATAGGTACTGTAGGTTAAAATCACTAGAATATCATACTGTAGTATATACTGTATATTAATGCGTACTAACCCCTTCATTCCGAGAACGCATCTCTTTTGTCCTTGCTACCTCCTGACGATTTTATTTAAATATGGAGGGACTTTTACTTTTGAAGAGTTTAGTAAAGCATATATCAACTTCCACCACTTAGAAAAGTCTATCCTAAGCTGAATGAAACTGTCTGGGGATATCACTAATATGGCAGAAAATAGTACATCGAATTAAAGTGATAAATTGGCCTTCTTATGTATTGATCGTCCTTCACTGGTCAGTGTCTTTAATGACTGACATGCGTTTGGATATTAGGAAATGGAATCAAGTCGGCTTACCTAAGCTGAAATATAATACTCAAGTACGTCCGTGCAGGAGAAAAGGTTAAAGATAAAAATTATGTTTTAGCAACAACCCAGATGATGAAATAGCCTTCATGACATCAAAATGAAACATCTTACTACATTTATTAAAACAAACAGTTGATAATAAAGTCAATGTTTATTAGCCAGAAGTAAATTGATATGTATGTCCACATGTCCTGCTCAGATTCAATGAACTCGGGGTAAATCCTCCGTCATTCTGTTTAAGTGTTATTGGCAGCTGCCTGGACGTTGATAAAAGGAGTAAAGGCGTTCTGTGGAAGCCAGAATATCAACGACGTAATTCAGGTTAAGTTGTATGTATGTATGTAAAATTCCAGACCCTGACAAAGACTCACAGTTATTCGGAATCCAGTGCCTGGCATTCCAGTTTCGATCAGACTGAGGTCCTTTGGCTCGGCCACTGTTCACTAATATGTCAGAGTAGGTGAAATGTGCTGAGCTGAAATGCAGAGTTTTACTGAAGAATTCGTTGCCACGCCTCCTATTAAGGAAAATATTAGCAAGCACAGCAAGCGAAGGCCCTTGTAGTATTTAAGTATGTTCACCCATATTGCCGTAGTCAAGCTTGGTGTGATGGCATTTCCAGGGACGTTTTGATGACATAGGAAAGAACCTGCATTATCGAAATTCAGTATCCAAACTCATTCCTTTCCCCAGTGTGAGATCGAGCTTACATCCTTTCGGTTAGCAGCCCACTGCGTAACAGCTTGGCCATCACTTCCCACACAAAGCAACCATTTAAATTTGGCCTTTGAGTGTTGTTCTCACAATGTCATGAATTGTTGTAATGGAAGAATTTCACTGACCTACTGGTATGGTTTTCTTATGAAGAGTACAACATTTTCGGCCAGCATGAGGAAAAGGATACATGGTAGGCCGATAATGTTGCTTATTCAATATATATAATATTTTACTTTATAGACATAAGCCTTCCACTAGATTACCCTATGTTTCCATCTCTTATGGTCATATTTATTTCTGAGTAGTATTATCTCGACGAGACTCACAAATACCTTTTATTCCTCCTATGATCCATGAAAATTGCGAGGCAGGATCAGCCACAGGAGAGGTAAACTTCATTTTCCTTTGTTTGTGCTCAAAGGCGCTTGTCTTCTGTGGTGGTTCCTTTAAATAAACAAGGTTGGACAACTTACGACGTGTGTGTGTGTGTGTGTGTGTGTGTGTGTGTGTGTGTGTGTGTGTGTGTGTGTGTGTGTGTGTGTGTTGTGTGTGTGTGTGTGTCGCGCCCGCAAGACTGATTGGTTGGTTCCCCCGCCAACCAGTACAACTACGAGCCAATGCATCTGTTTATCTGTTTGAGGACGTCCTTCATCACACGAGACTGATGGGTGAGTTTGGTAGGTTATATTGTCGCACCCACTTGCCATCACCTACGTACCTGCCTGTCTGCCTACCTAAGTACGTACCTACCTACCCACCTAATCACATATCGTCCACCCACCCATCCCCCGACCCACCTACTGCATCAAAACACTCACTCTCCTATTAACCTATCGATCTATCCAGTCACTTATTCACCCACTTACCCACCTACCAACTCACTAAACATCCATGTACTCACACATCTATCCATCCACCTACCTACTCACCTACCATTCACCCACCTACCAACACACCTACCACCCAACCACCTATCTACTCACCTATCACCCACCCACTCACTCATCCACCTATCTACGCACTCACCTACCGACCCACCAACCTCTTAATTTTTATACCCACCAACCCATCTACCAACCCGCCCATTTACACACCTGCTGCACCTCCGAACTACCCACTTAGCCTCCTACCTACCTTATCATTTTCCGCCCACTCCCATCTACCTACCCACTATATCATCTACCTCTTACCCTTCCACCTACCCGCCCACCCACTTATCTACTCTCCTGCCCATCTTTCCACTGACCCACACACCCAGCCATGTAACTCTCCGCTCACTTATCCACCCACCTATCTGTACTAACAACCCACCCATCCAGTCTTATTACCCATTTACCTACCCACGTACCCAACCTACCCACTTACCAAGCGACCCATCTACCTTTCCAGCAACCTATCCATCCATCCACCCATCCACCCATCCACTCACCTACCCACGTACCACCCATCCACCTACTGCCTATCATTACAAACTTCCCAAACCGCCCACCTACTATACAATTACCTACCACCAACCTACCAATTCCACTACCCACCCACCTATTTACCCACTCACCTGCCCTGTTTCTTCTTTGATATCACACACACACACACACACACACACACACACACACTACATATGGTATGTAAATGACTCAAGATTAAAACCGAGCATATGCATACACAGGTAAACTTTGACATAGCTCCTTATTCCCTTTATCTTAAGAGATTTCACTACGATGATTTACTTTATAATTCACGGTTTCTCTCATCAGGAGAGTTCATCAAACTGGATGCAATACAAGTACATTATCAATTCCTTCACTACGAGATGTCCTCCTTAATCTGAATAAACTCATCTGGAGGTAGGAAGAATTAACATCTTTAATCAGAGTACGTATCCATTACCATATTCTTGCTATCTATAGATGATTTTATTCACCTGAAGAAGCTCTTAGAAATGGACCAGACAACCCTCTCAATACAAAAGGTCTTTCCTGTTAGGTAAAGCCCTCTCCTGCTGAGAGGGTTAAGGCAATATCAGTTTGGTGAGTTTCTCGACAAACACTATATATTGTGTATCCATATGTACTGCTGCTGTTGTTACTACTACTACTACTACTACCTCTCTCTCTCTCTCTCTCTCTCTCTCTCTCTGTCACATACAGTACAATATCTTTCTCTGCCTTGCTGTGCGTCTGCCAGTATAGATTATATTATCCGTCAGTTACCTATTCGACTGTAAACTATGCATTAATGTGACAAAACAGATCTGCTTTACCTCCTTACCGACATGGTGAAACTGTGTATATACTATGTTGTATAGAAAAATATTTTGGATCAGTCTTGGATCATGAAGAGGTTCCAAGTAGGGATGAAGCTATTGTGCAGCTACATAAAACCCAACTTTATTTCATATATATTTCATCCACTATCACTCTACATGGTGTTGCTGAAGTTTGGGAAAGTTAGGTAATAAAGTCAAGCTGTGTATGTATGTGTCTACCTGTGTGTTTCTTCGTTTCCTTCACGAGAAAGGTAATAGATATCGACCTAATTCTCCTTTACATTAGGTCGGGCTAAGTCCACGGAATGTCAGAAAAATACCCCCACCCCTCCCTCCCTAAAAATATAGCGATCGCACACGATGCACAGCGCGAAATTGTCGGAAACTGCGGCACACGAAAGTATGCGAACATTACTTTTTGTCTTTTTGGTCAGGATTGGTCACTGTGGGCTCAGTACCAACATGAAAACAAAATAATGGTTTTTGCAAACATTTTGTTATGGAAAGGCTATTAGTTATTCCCACACATTTTTGTGGGCAAATAGTACAGTAATTTATATAAAGTTTATCAGTAGGGAGTTGGTACTGACTCCGCAATCAGGCTGGGGGACCGGGTTGTAAGAGGTCCTGCTGCCTCTCTTTAGTTTGAGAGAAGTGAGAGTGTGTTTTTCACTGAAGATAAGAATAGAAAAGTAGGGAATGTGAAGGTGGATGGAGTAGCTGGTGAGCCGGGTGTGCCTGCAGAAGTGGATGAGAATGGTAGTGCTCCAGTGAATATTTGTGCGAGGAAGGGACTGGTGATAGCCAATACACTCTTTAGGCACAAAGTGATCCACAAGTATAGAAGGCGAGTGATGAAAAATGTTGGTAATGAACTGAATGAACGGCAGGCAACGCTTGATTATGTGTGTCTGGATGAGAGGATAAGAAGATATGTGCTGGATGCAAAGGCATACAGAAGTTGGGGAAGTGGACTCTCTGACCACCACTTGATGGTTGTGAAATTCAAGGTACAAATGCGACGAAAAAATAGGAGAGAAGGGCAGGAGGAAGCAGTCCATATAGAGAGAGTAGAAAGGTTGCAAAAGGATGATCAAAAGACAGAATGTAAGAGAGATGTCGAGAAGCGTTTGGGTCAAAATTAGTAAATGATTGAATTAATTAGTGGCAACTCCAACGACTAGGATCTGGCGCCATATAATTTTCTTCTGCATTCTCTATGTGGAGAGTTTACATCAAGCAAACCTGGATGCATCATCCACGTGGTCTAACAAAACAACCCATCTTCATCAAGGGATCGACTTCACTAAGCACCACTCTGTTCTAGAGTTAAGCCATATCTATATTATTGGCCAATAAATAGGAGGGAATTAGGATCAGGAGTGATTAAAAGAGGATCAACCTATAGAAGTTAATGTATATTATTTTGTCCATCAAAAGGTTATTCGATTTCTCCAGAAAGTTATTACATTGTTCTAATCTTAGAGGAAGCAGAGGCATTGCACGAAATTTTAACCCATTTGCGCCCAGTGTCCTCATTACTGGTCGGAACTTGGTATTTTCAAAAGTTAACAACTACAGAATGGAACCCCGCGGTACGGACATATGAGCTTCGCTACTACGAGCCGATAGGAGGAGGGTAGAACGCTTAGTATCTTTCCAGCACAATCCCTCACACACGAACCCTGGTAGCTGATGGGTTAAATGACCTAAACAGAGAAAGTCTTAAAGTATGACCAAATGTGAATCAGAGTAAAACTGAAATAATGATCAATCGAAATCCACCAAAGAACGCCATAAAAATAAATGAAGTAACTCATGAAGAAGTCGAGGAGTACATTTGCTTGAGGTCAGTACTAAAATTAGTTAAAGAACATGCAAAATAAAAAGACTTACTACAATTGGATGAAAAGCTTTGGCAAACACAGTGACATCGTGAAAAGTAGTTTGCCAGCATGTATGAAAAAAAAAAAAAAAAAAAAACAATACAACGAATGCGTAATCCCGGCTATGACCTCCAGATGTGAGTCCTGGAAGCTGGCATAATCAAAGGAAAACAAACTTATTCGTTCTCAAAAAACAATTGATAGGACAGTGTTTGTTTGAGAAACAGGAAGAGATCAACTTAGGTGTGAGAGCAGACTAAAGTCAAGGACATCATAGAGTTATAAAAAAGCAGCAAGTACAGTAAGGTGGGCAGGCCATTCAGCAAAACTAAGGGATAACCGATGGCGCAGGAGGGTGACTGACTGGACTCTAAGAGGTTCCATGCATGATTTGTTTTATAGCATCCATAGAGCCAGCCAAATATAGAGTTTGCTCCCAGTTATGTCACTCACTGAGTTACTGTACTTTCTTAAAGAATGAGGTCCAGGTCTTATGAAAGGAGTGCTAGGAAAAGAGTGTACAATAGTGGACCTGCCAGGTTTCAGGTAGGGTTATATTCCAGAAGGTTGTCCCTGATAAGGGAGGCAGCCTCCGGGTATCCCACTCAGAACTGTTAGGGATGGCCGTTCTTTCCCTTAGAAACAAGTAATTTATGCACAGTTGTAGAGCTTCACTTACACTGGATTATTTACATGGTGGGACTCCCAAAGACCGTCCCCTCATGGGACGGCTCCCATTGGCCTCAGTAAAAGTCGTTATGCATATGCAACATTTTCAACGAAAGAACATGGCAGTTCTACATACTGATAGATCTTGAGAAAGTCAGTATGCACAGCCATTATTTTTAACCAAGAAACATGATATTTAACATACTGGTAGGCTCTGACCCCAGCCACATTTCAGGTAGAATGAGAGTCCCGATGATAACTTCTCCATGAGGGTGAGGAGAGGGAGGAGGGCAGCCACTTTGGGATTACAATACCATAGTTATAAATAAGAACATGAAATTTTGCATAAGGATAAATCTTTATCAGGGCCATGTTTTAGGCAGGGTATGACCCCCAGTGGCCCACATGGGGAGCAACCCTCAGTGCAGGGTCATGGATTATAATCTAGGAACATGAAAAATTGCATATTGTTGACGTTCACCCCAGCCACGTTTTTTGCAAGGTGAGACACTCTGATGGTCACCCTCCTCGGACGGAACTGCTCCCAGAAGGGACAATATCACAGCATTTTTACGCAGGCACGCGAAAGGTTGCTGAAATGTAGACCTACACCCGGACCACAGTATATAGAAGGTGGACTCATGCTGTTCGCCCTTCCGTCCCTCCATCCTCGTAAATAATTTTTTTTTTCCGTTTACAGTATTACAGTTGTGGATGTTGCTATTAATGGTGTCGTTTACTATTATTTTTTTCTTCACTTCTATATAAATTTCCCATAACCAGGATTAATTTTTCCTCTCTTGTGAGATGTTATCATGATGTGTAATTCATGCATTGAGGGGCTCTTACTCCCTTCTGTATCCTCAGTGACCGCAAACAGCAAACAATCTTGAATTCACCGACACAAGATGTGTGCCCAGCGACGCTACTGTTTACCTAAGCAATCTCTTTTCAGCGGCTTGCTATTTTCCGGTGAGCGAGGCCGCCAGAGAACCCCCATAATTAGCTTTAGAAACCTGGCTCCCAGGGAAGATCTCAGTGGAAAGTGGAAATGTCAGAAAGGAGGAGAGCAGAGCATATTTTTGACTGCCAGAATGGGAGAAAATCAGGGCCGTATTTCCGTCGTCTTTTCCCTCCTTTCAACTCAACTATATCTTTTTGATTTTATTTTTACAGCTGGTGATGGGTAGGCCTTCAGAATAGATTGATGATTCTGGGGGCTTGAATGGTATGTGTACAATGTGTGCCCCACGCGATTGGCCATGCTCCTGATAGTGTTCCTGATATGTATCGTCTCTTTATTTGAATACTGAGCCTACATTATGCCATTCATAGGCAAAAAAAAAATCAGAATAATGATGTTGATCAGGAAGTGTAGGAATATATTGTCCATTCAGTCGGAGCAGATTTGCTTTATCACAACATCTCTGCTACTATGGATTTGTAGGGAGTAGAATGTAGAGGCCAATGTGTAATTGGAAATAAATGAATATGGTCAGCTTTCACATGAAATGTCAGCATGGGCAAACAGAAGCACCACTAATCGGTACGCCTCGACGTAGGCAGGCAGCACTGAGCCTCGTGTGGAACTCCACAGGTACTGTTGTACGAAAAGGAATGGAAAACTTGGTGCAGGCAGGGTAAGAGAGGTGTCGACTAGCAAGTAACAGAGCAAAGACTGTAAGACGCCTACACAGCAGTATAAAGCACTCGTAGATTTAATATGGCAGACTGACAAAGGAGGAAGTGAAGGAGAGTTGTGGTGTGGATGTGGATGTGACAGAAAGCCTTAGGAGAAATACACTGAGGTGGTTTGGCCATGTGGAGAAGATGGAGAGGGAGAGACTAACAAGGAGAGGGTATGTAAGCGAGGTGGAGGAGGGGAGAGAGAGGGGAAGGCCGAGGAGGGATGGAGTGGAGAGGTATATGAGAGATGGGGGTGTGAGCTAGGGAGAGGACAGTGAAATGGCTGGGGACAGGGCGACATTAAGGTGATTTGTTAGTGGAGACCCCTTACGGGATTAAGGCGTCTGGCAATAGATAGAGAGATAGATTTAGTATGAGAGGGGCAGAATAGCAGGCAACTCTGCGAAGACTGTAAGACGCCAAAGCAGATGTAAACGCTAGATTTCTTACAGTGGCTATCTATCGACGGAGAGAGAGAAAAAAAAAAGAGAAAAAAGCTGAGAACCAGGAGAACATTACATTCTCATGAAAGCTGAGCACATGAAAGATTCGTTTTTTAAAAGAAACCTGGAAACATTGTTGTTTTAGGCCTGGAGTTAACAGACGAAGTTGATTGACAGAATGGAAGGCAGTCGTTTCTTCGATGACAAAACTGGCTAGAGAAGAGATGATAGTGCATACTTACAGTACACAGGTGCTGCTTTACCTCCTTAATGGGACAAAGGATAAGAACAATGTTCGGAGAGTTCAGAAGAGCAGTGGCCTCTGCAGTAACGATGAGAGAGAGAGAGAGAGAGAGAGAGAGAGGATTTTACCCCGTTAAGAAGCACTGTATGAAGTGGGATTCCTATCATATTAGAGTTGTACTCCACACCGAGATGTATATGACCATTGTATACGGAATCTACGCGGTCAGTTTCCAATAAGTAATGCATTGAAATTGATTTAGTAAGGGAATTGTTGCATTTGTTGCAAGACGTGCGGAGAAAAGGAGATACCTAGGATAATAAAGGATAATAACAATATTGAGATTTTTACTGAAGATAAAACAACACTCCAAGTGCTTCGTGGCCCTATTGGGTCCCTGTGCACTTGCTCCTGAGGAGGGCTATTGGGCATCGCCCTGGAATCTCTATAGTTTTCAGATACGCTGGTTCGACTCCAGTCATCTCGCATTTGCAAGAAAATGGCTAAATGTGTGAGGAATCTGTTTACACACCTAAATGTCCAACATAGGACTTTAAATTTCAAGTGTCAAAAGTATATGTTGAAGACGACTAATTTTCAGCGATGCGTGTTTCTCCCACGCAAGCCAGGATTCTTTCAGTTACACACGACTGGCTCAAAAACTATGCATCTGCTTGCAGTAGTAGTTGCACTGTTGCATGCAAAATTGTATATCGATGCCAGCCATATACATATATTGATTGGGAAGAACATGATTTTGTATAACATTTGTCTGTTAAAATGAGGGCCATTTTTCAACCTCGCCTCCCGCTGGGCGAAACTGACGAACAGCTGCTTCATCACCGGACAACGCTTCTTAATGTAAAGAAAATAGGGACAATTATCAGGGGCTAAAGCACCCTGTTAAGATCTGTGACCCGGTTGCAGCCCTACTCCTAAGCTTCATCGCAATCCTTTTTTCTGTTTTGGCTGCGCTGCACAGACTGACAGAGAGACAGACACACGTCTAGAATAATATTACAGTACAATAAATTCTGAATAACAAAGGGAACTTTGTGACATCACATCCTATGCGAATTATTCTGCACCGTCTACATCAGTATTTTTGTGTATTTATAAATAAGTACAGAGGAGATTCATGCTGATGTGATATTTATATAACACGAACAGAATTTTGTTGGTGGTATATGTAAAATAAGTCCCAAAGAAGATGTGCTATCAAGTTTCTTATGTCACCTAGATTGCGATATTTATAACCTCGTATAAGATGTGAGATGAAGGATGAAGGAATGGAGGAATGGACAGGCAATATCGTAAGCAAAACAGAATAGGGCCCCATGTCGATAGGAGTAAGATTTGAATAATTAACAAGAAGAATATTAATCCCTTCAATCCGAGAATGAACCTTGAATTGTATGCACACTAACACTAGACGATGGTTTTTCAGGGTAAAGAGAACACCTTCGTAGTCAGAGGGTTAATGAAGGCTTTATCAAACTCACCAGCTGGAAAACCATCTCCTCAAATCCAAAACTGAAACTGTCGGGTGGTGGTAAGAATGGAATCAAAAGTACGACATAGTACTGAAGGGGCGTACCTCTTGCACTACAGGGCGTTCTTTCTTAGCACTATAAGATAATGTGATGGGTGCAATAAAAAATGAACTATTATCCTACGGAAGAGTCCTGGTTCCGCCATTACAGTTTCTTAAGCTTAAGCTGAATACAAAATTATTTGTATATAAGTTTATCTTCACTTATACAGCTACCACACACATCACAACCAAAGTAGAGTAACTGTTAAAGTGAGAAAATGCGAAAAACAATACGATCTCTGATAATACGAGCACGAGACGGTTATGAAGACTTCTTTATTATCAGAACTGGATATTGATCGTTTATCTTTAGTTGGCGGAGATTCTGGTATTTTTGCAGTATATTTTCCATATTTCAGTGGAAAAATGTAAAACTAAACAGCATTAAAACCATCAGAACACTTACTCATGACTGGAGGCATTTTCTACCGTTAATCAAATTTGTAAAAGTGCCTACGCTACCTCTCTCTCTCTCTCTCTCTCTCTCTCTCTCTCTCTCTCTCTCTCTCTCTCTCTCGTGTGTGTGTGTGTGTGTGTGTGTGTGTGTGTGTGTGTGTGTGTGTGAGTGTGTGTGTGAATAAACTTGCTAAATCATCTTGTTGGGGAAGGATGATAAGTCATTTAGGAGTTTTGGTATATAACACTGGCAGTTCAAGAGTGGGAGACGCCAGAGGAGACCATCACGGGTACTGGTGCATCTGATTTATGATACTATGCAAAAGTTATGTGCCTCCTATTGGCTGTGACTTTTTTTTTTTTGAGAATTGCTGAGACACTGCTGGGGGGACAGAAAGCAAAAAGAGACAGTGAGAATGCTTGGTCGAGAGAGAGAGAGAGAGAGAGAGGGGGGGGGGAAAGAGAGAGAGAAGCGAGAGTTTGAGTAAGAAAATGACATGTGAATATACGGCAGGAAGAAAATGGAAGTGAGAATGAGTATGGGAATAGAAAAAAGTAAGAGTAGTGAGAAAGGCGTAAAAATTTAAGAGAAAGTGAGAAAATCAGTGTCATAAGTGTGCAAGTAAGATAGACCGTAAGAAATAGGCACTTACTTAATCATTTGAGTTCATTATTCGCGTCGTAATACAATGGAGGAAGGGAAAGTATGAAAAAAAGGAATGTGAGATTATTAGGGACATTAGTGTACGAGTTGAAACCAAGAAAGAAAAGGTATGTGAGATATAACATGAGAAAGTGAAGATAGTAAAATACCTGGCCTGACTCTATTCCTCGTCACATTGGCCGTCGAATCGAAGGTCATTTGGGACAGTAAGATAGCTCTCTCTCTCTCTCTCTCTCTCTCTCTCTCTCTCTCTCTCTCTCTCTCTCTCTCTCTCTCTCTCTCTCTCTCTCTCTCTCTCTCTCCTGTAACATGGATTATGAATATTGGAGTGGAGAGGTATATTAGAGAGGGAGGAGCGCCAAGCTGAGGGGAGTAAAGCAAAATGGCGGGGACATGGCGACATGGAGGCGATTTGTCTGTGGCCAGCCCATACGGGATTAAAGTGTCTGGCTATAGATGGATAGATTCCTATACACATCTGTTAGTTAGGTATAAAAATATCTGAATGTACACTGAATGCCTGCGTGATCAAATTCGTTGATATTGCTTCTCTCGCAAGTGAAATTAATAACAGACATGTCAATTTCTCTCACCCATGCCTGTATCTAGGGGACAGAGTTAGTCGAAGGCAGGATGTCATAATGGGTACCAGCGTTGCTCTGTTCAAGAAAGCAGCCAACAGCAAGGAGGTCATTTATTATTTCCTTTTGCTATATCAACAAGAATTTTCATTTTTCAACCAAGAATACAGCAGCCAACAGCAGGAATGTCATCTGTTACCTCCTTTTGACATCCCAACAAGAATATTCATGATTTAACAAATGGTGGCGAGGGGGGGGGGTTCGACCCTGATTTCTAGTATTGAAAGATTCTACCAGGGTTGCCCCATACTTTCTGGTTTTAGTCTTCACTCCTTCCACTCCATATATCTGTATTCGTTACTGTCTGAACACTTACTCATGGGATTAAAGTTTCCCGTTACATTCACCTTCTGAGATTCTGGATTGCCAGTGTGAATATATATATATATATATATATATATATATATATATATATATATATATATATATATATATATATATATATATACATATACATATATATATATAAATATATATATATATATATATATATATATATATATATATATATATATATATATATATATATATATATATATATATATATATATATATTTTACGTATACTCGTATTTTCCCAACCACCAACTGACCTGTTGTTATACATCTGATAGATAAGCCTGCCACCCATCAATCTCAGCCTGGGTGTGCCGTGATGTATCAACAAACAACGACCTAGTTTCCTTTCTGTTTTAATACCCCCTCCCCTCCACTGTGGCCCCACCTGCCTTCGTTTCACCCTCCTCTGGGCGCCGTCTTTGTGTCTATCGCTTTGCTACACCAGTGCATTGTCTGCCTACTGATCTTTTTGTCTGCTCCAGTAATCCTGTCTTCAGTAAGCCATCGCAGTCTGCTATGGTCGCAGTACAATAGATGTCGTGGCAACTCTGTAAAATTGTATTCCAGCTAACCTCAGACAATTTTACACAGCTAAGAGTGAGTAAAAGAACCCCTGAGTGTTAAGCATTTGTGTTATCCACTCTCTCCCTCTCATGTTGTTTGAATCAACGAATTAATGATGACAGGACCTTGTAACCTCAGGAATGCTGGCAAATGAGAGCGTTTACTGTGTTTGCGGTACGTGAGTGTCTGTTTCCCTGCATGCTTGTGTGCGTGCGTGCTTTTATGTTGTGGATGTTGTGTGTGTGTGTGTGTGTGTGTGTGTGTGTGTGTGTGTGTGTGTGTGTGTGTGTGTGTGTGTGTGTGTGTGTGTGTGTGTGTGTGTGTGTGTGTGTGTGTAAACAAGAAAGTTGAATGAATTTTTATCCAATATTATCTACATTAGGTAGAAAGGTAGATGGTAGCCGACCTGACTTACAGTTTTGAGAACAATAGGTCAAAGGTCGAAGTCACAAGGCTAAGTCAAAGTTTGGCTAAGAAAGGTTGACTTAAACATAATTATGCCATCCGAATAGCCAAACTTGGTTGAAGGGCTGAGAAAAATGCTAGAAAGATGTTCGAGTTTGAGAACAGTCAGTCAAAGATCAAGTACACGTGTTACTGTGGGAGCAAAATATCATGAAGGATTTTGACTTAATTTTGACTAAACTTTATGAAACGATTAAAGGTCATACATAAAGCAGACCTGCTGTTTTACGAAGATGGTTCATAGGTCACTGTCAGATGGCAAGGTTTGCTTAAAAAGTTTATATCTTTGGGGTAAGGCAAGGATAAAGGGATTCGATTTTTAAAACAATCAATGTAAGGTCAAAGTCAAGTGTAAAGGTCAAATATCAAGGTCACAGAACAAGGTCAGTCAGACAGTTTTAGTTTAATTCAAATCAAACATGGTGAATGAGTTAAAGGTCAGGCAAGAATGAAGTCCTCCGATTTTGAAAGCAACTGGTCGCAGGTCAAGGTCACTGAGCAACGACAAATGTTCATCTCTCAGACCAATTGCTGGTCGCAGGTGTTGCACTTTCTAGTGCTCCTTGTTTTAATTCCATTCTAACTACGCTCAGACGGTTTTATTAAGCTTAGACAATGCAATAAGGTGAGGTAGGAGTTAACAGATTTTTCTGGCCTACTATCCATGGCTTCTAAAATATTAAGAAAATCGTCTGGAGGTAGCGAGAATAAATAAAAAATATATATATCATCGGACTGAAGGGGCTAAGTAACATAGATAATATTTCACTCTCTTAATCCCTGTAAGTTGATGACGTATTGCATACCTTATACTTCCTACATCTCCACGGTTTTATTCATACTTCTTGAACATTGTCACACGGGTTAGGTTTTACATACATACATAATACATACATACATACATACATACACACACACACACACACACACACACACACACATACATATATAGATATATATATATATGGATATATATATATATATATATATATATATATATATATATATATATAGATATAGATATATAGCTCTAGAGAGAACAAATGTAAAAGTAATACACCATCGTAGTGAAATAGTTTAAAGAAGGCAAGCCTGGTCCATGCTTTTTGCACCGTTCACTCATTGATGCTGTACCTTTATGTTTAATTCTTCCTACATATGCAACTTGGAAACAGGCCGCAGAGGTGGGCAAAGTCTATTTGTGGTCTGCCAACTGACCTTTCAATATGCCGTATATTCATTCCCGTTACCTGCTGACGCCTTTTAAGTATGGGTCCGGTCACTGTGGGGAATAATATGTTTTCCCATTCCTCCGCTTCTCTAGCAAAACAACCGGGTGCCAGGATTTATATTTAATTGTTGTTTGCTGCACTCTGCCTGAACACTGGGATTAGTAAATGTTTTCTTTTCTGGATAATTGGGTATGAGTGGTGACTTGTATTCGAAAAGAAATGTGAGAAGGTAGTGGCGGAGAGATCTGGCTCTTTTAATGTTTACTAGGTTGCAAGGTACTGCGGCTGAAAAAGTATGAACATTGCAAGATTTTTGCAGGGATATAGACTTACAATAACACTGAAAGATTAACCCTGATGAAAAGATATCTCTACATCAAACCTATAAGCCTGAAGTGATGTATAGAGAGACACGCAAACAAGCAGACACACAAATAAACAGATACGCATATGCACGGACAAGGACACATAGACAGAAGGCTCGACCAAATACTTTTTCTATCATCTATCACCCGCAACTGTTTAAATTATGCTATCGAGTTAGTTATGGGCTAGACTACAGTCGATGAGAATTATGAGAAGGTAGTGGTGAAGAATAGGCTATTTATCCTTTATTATTTTTCTTGAGACTAAATAGAACAGAAAACGCAAAACTGGTTCTCGTTCATGATGGAGGTTTCTCGGTAAAGGATTTTTAGAATAACAGGCAGAACAGTTAATAGTGGAATTATGATTATGGTCCCAACAAGCAATTCAGACAGAAAGAGAAGACTGCGAACAGCAAAAACAAATATAGACACGATCAAAAACGTTTCGTTTTAGCTACAAGTGTGGTAATAATTTCTCTTACGATAATTTATATGAGCAGCGCATCCAGTTTGCAACTAGAAGAACGTGGGGTTGAATCCCGAGACGATCATGCTGTCAGACATATTTCGTAATCCGCATATACCAACGACACAGTTGGTCAACTGTTGTATTGTACAGTATTCTTCGGGATAATTATAACAGAGAAAATTGACTGTCTGACTTAATGACACTCGAACAGTTGATGGCCACAAAATTACTCTCTCTCTTTCTCTCTCTCTCTCTCTCTCTCTCTCTCTCTCTCTTCCGACAGCGGAGTAATCAAATGTATGCACTGCCTTCAAATAGGATGATGGGAAATATACTCGAGTTACCCTATATTGGTTCATCTGTGTTTTCTGTCCAGTTTCCTCTGTGGAGCGTCATATCGTCGTGAGTGTCAGGCTCAGTGTATACATCATCATCATCGTCATCATCATCATCATCATCATCACTTACTTTTTCTCGCATCTGGATGGGGACGAGAGGAGTATATTGGTACGATCAGTTCAACTCACAGTCACATGATACAGTTTTAAGCTTCGTGTTTATTACTAATTTTATTTTACAGTATAGACCCCGGTCATATCAAATGGTGTATTGGAAAATCAAACAAGGTCGCACTGGAACTATTTGGATTAAACTGAGTCCAAATTCAGTTGCGAGATTTCGACCAATATTTTAATTCTAATTAGTTAACAAAATAACGGCCTACTGACTGAATCTGGCTTACTACGCCCCTCCTCTCTCTCTCTCTCTCTCTCTCTCTCTCTCTCTCTCTCTCTCTCACACACACACACACACACACACACACACACACACACACACACACACACTCATACACGCACACTATCTATCTATCTATCTATTGTCAGACGCCTCAATGCCGTACTGGGTGGCCACAAACAAATCGCCTCCACGTCGCCCTTTCCCCCTCCATTTCACTGCCCTGCTCCCAACTCACATCCCCCTCTCTCATATACCTCTCCACCCCATCCCTCCATCTCATCCTCGGCCTCCCCCTCCCTCTCCCCACCTCCACCTCACTCACATACACTATCCTCGTCAGTCTCTCACCCTCCATCCTCTCCACATGGCCAAACCACCTCAGTGTGTTCCTCCTAACGCTTCCTATCACATCCACATCCACACCACAACGCTCCTTTATATCCTCATTTGTGTGCCTGTCTCTCCATGTGACTCCACAGGCTCCTCTTAAATAACTCATTTCCACAACTCTCACTCTTGACTTGTGTCTTGCCAACAACGTCCAAGCGTCACTTCCATACGTTAGAATTGGTATCACAATACTGTCATGCAGTAACTTTTTCACTTCATTGCTCACTTCCCTGTTTCTTATCACTGCTTTCAAGGAACCAGCAACCTTTCTTCCTTGTTGTACCCTTTCAAGCACTTCACCATCCAAACTGCCATCCTTACTCATCTCACCACCCAAGTACTTAAACGTACTCACATTTTCCATTTCCTCACCATCCAACCTCACTGTACATTCACTGACTTCACCTTTCTCAAAGACCATCACTTTACTCTTCCCTACATTCACCTTTAGATTCTGTTTCTTACACACTTTCCCAAACTCATCCACCAAGCCTTGCAGCTTCCCTTCGTCTTCATTCAACAACACAGTATCATATGCAAACAACAGTACAGGGAGTTTTCAAACACTACCCTCTCTCACCAGGGCCACTCCAACATCCACTGCCCTACCCTGTACCTCTTTTATTACCCCATCCATGTACAGATTGAACAACCATGAAGACATGACACATCCCTGTTTCAACCCAACCTTCAAAGAGAAAAATTCACTCAGTTCACCATCCACACGTACTACAGCCTTAGCACCATCATACATACTCTTCACAGCATTCAATAACTTCCCATCTACTCCATATAGTCTTAATACTTTCCACAATCCTTGTCTATCCACCCTGTCATATGCTTTCTCCAAATCCATGAAAGACGCATTCAACTTCTTTCCCTTCTCTAGAAAATTTTCCACTAAAGATCTAAGAATGAATATCTGATCTACCAACCTCTTCCCTTCCGAAAGCCTCCTTGTTCTTCTCCAACTTATTCCTCTGTTCTTTCTCTACTCCGTCAATAAATATCCTACCATATACTTTTCCTATTATACTAAGAAGACAAATGCCCCTATGATTACCACACACTTCTTTTTTCCCTTTTTCCTTTGTACAAGGGAATAATTATACCTGACTTCCAATCCTCCGGGACTCTACCTTCCTCCTAGGCCAATCTGCACATCTTCCACATCCATTATACCACTATCTCTCCCCCATGCTTCAGCATTTTACCACACACTCCATCAATTCCTGGGGATTTCCTCAATTTGACCTTCTTCATTGCTTCCACAACTTCTATCCTACTGATTTCTTCCTGTCTTCTCACCTCCCTCCTTCTCCCAGCCATTCCCCAGCCACTTATACTCGCATTACTTCCATCCTCTACGTTCAACAATTCCTTGAGAGCTTTAAAAATTTTTGGAGCTCGGAATTGTTATTTAGAATTGTCATGATAAAACGTTTACTTACTTCTCATCTTAAGTCTGAAACTTTTGATTACAATCAGTATTTTTCCTTTCTTTGCTTTTTCATAATGCAACCCGAAGGTTTCAGAAGACATTTTAATTTTGAGAGTTAAGTATAGCTTTTCTTACCTTCACTATTATTTGGTGGTTCCCTATAGGAAGACTGATGCGATGAAAGCGATATTATTCAGGAGGGGCTTATTATGTTCTTAAATTTGTAATAATGTATTATTATCTCCGACAAGGAGCTCATGTTTTAAATTCTGATAGTCCATCTGTTCGCCCGTCTGCCTATCTGTTAGCAACATTAAGAGAATTCAATGGAATTGCACCAGATTTGGAATTTTGACAGAGAACCATCAGAACAAGAAATTAAATTTGGGGAATTATATCAGAAGTTAAGATTATAAGGGGTGGTTGATGTTACCTTGGCAAAGGCATTCTGTCTGTGGTAGGTCTTGTTTAATGAAGAGTTAACATATATATTTTTTTATTTTCCTTCACTCACAGAAAATCTCGCAACACTAGCTGTTACCTGAGTAGGGACAGAAACATCACATTTTTGTCGAGGTCACCCTTCACAGAGTTAGCCGCCAGGCAATATAAAAATCGATCGATAGGGAGAAATGTGGATAGGAATATTCGTGTTTTTTTTTTTTTGTATACCCTGAATACCTTTCCGTTCAAATACTATGAAAAAGTCTCTTCCTTTACCCTCTTGATAGACAGATAGATAAATAGATAGACAAACAGATGGCAAGACCGAGATAAACAAAAGTAGTGTGAGTCTTGAGATTGATTATCTAGTAGTCGTAACCAATTAAATATGTGGGGAAATAACTTCAGTTCAGTTGTCGGTGACAGGAGAAGTTAAAGATGGATTCTGGGTCTTGATTGTAGTTTAATATCCTCAAAGGGAAAGTTCAAGTTGAACACTGTGTGTATTACACAGGAGCGTATTATATGCTAGCTAAGTTCTCGCTGGACCTCTCTTCTCTTCTCTCTCTCTCTACAACTTCTCGCCCCTGTAGCTACAGTAGCCTCCTTCTCCTGTCTAATTCCTCCTTTCTTGTCTAGGATAGCTTGTGTCACGTGTACTGGACATGTGTGAAGTTTCTAGAAGCCTGTGTGTCTGTGTGTATGTAGTGTTTCCGGTGCGCACCTGGCATTCCTTTACTGAAACCCTGCAGACACACTTCCTTTCCCACACCTAGCTTGATTATCATGTTTTAAAGACTACACATTAATGTTGCTATCTATTTTGATTGAGTTCTTTATTTAGCCAAAACAAATACAAAATATTTTACAATGGATCCGTAAATTGAAAAGTGGCTGAGCCTTTGAGAGTAGAAGCTCTCGTAAAAGGCACCTGTAATTTAACAACATTGAAATGATCCTCAGAATATTTGACCTTTCTTACATTGTGCTGATTATCTCTTTATCAGAACAAAAGTGATAAAACCAAATCAACTCCTAACAAAATTAATAAAATAGTTTAAAAATCAGAATTCCTTATACAGTAAAATAGCTAAGATTTGTTATATAGAATTGTCCTTAATTCTAAATTAAAATAATAAAATATAAAAAATGTGGGATGGAATGCATTCAGACATATATACACATATACACATACATATAGACATTCACATACACACAATACATCCAAACACGTGCACATAATCATTTATACATGAATACATATACACATACACACATACATAATTACACATTCAAATACATACACATAATATTAAACTTGCATTACAAATACAATAAACAGATCACACTTATACTCATAGATACAAATCCGTAAATACTCAAGCAAATATATTTATAAATACACAACCTGTATACATATATTAATACACATACATACATACATACATACATAATATATACTTACCTACATACATTACCACATACATACATACATACTTACATACTTACATACATACTACATACATACATACATACATACATACGTACATACATTCATACTTACATACATACATACAATACATACATACGTACATACATACATACATACATACATAGACATATGCATACATATACATACATACATACAGTCATATATACATGCATATATATATATACATACACATTCATTTACATGTACTTATGCTTCAAGCCATGAATACATAACCTACCCAGTGCAATAAACGTAAAAACAGTTATATAAAATTATTGTAGTATCAAGGTTACGAATATGATGGCGTAGACTAATTTTAAAGCAACATCCACATAGCACACGGTTATTTGGGTTAGCTAAAATTATTAGATGTGAAAAATAGTTCTCATTTATACGTGATGACTATAGGTTTGTAATAAATATTCTTTCAGTGACTTCTTAAAGCTTAAGATGTTGTCCTTCACTCGTTTATTTAATGGCAATTTATTCCAGATCTTCACTCCCTGATACGGTATCGACGTTTGTGACAGTGATGTGGCCATTAATGGAATTTTTAAATCGTGATTATTTCTTAAATTATAAGTTCTGTTAGAGTGGTATTCCAACATGTTATCACTGATAAAACCATTGAGAGATTTATATACAAAGAGAGCATTACAGTATCGACTTATGTCATCTATTTTTAACAATTTCAGTTCACAAAAAAAGTTGTTCGTATGACAGAACCTAGGACGTTTGGCAACTGTTCTAACAATCTTTTTTTGAGCAATTCAAAGTGGATGAACTTTAGATTTGCCAGAATTTGCCCATACTGAGTGGCAATAGAAAATGTTAGGATACACTAAAGAGTAGTATATTAGTTTTAGTGCTTTGACGTTTAGTATGTGGCAAGTTAATTTCATTATACCACATTATTTATCTTAGTGACCACATTTTGAATGTGTAAGTTCCAGGAAAGATGTTTATCAACAATTACACCCGAAAATTTAGTATGATCAACCTCTTTCACCACACACTCGCCTATTCTTAATGGATCTCGATGCTGTGGTATATTTTTCTTCCGATAAAATATGATAAATGTTGTTTTATTGGTATTTAATGTAAGTTTATTATTAGTTATCCATCTGTTAATACTGATCAGTTCATTATTCATTATTTGCATCAGGGAGTGAAGACCCTGGTCACTAGCATAGATTGTACAATCATCAGCGAAAATTACGAATTTGAGTTTCTTACTAGAGTAAACAATGTCATTTATATATAAAAGAAACAACAATGGCCCCAAAATGGATCCCTATGGAACTCCATAGGAAATTATCTTTGTGTCTGATTCATGCTCTTTAAACTAGACAAAATGTTTGCAATTTTTTAGGTATGAGTGGAACCATAAAAGAGAAATATCACTGACACCGTAATGTTCCAGTTTAGAGAGTAATATATTGTGGTCAATAGTGGAAAATAGTCTCTTATCAAACGAATGTAAAATATCATTAGTAAATGATAAAAGGGCAGTTTCAGTTGACCGTGCTTTACGAAATCCATATTGCGAATCAACCAAAATATCATTTTTACTACAGTATTCCATGAGCCTACAGTACATTAACTTCTCTAAGATTTTACTTATTGCTGGAAGCACAGACACAGGCCTGTAATTTTTTTTATTTCTCTTCTATCACCAGCCATAAAAATTGGTAATACTTTCGCAATCTTTAACTTGTCGGGGAATATTCCAGCTGCAAAAGATGAGTTGCATAGATGTAAGAGAATTGGGCATAGTATGTTGGCTGTTTCCTTTATTACACTAATGGGAACCTCATCATTACCAGCAGCAGAATTTTTTTACTGATTGATAACATTTAGCAACTCCTCTCTTGCGACTGGAGACATAACGAAAGAAATTACAGATCTGTTACTCAAAGTTGATCCAGAATAATCATCCAAGCTATTCACTTGTTCGGCAAGAGTCTTACCAACATTTATATAATAATCATTGAATGCATCTGCAATTTGATCATGTCTTGATATTGTTTCGTTTTCCACTGTAAAAATATTGTTCAGGCCTGTGTTTCCTTCTTTCCCGAGGATACTGTTGATGATTTTCCATGTCTCCTTAGAGTCACCTGAGTTATCTTCAATTTTCTTGAGGAAGTAAGCAACCTTAGCATTCTTTACTCTCAACGTAACCTTATTACGCAACCTCCGATAAGCCTCTCCACAAGTTATAGGTTTCTTGGCCAATTTTCGCTGGATCCTGTTTTTTTCTTGGATCATGGCTCGCAGTTCAGAAGTTATGTATGGTTTTGAAGACTGGTTATTCTTTACATTCTTCTCACAAACTGGAAAATATTTGTTAAATAGTGCCTGAAAAATTAATTGAAATTTATCATATATGATATATGGGTCAGCAGACGAATGTACAAGCTGCCACTGTACATCCTCGATATTAGCCTTAAAATCTTGCATATTATTCCTGCTGAAGTTCCTATATCTAATCTTAGTATAAGCATCGGCCTTATTATCCCTATTGTTCTTAAAAATTAAAAAAAACAAGAAAATGGTCAGAAATTTTTAGATAAACAACTCCATTACTAATGTTATCAGTATAATCATTTGACCAAATGTGATCAATAATTGTGGCAGTAGTAGCAGTCACTCTTGTTGGTTTAATAATTGCATTAAAAAATAATTTAGAATAACATAATGCTATTAAATCGCTTGCGGGTTTACTTGTTTCTGATTTAAGTAGATCTAAATTAAAATCCCCACCAATATAGCACCTCTTTCTCTCACAGTCTATGTTTGATAATATGGTAGTAAAAGAGTCATAGAATTTCTCTATATCTGTATGGAGTCTTCTATAAACAATACCAACTATTATATTACATCCATTAACATCATTAACTTCGATAAATATAGTTTCTATATATTCCTCCTGGAATCTCAGATCAGGTCGCTCAAAACTGGTAAAGTCATCCTTTACATACAGAGCAACTCCCCCACTGTTACGAGTGAAAACATTATTGTACATTGTGTAGTGAGGAATAGTGTACAGCTGCTGTATATCAACAGTTAATTTTGTTTCACATAATCCAATAATATCGAAATTATGATGCAGTGGAAGAATACATTGATCAATGAATTCATCAAAATGCAGTGGAATACTATCAATGTTATGATACAATATAGAGAAGCTGTTACCAGGCATTGTACGGAATAGACTGTTCTGCAAGTCTGGAAAAACATAATTACATATTGGTGAATTATAATGGTGGCAGTTCGATAAAAAATTATCAGGGTTGGTGATCGCATTATATCGATCCTCATCAAAACTAAAAGGATTAAAGGTTAGTGCATTTAGAGTGTCAAGGGAAATAATGCTGTCATTGGAATATGTGGTATCATTTAAAGTTAATAAGAGACTGTTATCAGCCAATTCATAAAATGGAAAACAAAAATCCTTATTCATCATAGGGTAAGTAATTCACTCATAATGTACCCTACCAGCAGGTTGATCTTTATTTAACCTGGTTTGTAGAACGTTGTCTACTTCCTGTCCCTCCGAGTCACATCCCTACCAGGTCGAATGGGGGGCCCAGACGGTGTAAGGGGGCCCTCAGCACCTCTGGGGGCCGGGAACAAACGCACCACATCCACCCAAGTCACCCTACTCTCCCTCCCGACTGCTCCACCACATGGATCAAGCTGCTGCGGTGCACAGAAAGGAGATGCTGGTGGAGTGCATGATTCCAGGGAAGGCAGGCTGGTATCAGGTGACTTGCGTGGTAACTCGCGTGCAGCAGCCCCATCCACCACATCCCCACCACCCGCTCCACCATTCTCACTCGTTGGACGATCCCGGACTACTAGAGTGGAGTAACTAAAAAAAGCTCATTTCCCGCTTCTTGTTGCTTCACAAAACACATCCATTTGTTTACGTCGTACTTCCAAAGTTCCAGGGCAAAAGTCCTCATTAATGTAAACTTGAGTTCCTTTAGGTCTGCTTCAGTTCCGAAGGGCCTTTTTGCGTTCAGGAAAACTGGTGAACCTCGCTACAATGTCTCGAGGACGATCATTGCGCTTTCCCACACGATGAGCCTTTCAAAGGTCGGGTTCATATTTAATTTATCCTGCAGTATCTTAGTCACTTTATACTGGCATTGTTCCCAGTTTTCTCCAGGTTCTTCAGGTATACCAGAAAAACGCAGGTTATTACGGCATCCTTGGTCGTCAAGATAATCGATTCTGTTTTCACGCTGGGACAGCTTGTTGCGAAGCTCTTGGTTCTCCTCAGCAAGGTAGTGAAGCTTTGCTAAACAGTTTTTTTTTTTATCATTGTTTGCTTCATTCGGTTTGCATGTTGTTTCGTCAAGTTTGGCTTGAGTGAACTCTAGACTTTTTGTGATATCATTGATTTTTCTCTCATGTTCTTCTTGGATTTTCGTGAAGTTCTTCTGCAGTGCGGTGTGATGCGGTGAGGATCTGTCCGTTCTCCCCTTTGGAGCTAAGATGCGAATGAATGTGTTTGAATGGATGAGTAAATGGAGAGTGAGTCGTCCTGTCTCGGCTACCTCCCTTTCCTTGGGGGAAGCAGCCTAGGTATATAGATAGATAGATCTTTTGCAGTCTATCAATAGCATCACTGAATAACTTACGTTGGTTGTCAATATGAGTTAAGATTTCCTCGCGATCCATCTTGAAATCAACATAGGGCTTCACTAATTCAGAGTTTCACCGTCTTAGGTTGCTGAGTAGGTTTTATGTCTACTAATTTTTATTCTGATTATCCTCTGTGTGGAAATATTAGCTATTGAGTTGTTGTTCTACTTTTCTCGCATCCACGAAGAGGCAGAGAGAGAACAGGAGCAAAGGAGCGAGACGGAGGCAGAGCACACACCTCCCCACCCTACAGTGACATAGGCCTTAAAAAAAATATATATATATGGATAGAGCAACAGAGAATAAATGAAGAGGATGTGTCTACGAGGCCTGCTGTGGTGTGCTGTGTTTAATATGGAAAGAATGATGGAAGATGTGACACAAAATGCAAAAAAAAAAAAAAATAGTTGTGTATAGAATGACTGGTTTGTTGGCAGTGGGCTTGTGGGAGGAATGGAGGATAGTGTGATAGAGAATGAAAGAAGAGGCTCTGTGGAGAAGTGTAGGTTTGGTGGCTGTAAATTTTGTAAAAGAAATGAAGTTGTATTATGATAATACAGATTCCTAACATCGCTCGGTCCCGCCAGCGGGAGAACCTACGACAGCATGTACCAGTAACCAACTCTAATCCATTAATGCATAATACTGATTATAATACTCTTTAGACATAATATTCATGATAACATTGTACTGATCTAATAATATCCTAGAAACAAAATACATTGTAAACATATGGTATATATAATGGAGCAAATGCACTATAGTTAAACTGATTATAAAATATTGTATAACATATTGTAAAATGTGTATGTATAACAGACGCATACCTATATGCAAAAGTAGTCCAATGCCAAGATTATAGTAAGAGTTATTAATAGATTTGTATTTTATATAAATATAATGATAATGGTGTAAGAATTGCATACTTGTATATCATGTAATATTAATTCATCTTTTGTCCCATAATTTTCTGCATTATTATAAAATATAAAATTAACACTATTTACAAATATATACACTTTATTCAGGGGGTCTCACTTGAATGTTCACTCTTCCTCCAGTAAATACTGACTCCACGTTTGCAGTTCTTACGTGCATTCTATGCACTGCGAACAGCACTACTGCAAATACAATACAGAAGATTATAAAGACAGTAGGTGCTGGGCTATACACATAATATGGGTTGAACATACTCAAACTCAATTCTTCCCAGGGCTTCATTATTTAATTGATTAGTTGCATAATTTCAAACTTAGGTGAAGTCAACTTCATACTTGTGCTCGTGTTTAAATCCATCTTAGGTAGAGGGTGGAAATATCTGTGTGTATGATTGAGGATGGCATAGTGATTGATGGTAGGTAATGTGGACATGGGTGGTATAAGTTCCGCACAGTAGTCTGGTGCTATGTATAATCCTGATTCTGAAGTAGGAGATGGTGGTATATCTGAACAAATTATGTAAACTGATGTGTTATGAGTGAAGTAAAAAGACTGTGACTGTCCAATGCACTGATGGTGTATAGGTTTATCTGGAGCAAATTTGAAGTTCCAATGGTGATGAATGTCATGATTTCTTATGACTGGGACTGTTCCAGTAGTCTTAAACGTGAAAATGTATGCAGGACAAAGGTGAACAGCATGTAAGGATGTACAGCACTTTCGTTCAATTGTTGATTCACTAGTGAAAGTGATAGTGTCCCGTCCCTTGGAGACCATGATGAGTTCGGTGTCTGTGTCGATGTTGATGATGACCAAAGTGTCATTATTCTTAGAAGGCAAGGGGTATATTTGATAGGCTGTGAACAAATCGTCAGTTATGAATGGTACATGAACTACTATTACTGATATTGGTGTTAGTGTTGCTTCTGAATATGGATAATATAACATGAAATCCCTACCCCGGAACAAAGGCTTCAAACTATGTTTATGTATGCCTTGACTAATTATCTGACGTACGATAGCTCATGAACTGGAAGTATGTCAGTTGTGTTCTTGCCATTACCAGCATTTGCAATTGCTTGCATAAGTGCCCTATAACGAACTCTAGTGTTATCTAACTGGAATATTATTGTGTCAATATGTTCCGTGATGACTGAGAAATGCTGGAAAAGTGTCATGTTTCCTTCCATGGCATTTATTTTGTCCACAATCTGGTGAGTTATACTTTCGGTCTTTTTTTTTTAGATTTTTCACGATTGTCTTGATTGCTGTGTTTTGGCCGACAAAGATCTTGTTTTGATATGTTAGTACCTGAGCTATTTTATTAAATTTGTTGTTTATTTCTTGAAGGTCTTCCTCTGTACCAAATTCAATGGTGTTCCTCAGAATTGCACCACCCAGGTCAAACAAATCGCGCCTTTGGAGCACGTATGATGTTGTTCGTGTCAATCAGTGCCTCCGTTCCATGAGATGGGAGATCTTGGATCATGACGAACATAATTGCTTCAGCCTGTTCTATCTTCCATTTCGCTAACTTCACGATTTCAGTCACTTCCTTTGTGTCATGAGCTTCTGAAACATAGCCTCCTATCATAAATTCCAGGGTTCTCAGTGGTTTCGCAATATTCTCCAAATAAGTAGGTAATTTGTAAAAATAATCCAAACTGATTTCAGTACTCATGACGTTCTTTTACGGTTGACGTCGAGGGCGTTGGAGCTATGAGGTATCCTTGCCGTACTATATGTTGAGGGTCTAAGTGTGCATATCCTCTTGCTATGTAGAGGAGAATCCATGATATAAGTCCCTTCATCGTTACCTACCGAAAAAAAAAATAATAATAATAATAATAATAATAATTTCCTAATCCAGTCATGCTGTGGGCGATGATAGTGATGATGTGCGTTACGGTTGGCTTATGAAGAACAATAACTTGCTTGTTATTTCGCTTATAGAAGGAGTTTAAATCGATATCTAGATCATGTAAATACTGTACTGTAGCCTTTTTAGGAACAGTTGCACCTATGTTTGTTTGTTTGGTATGTGACCTTAATTTATTTTTGTAATTACTGTTGTCTTTTGATTGGTTTCATGAGTAATTTTTCGGTTTTTCGGTGGTGTCCGAGGTCGTATAATTGCTAGCTAATTCCCTTGGGACCAATTATAAATGATCAATATGAATTTGTTTTTCTTCGCCACTTGACAGTGACCTAGTTACAACTTTGCTGTCTTCTTAATTAATTACTCTGTATAGGCCCTCGAATTTCGGGGATAATTTATTGTCTCTCGTATGAATGATACCATAGACAAAGTCTCCTAAGCTGATAGGCAATTCTTTTACCGTTTCATTGAATGCCTCCGTCATTTCTTCCTTGGACATCGATAATTATTTTTTCACTCTCTTGTGTATATCCTCAAATTCACAAAAACGGAGTTTTGGGTAATCATTGTAGTTGTATATTGGCAGATTTTCACCTTCGAGAATTTCATACGGTAATGTTTTTTATCTGTTCCGTAGATAATGAAATGTGGTGTGGCTCCTGTAGACTTATTTATAGATCCATTAATTGATGCTTCTACTCTGGGAATCCAATCATCCCAGCTTGCATAATCTTCATTGAGAATGTGTCATAGTACATCCAATAATTTTTTGTTTTGTCTGTCTACTAACCCATTGGATGCTGGATGATAGGCTAAAACGTTAAACTTTTTGGTACTGTATTGCTTACATATTTCTTGTAAGATATTAGAGTTAAATTCACCTCCATTATCGCTTATTAGTACCTTTGGGGTCGTGAAGCGACATATGACATTATCTATTATTGCTTTTGCTACTGTTTCTGCTGTTTTATCGTTAATTGGAGCTAAAATTACATATCGTGAGAAATGATCTGTTGCTACGATAAAGTATTGGTTATTATTGTATTTTAACTGTAACATGAGTAAGGCAACCGCGACAATGTCCCACGGTTGATATGGTACAGGGTAATTACCTATAGGTGCACGTGTGATCGGGTAGCCTTTGTGTTTTGCACATGATTCACTTCTGTCTATATGATCGTTTATATCTTATCGTAATGATGGCCAGGAGTATAACAGCTGGGCTTGTTTAAATGTCTTATCTTTTCCAGGATGTCCTGGATATGGACTATCGTGTATCGTTCGTAATACTTGCGGTATCATGTCATTAGGTACCACTAATTGTTACTTATTTCTTTGGTGTTTCGGTTGTCCTCGGTTGATCATGTATAAGGCATTATTGGTTATTGTGTATTGTTCGAGTGGTACATGTAGCTTTGGTAACTGTATGTCATCTCCACTTTCTAACTTGTATATAACTTTAGAGCACGTTGGATCAAGTCTCTGTGCTTTCGAGATTTCATCATGGTTTGGGATGTTTCCTTTGAGATCTAATGCCGCGATATGAATTGTCGTCGGGTTCCTAGATAATGCATCAGCTACTAAATTCATTTCGCCTTGTATGTAGTGAATTTGTACGTTGTAGTTTTCGACTACATTTTCATCTTGCTCTCCTCCCAGAGAGGAGTTTTTCTTTGAACATACCCACTAGTGGTTTATGGTCGATGAATAAGTGAATTTCGTAATCATATACCAAATCTCGAAACTTTTGTAATGCAAAGACCACTGCAAGTGCCTCTAAGTCTGTAGTGCAATAATTTTTCTCTGCACCCTTTATTTGTCTGCTGGTAAATGCAATTGGTTGATTCTTTCCTTCTTATCTTCTTGGATCAGTACAGCCCCTAATCCTTTAACAGATGCGTCTGTGCAAATTATAAATGGTTTTATTAAATCAGGATAAGCCAAACATGGTGCATCTGTAAGTGTATCTTTTAATTCATTAAATGCTTGTTTTTGTTCTTCTCCCCATTGGAATATAGCATCTTTTTTTAGTAGCTGGAATAGAGGAAAAGCTATACGAGAGAATTGTTGTATAAAAGACCTATAATATTCTGCCAGACCTAAAAATTGACTAACTTCCTCTATATTAGTTGGTTCTTGGAAGTCCCTCACTGCTTGTATTTTGTCATTAGATGTGTGGATTCCTTCTGCATTCAGTTTGTGGCCTAAGATTTTTATTTCCTTAAAGCAAAATTTGCATTCAGACACCTTAATTTTTAAACCAGCATCACCAAGCTTCTGTAGGAGTTGGTATGATTTCTGGAGATGTTCTTTTATGTCATTAGTTGCAATAATTATATCAAGATAGATGAATATTCCTTTTCCTAGGATTCCGGACAATACGTAATCCATCATGTGTTGAAAAGTGCCCGGTGCTGTCCTCAATCCCATTGACATTCGCTTGAATTTTTTTTTTTTTTTTTTTTTTTTTTTGTATGTGTCCGACTCTGGGCAAAGGCTTCAGGGCCTGTATCTTGGGGGCAGTGGCCTATCCCAAGGCCCAGTAGTCCTCCTACACCTCCACATGTCACCACTTCGGCGCTAACACCCACCATCCATATTGAATACATGCTAGGGCTGCATGTCTCATACAGGACTGGTGTATTGGTATTAGCGGGGGTATTTTTACGACATGTCGGCGGGTCATCTGGTAGATCAGGAAAGTCTGCTTTTTATGAAATTCAAATCCTTAAACTGTCCCCTGCCCCAGCCAGGATTCGAACCTGGGTCCATCAGGACTGCAAGCCGCCTCTCTACCGATTCAGCCACCGCCTCCCCCAATTGAAAATGTCCTTTATTTGTGGGGAAGGCAGTGTATTTACGTGACTCCTCATCTAATGGTATTTGATAATAGCCATTAAGCAAGTCGACTGCGCGGTAAATACATTATTTTCTGGTCCAATATTTTGCACGATGTTAGTTAGCTGTGGCATGGGAAACCGGTCTGGGATTGCGTGATTATTTAGTTTATGGTAATCTACTACCGCAGGCATTTCTCCGTTTCGTTTGGGCACGAAAAATAATGCGGCATTCCACGGGGAGACTGATGGCTCAATAATACCAAGTTTTAGCATTTCGTCAACATAGTGGTTCGCAAGTGTACCTTGTGATTGTGAGACTCTATAGGCAGGTACAAAAATAGGTTGTGTGTCTGGGTGCACGTTAATCTTGTGATTAATCAGTTAAGTACACCCTAATTGTTATCCAGGTAATGCTACCATTTGGCGATGTTTTTCCAATAAATTTAACAGATCAGTTTCTTCATTAAATTGCCTTGAGTGAATCAAATTTTCTTTTATGCTTTCTCTATCTGTAGATTTTATCTTACTTGTCGTTCCAGCTGAAACTATCTTCATTACAGGGGCAGGACATTTTTCTACACTAACTATACAAGTCCCCTTTTTCAATTGTACTTCTCCATTCATGTGATTAATTAGGAACACCTGAGTTTGACTATCATCAGCTACTGACAATCCTTTCACTTTACATAATTCCTCTAAGACAAGAACGGTACTATTCTTCAATTTGCTTTTTATGGAATATTTCATGTCTGAGTTAGGAGGAACAACTAAATCACTGGTGAGATGGGCGGGAAAAACTGATGAGTCAGTACTGTTACCTCGGTCCCTAGTCCAGGAGGCTGTGGGGGGTTGTGTGAGTGGATCTAAATCATCGTCTGTTTGTGTATTTCTGTTTAGGGTTTTAATATTTCCAATTCTTTTTGGTTCTCCACTATTGATCGGTAAGAAATCTGATGGTAATTCTTTTATGAATTCATTATTAAAGTCTATTCCATTCATTTGTGGGAGTAAAGTTATTTTCTCTGTTCTCATTGATCTTAAGCCTAGCAACAAATTAGCTTTTATTGCTAAGTTTTCAACAACATAGAAAATGCAGAAATTGGTTTTGTAATCTCTATGAAACTGATGTTTAACCGTATCATGCCTTTTATTGTATTTTGTTTGCCATCTGCTCTATATAAGTCTAAATCAGATTCTTCCAGAGAAGTTACTTTCTTTTTATTTCTAAAAATCCTATCCAGTTCTTCTTGTGTTATTAGATTCACTGGAGATCCTGTATCCAAGAACAAAGAAACGTTTTGACCTTCACATACAGCTGGTATCAAGATACTCTCATTTCCCAAAATGCCTCCTATGTGAATTTTAGACTTGGCTTTCTCTATGATTGGTCGTTTTTTGTCGTGGGTTGTCCTTCCCCCGATTTAAATATGGAAATTAGTTTTTCTACTGTCTTACAACTAGAGGTCCAGCGACCTTGGACATAGTGATGTCTACAATATGGGTCACACCCTTGTGCCTTTTGTTAATCTTCTTTTGTTTTGATAAAGCATTCATTCTTTGTGTGTCACACAATAATAACATAGAGTGGACCTATCTCCTGACTGTGATCCTCGACATGACCTCCAATATTTAGTGGTATCTGTGGCACGGCTTCTGCTCGGACTGCGTGCAAACCTATGTGGCTGCCTGTGGCCTGGTGTTTGAGATTGCTGCCTCGAAGTGTGTGGTTGTTTGTTCTGTCTGTTTTCTGGTTACGACCGATTTTGCTCTTTATTTGGGGTAGCTATAGCTGTTTTCGCAGCTGATACTGTCTGTCATTCTCATTCTAGTAGAATTTGAGTGTTTTGGTCACCCCTGTTTTGCTACAATTCATCTCTACCCCGTTCATAAAATCTAGCAAGCACATTCCTGGGGTGTAAGAAATCGTCTTAGCGATCTTAAGGACCCTATCAGGTAATTTACACAAGGCAGCTACATAACCAGCGATGTCTACGACAAGAAATGGGGACATCTTTCCACCACCTGTTATCCACATTGAGTTTTCTAAAGTAGCTAATAATGATCTCTTAATTTTGAAAACATCTGTTGTTATTTCATTTAAAACATGATTTGTTGTATGTTCTCTTACGAGATCTACAGTCTTATGTAATTCTGGGATTATACTTGGCAAAAAGTTTATACCCCCCGATAACTTCAGGAATTATGCATTAAACTCATTATATGTCTTAGCTCGAAGGAGCTTATCTGATCTAAGCAAATCACCTGCTGGACATCTCTCTTGGTTAATCCAGGAGGAAAATATTGTTATTTTCTCTTGTTCATCTGTTACATGTCTCTTAACAAATAATTGTTCGCACTGGCTGATGAGTGACATTATATCAATGCGGTCTTTTTCTGTGCCTGAGAATTTTGGGTTGTTTTTATCCTTATGATAAACGTAAACATGAGGTGGGGATGTTTGGGTTGTGGCATTGCCTTTGTTATTCATTTTGGTTTGTTGTTTTGTTAGGTTCACTTGGAGTTCTTTATTGTTGTCTGAAGTAATAGTGGAATATGTTTTACCTAATCTATGAACTCTGTTAAGTAAATTTTCATAGATATGTAAGACAGAGCTAAGTCTCACTTGCTACGTCAGAGGGAATTTCCCAATGAACATCAATATCATCTAGAAATGAAGTATTTGTTTCTTTATCCTTACTTTGTGGAGAATTTTGTGGGTTGGGTTTGTTTTCCTGTTGTTCTCCTAATTGTGGATCGGCAGTGGCCGCTAACTGTGTATCATCTGGCACTAACACGGGCGGTATCGAAAATATTCCCGTCATATCACACAGCTAAAATAAACTCATTTTGCTAGGGTATTGTGTTATGGAACACTTATTTTATGTATGTGTTAACTGAATAGATGAGTAAAAGAGTAGTAATAAATGAAAGGTAGTAAAAGAGTAGTAATAAATGAAAGGTATTAAGTATATAAATGTATATATATATATATATATATATATATATATATATATATATATATATATATATATATATAAATGTATATATATATAAGTAAAGGAGGTGATTGTACCTAATTTAAAGCCCTGGGAAGAAAGAAGTAAAAGTATAATCACCCACTTGAAAGGCAGATGATGTCACTCTCGGAGACTCAGAGATATGTTGATGGAAGATGTCAGTCTCGGAAACTCAGTGCAGTGTTGTTAGATGATCTCACTCTCGGAAACTCCAGGGCTGTGTTCATAGATGATGTCCCTCCCGGAAATTTCAGGGCCTGGTGATATCTCAGGGTTTATTGCAGTGTGGAATAGCCTCAGTCATAGTCGAACCTCACCATACAACGTCGAATTCCTACTCAATAACTGTTGAGAATCAATGTGCATTAGTAGGAATGTGAGAGTATAGATGAGTAACAGGCAGTGGGTGAGAGGTGAGTGGTGTTTTTGCTTGGGTTGTACGACATCTTCACTTCTATGTCAGAGTGGTGATGAAGCAGACGGAGATGGGGGTTGGAGAGAATAGTGTCATCAGGTAGTTGTGAGTTGTTCTCACTCCTCGTTTGCTTCATATGTTTTTCTTTCTCGATGTATTCTTGGTCGTTTTTTCTTGTGATTTACTCGTTGTTGGACTATACTCGCTTGTTGGTAATTGATCGTAGAAGTGATGGCTCGTAGGCGTTGGTTCGTAAGTTCGTGCCACCAAAAATAATATGTGAGTCTTGAGATTGATTATATAGTAGTCGCAGCCAAGTAAATATGTGAGGAAGTAACTTCAGTTCACTTGTAGTCTGTGACAGAAGTTAAAGATGGATTCTGGGTCTTGATTGTAGTTTATTATCCTCAAAGGGAAAGTCCAAGTTGAACACTGTGCGTATTACACAGGAGCGTACATATGCTAGCTAAGTTCTCGCAGGACCCCTCTTCTCTTCTCTCCCTCTCTACCCTTCTCCCCTGTAGCTAGCCTCCTTCTCCTGTATAATTCCTCCTTTCTTGTCTAGGAGGGCTTGTGTCACGTGTACTGGACATGTGTGAAGTTTCTAGAAGCTTGTGTGTCCGTGTGTATGTAGCGTTTCTGGTGCACATCTGGCTTTCCTTTACTGAAATCTTGCAGACACATTTCCTTTCCCACACCTAGCTTGATTATCATGTTTTTAGGACTACACATTTATGTTGCTATCTATTATGAGTTGTATTATGATAATGTAGGTTCCTAACAGTAGTACATGTAGTAATACATAGACATCTCAACAATCTGGATAAAATTTTGACATCTTAAACAAAGGCCACCCTTTATCTTCCTTCTGGACAGAAAGATTAATAGATATATGGGTAAACAGGTCGACATCCAGATAGATAGATACATAAACGAAAAAGAAAAAAAAAATAGACAAGCAGCTAAGGTGAGGGGGAGATAAACTGACTGATTATAAGGAAAAAAGCTGATGAATAGATATCCTCGTGTTTTCTTAAAGCCAAAGTAATTTTTCTTTGGGCGTATTCTGAACTCGAGCCTTCCTTTACCCAACGTCCTGTCGCGTACCTGTGTATCCTTTTTCCTCAACGATTTCAGAACGTTTTGATCTTCGCTATCCACCTTACCCTCTCCTTCTTTTTCCACCTTTTCATCTTTCCTTTGAATTCTCTTTTTTCCACTCCCCCCTTTTCTCTCTCTCTCTCTCTCTCTCTCTCTCTCTCTCTCTCTCTCTCTCTCTCTCTCTCTCTCTCTCTCTCTCTCTCTCTCTCTCTCTTACTGCTACTACTGCTACTTCTACTGATTCTTTCGATTCCTTCTTTTTTCTCCAGTTGCCTGTGTTTATTCTTTCTCTATCTTTCCTACTGTCTTTCTATATTCTTTATCTTGGCTATTCTGCACTTCCCCGTCGCCTTCTCTCTCCCGAACATTTCTCCTAAGTTCTCCTCCGTTCCCATCTCCTTGCCTGTCTTAAATCTTCCATTGTCTCTGTCCTCTCCTTCTATTCTTTCATTTATATATATATATATATATATATATATATATATATATATATATATATATATATATATATATATATATATATATATATATATATCCCTTCCCTAACTCATTAGTTCCCTCTTTCTTTTGTGTATCTCCATCTTTTTTTCGCTCCTCAGCTTTCATCAGTTACTTATCCCTCTTTTTTCCTCTCTTTCCTCCTCCTTCCCATCTTTATCGCCATTGTTTATTGCTGCTTTCCCTCCTTTCCAATCTCTTCTTGGTGCACCTTTATTCTTTTTCTCCCATCCTCGTCATCCATATTTCCACATTTTCTCCCTTCGTTCTCCTTCGTTATCTTTTACATTGCCTTCCTCCAATCCTTTTCTCCTTCTCCGCCTTCCTGTGCTCCACGCATTATTTCTGCTTTTTATCTTCACTCCCTTCTCTATTTTTTTTTTCTGCTGTCCCTTTCTCTCCATTTTTTCAACCCTCTTTCCTTTACATGCTTTCCATTGCATTTCATTTTCTTCTTTTTCGTCAACTCTTCCACTCTGTACCATCAGCTCACATACGTTACTTCGATTTTTTAATGCCATTCTTTCTCTGGCCCCTTCTCTTATCCTCATTGCCCTTCTTAATCTCCTCCACTGTTTGTCTCCATGACCTCCTACCTTCCATTCTCTTTTCGTTGCCTCTCCCTGTCTTCAATTCTCTCTCTGTATACGTTCAGCCTTTTGTCTGTTTCCTTCCCTTTCTCTCCCACTGTGTCTCTCCTCCATGATTCTTGCATTCCTCCTCCTCCACTTTTCTCATTCTTCATCCCTCTTTTATCCCCTCCAATACGTCTTCTCTCCACTACTTTGTCTGTCACTCCAGGTCTCTTGCGCAGCCTTCATTCATCCTCAGCATTTCTTTTTATCTCTTGTTTTCACCTTTTCCTTCGTCCCTTTTTCTCCCTTCTCTATCCCTTCAATTGCCTTTCCGTTCCTTCCTTCCCTCTCGTCAATTTTTTTCTTTTCCTTCTCCACCTTTCCCTTTCCTATCTCCTCACCTCTTCCCCTCCTCTCTCTTTACCCCGTCCATTGCCTCTCTCCATCCCTGGCACGTCACCACCAGACTTGGGAAGGAACAAGTCCAGTCTCGTGAAAGCCCCAACTTCCAATCCTCTGAGGCTCTTTTACTCTTTGTTCCTTCCTCTTTCCTTCCCCTCCATCGTCGTCCTGTATTTTCTCTCTTCCTTCAGTTACTCCTCCGTTTCTCTCTTTATCATTTATTATATTATTTACGTGATCATAGTGATCTTTACAATGATGATAATGAGAATGTGATGATGATATCGTCTGGTCCTTCCCTCATCTCTCTCTCTCTCTCTCTCTCTCTCTCTCTCTCTCTCTCTCTCTCTCTCTCTCTCTCTCTCTCTCTCTCTCTCTCTCTCTCTCTTTGTATTTTATCTTTTCTATTGTCGATATAATACTGTTTTGCTTTATTATTCTTTTTCCTAATTTATACACCAATGGGTGCGAGAGCCCAGAGGATGCAGTATTCTGGGCGATTTTCTTTTTCTGAGTGAACAAAACAACCAACCTTGGTGGCTGGCATAGGAGAGCATTGTTACTTCCAAATGTAGCGTAGCTATCGCAAACTCTATACCCTAAATGTAGCGCCGCTGCCACTACAATTAGAATATAGCGGTCGCTACCTCTACTCGCTACCGCTACAAAAAAGTAACAAAATTTATTTGCAAGTGCATATTACTGGGGTATCCTCTCCTGCTTGGCTATTTATATTCAGTCTCAAAATTACCCTCCTTCTCCTGTCCAGGAAATTTTTAAATTTCCATAAGATGAATCTGTGACCAGAGTTATATTTTTTGTGAAACCGTTGCAGCGTAGAGGCTCTAAGTATCACTCGTATCCCTTCAAGAACATTAGCATGTCAAATTAGAACAGTAGAGAAAATTATACACCTCCAGAGGCAGCATATTCTCCACAAATGCATGGACTACTTTGTATGTGCAACACTGTGTGACAACTCAGCTGCAGGGCTAGTCATTGTCTGCTCGTTGGTTTGCTATCTACAGTAGGTTTCTTTGGTGTGCTGTCTTCTTCAGAGGTACTTTTCTCCCTGTTTCGCTCCTTGGTGCCCATGGCAGTACATTTGTTGACCTCATTGTAGATACTTGGATGCACACAACCAACATGCACCTCAAGATTATACATGGACTTTTTGTTGACAGACAGGAGCTTCATTTTGGTAGCACAAGTCAGGCACTTAAGCAAAGTTGTTTCCCTTGACACCAGTAAAACTAAAATACTTGTGCACGAAAGACCAAGGATTAATAGTGCCACAGTTAGTAGTGTGAGTGGTGCAGAAGACGAGCTGGCTGCAGCACTCAACGTGCAAGATGATGAGATCAACTCCACATCCCGCTGGCAGGACTGTGATTCCTCATGATTGTCCACGTTATCGTTGGCATGGCTGAAACTAGTTTTAAGGAATCTGTCCATCTTGGAAGCTGGATTACGTAATAAGTTAACAAATGAAAGAAAAACATTATGGAGCCGAATGTTAATCGCCCTCCAGAATATGCTGTTAGCCAAGTCGAAGATTACTGTCACGAATCAATTCGCGACATTTCCTTTTTGTGAGAAGCCACGAACTATTAGTGGAAAACTCACTGTGTATCGCTCAGCTAACCGTTTCTCCCTCCATTACGGAGTATACTTTCAAATCATTCGTCACCGTTTTCAAAAAGGTGACCGATTTAATGCACGTCACTAAGTGCTGTACTGAGCGATACTATTGTTTTTTATTGTTCGCCCCTGCTCATTCGACCGTTAAAAAAATGCGGCCGAGTGCTCCGCTTTCCCACGACTTACTCAGTCGAGTGTTTGTTGTGACGGAGGAAGGTCCTGTGCTCCAAGAAGTGTGAGAGGTCGTTAGCACCCAAGCTCCACTGAGACAGTTAATCCAGTCCTCCCACCTCGGGTGATACATAGCATTCATCGACCGGTATTTCCTTTTTGTAATCCTAGTTTAAGAGTTTAGTTAAGGTGTTTTTCCTAGGCGTAAGTATTTAGCTTTTGTGAGAGTGAGTGAGTGCGTCTCATTTAATTTGATTTGAATTGTAACGTTAAATTTATTTTTTGTAATTAATAAATTTAACAGTTCCTTTCTTGAGCTTAATGTAAAGAAAAATCTTGTTTCATTTCTCCATAATTAAGCTTATTTTCCATATAGCTCCTAGCTTGCATAAACGTTTGCTTTCATAACTGGTACTTAGACCAGTCTTGTATTAACTTAATATCCGTTGTGCCACCTGGGAGTTAAGCATCGGCAAGAACCTGATGTTAGTATTAGTTATTTATTGTCAGGGGTGATGTAACTTTCTCCAGAGGCTAACAGTACAGTAATTCAGCAATTGTGAGTAATTAGTCTCTGCTGTGTACTGTTGAGAAAGTTTATAAATTCTCGTTCTTGAGAATCTTAGCAAGTCAGCGTAAAGTAATCGTTGCTTGATGTAGCAAGACAATCATTGTCTCTGCTCTTCAATATTATTGAATATTATTATCAAATTAAATAATATTTAACCATTTATTTTAAAATTGCTGTGGTATTATAAAAACCCCGTGACAATTGGCGACCTCATTCCAGGATATTAACTCCTAACCCTAAAGCTATTCACGAGATAGTGCTCACTCATTCATATTTAGGTATTTATCATTAAAGTTTATAGACACAAGTTTACTGGTATTTACCCTTAATTTAGCAAGTGAATTTTGCTTTATTAATCAATAGAGTACTTAACTCGTTTATTCTTGGTAACGCCAGACGATTTTATTCGCTCCTGGGAAGTCGCCGTACCCATTGTGTTTATTATTGACAATAGTCTTCCCAGTCATTTACATTTTTGATATATTCTTTGCCAGTTAACTGGATAAGACTGGTCACCACTAGCTTGTGTCTGTACTCTTTATTTGTGTTTATTGGCATTCGTTTGCGAAGCAGCAATCAGTACTGAGTCGCTAGTTATTTAGATTGAGTTAGCGACATGGCTACTACCATATTTTTACAGGAAGCCAAAGATATGGGCCTTACGGACCCAACTGAAATCAAAGAATACATACTCTCACGGTTCAATTACGAGCAAGAACGTGAGAAAGATGCTCGTGAAGAGCGTAGAATTCAGCGCGAATACGAGCGAGAACAGCGCGAATACGAGCGAGAACAGCGTGAACACGAGCAAAAACAGCGCGAACTCGACTTAGAACACGTGCGGGAACAACGTGAATATGAACGTGCCGAACGTGAAGCACGCGAGAAACATGAACTTGAAGTGCTGAAGCTCAAGCGAGATTCCTTGGCTTCAGACACATCTGGCGCAGTTGGTTCAAGCTCCACGAGCGCTCTCCCTGCACATGTTATGGCGACCCCACACATCAAGCTTCCCCCATACAAAGATGGCGAGCGAATCGAGCCATACATAGCTCGATTTGAAGACATGGCTCAGCTTTACCAGCTCGATGATGCAGCTAAGCGGCTTCAGTTTCTTAGCCTGTTTGAGGGCCCTGCCCTCGATATTCTCCACAGAATTCGTGGAGACAATCTCACGTATGAAGTGATGAAAGCTGCACTCATTAAGGCGTATGGTCTCACAGTAGACGACGCCAAAGCTCAGTTCATGCGAGCTCGTCTCCAAGACAAGGAGACAGCTGTTCAGTTCCTCGACCGTCTCACTGCTTACCTAGGTGAGTGGATGGAGAAAGATGAAACTCCTTCCACGCGTGAGGGGATAATTGACCTTATGCTGCGTACACAGCTAGAGAGGTCGTGGCCTGCTGAGCTCATAGCACAGCTTAAGATCTGCCAGGTGAAAGATGCCAGCCAAATGGTAGAGAAGGCTGACGCATTCTTTACTGCATACGGGTATCAAGCTCGTAAGCAAAACACCTGGAGCAGAAAAGATACTGCCAAGTCTGGGAAGCCGTCTCAGACTGAACCCCAGCAACAAGGCCATTCTCAAAATAATGGCCAAGGTCCAAAACCGCAGTGGAAGGACCAGGGGCAAAACACTCAGAAACCTGAGTGGAAGAGGTACAACAAGTATCCTAACCAGCAGCAGTATCAGCCACGCAACCGACCGTCGGGACAAACTTTTCCACCACCAGCTCAAAAGAGGCAGGAAGCGAATGCAGCCTTCATTCCTCAGCAGCAGCCTGGTGGTCACGTCCCTACCAGTGTGGGTACTTCCCCACAGTTCACTAGTCCCACAGTGACAGTGAACCCCCCTCCACAGATGGCCAATGTTCCATCTTCCCAATATAACCCTCAAGGCACAATGTTTGCCACATCAATTCAGCAGCCTCATGAGTGGCTAGCTGCTTCCTCCACAGGCCCTCCCACAGGGGACAGTACCTTCCTTGTGCAGCCAGGGTTTGTGGGAGGCATTCCTGTGAAGGTCCTGAGAGACAATGGTTCCTCAGGTTGCTCTGTTAAGCAGAGTTTAGTTCGGCCTGAGCAGTATACAGGTCGACAGATCCATGCAAAGCTTATTGATGGATCAGTGAGATTGTTCCCTGAGGCATGTATCCAGGTGGCATCTCCATTTTATACTGGTACGACACTTGCAGTTGTCATGCCAGAGCCTCTATTTGACTTTATAGTAGGCAATATTAATGGAGTCAAGGATAGTTGCTCCGATGACGCTACTCAGACTTCGGCTGCTGCGGTAATACGAGCCATGGCTGAGGCTCCAGACTGTGTCACCCCAGTGATCATTGAATCGCCGCAAGATCTGATGTGTAGCCAACTTGTTGTGCAAGAACAACATTCTGACCCAACACTTGCTACCGTGCGGAACAAACAAAAGGGTCGAGTGATTAAGTATTCACGGGGAGGTCGAGCCAAGTTCCTTAGCAGACAAGGACGGCTCTACCGTGAGTCACGAACACCCGAGGGCGAGGTTCGATTGCAGTTTGTCGTTCCCGCCAAGTACCGCCTAGCAGTGTTACAATGGGGTCATTGTTCAGCCTCAGGAGGTCACATGGGCAAAAGGAAGACCCAGGGCCGTATCCGAGCTGACTTTTTCTGGCCAGGGATGGGACGAGACATAGATAGTTTTGTCCGTTCCTGCAGTGTGTGTCAAAGTAACACCACTAATCAGGGACATGTCCTTCCTGTGCCATTTGAAACCACACCTGTAATCTCTGAGTCAGTTGAGAGACAGGGTAGTGGTAATGTGGGTGTAGACCTGATGTCTCACCTACTAGCTGCTTACTAACTAGCAACTGTTGTATGTTGGGTTCCGTAATAGGCATCCTAAGCGATTTGAGTAATCCAAGGACCAGCCTGGTTCCCAGTTAAAAGTGTAGACCAGACGTCTCACTCGTTGGCCCTACAGGACACAGTATATCCAGGGCTTGTACATGCATGTATACCATAAGTTAAGGGGGAAGTTTGAGAACCTTGCAGAGACAGTCCGAGGCTGTGTATGAATTACCTTGTGGAATGTCTCGAGCTGTGGGCCTCTCTGAGGATTCCCGGAGAATGCACATTACCCACATGAGTGTTCACACCCACGGTGGGTGTTAAAACGTGACCTGCCCGAGATTGCGTAGCGATTTTCAGCTTCCTGTATTACTCGTAAGTGTAGAGTTAGGTTAACCAGTAAACTGCCCGTTCTAAGCAATTTGTGAATTCAAGAACTGGCACGTTTCCTGGTTAACAATGTTAGGTTAACCAGTAAACTGCCCGTTCTAAGCAATTTGTGAATTCAAGAACTGGCACGTTTCCTGGTTAATAATGAAAGCGTTAACCAGTAAGCTATAAGGGTTCTAAGCAATTTGTGAATTCAAGAATTACGTTTCCTGGTTAATAATGACATAAGTACTGATTGCTAGGCAGAGAGAGAGACAGAAATAACAGTTTTGATGCTCCACCTTAATTCTTTTCGCAGGTGTAGCTGGTGGGTGCAGCATTGCCGTGCAGATCAGCTGGCCGTTCCTGTTGCATGCTGCCGCCCCTTCTCTTCTGCCTCGTCATCATTATTTTACTATAAATTTGTATTACTGTGTCATTTTACACGTAGGTACAGTTACACTACAACTGTCACACCTACACCGTGTATTACATACACAACACTACATAACAATTAGTTGTTAATGTAAATGTAGCGAACTTTCGCTCAGTTTGACCTGAGTACAGGATTTTCACAGTCGTCACGGAGTTTTTCCCTCAAGCTTGTTTCTATTAACGTAAATACGAGGTTTTTTCGCTCACTGGCGACTGCGACTTTCTCCTGTAGCAGGATAGCACACACACCACAGTGTGAATCTCGTGCGAATGACTTAGGATGTGTACACATATATATATATATCCACAAATTTTTTCCCATAAGGAAAAAATTTAACATTCTAAGGGCGTAATGTCACGAATCAATTCGCGACATTTCCTTTTTGTGAGAAGCCACGAACTATTAGTGGAAAACTCACTGTGTATCGCTCAGCTAACCGTTTCTCCCTCCATTACGGAGTATACTTTCAAATCATTCGTCACCGTTTTCAAAAAGGTGACCGATTTAATGCACGTCACTAAGTGCTGTACTGAGCGATACTATTGTTTTTTATTGTTCGCCCCTGCTCATTCGACCGTTAAAAAAATGCGGCCGAGTGCTCCGCTTTCCCACGACTTACTCAGTCGAGTGTTTGTTGTGATGGAGGAAGGTCCTGTGCTCCAAGAAGTGTGAGAGGTCGTTAGCACCCAAGCTCCACTGAGACAGTTAATCCAGTCCTCCCACCTCGGGTGATACATAGCATTCATCGACCGGTATTTCCTTTTTGTAATCCTAGTTTAAGAGTTTAGTTAAGGTGTTTTTCCTAGGCGTAAGTATTTAGCTTTTGTGAGAGTGAGTGAGTGCGTCTCATTTAATTTGATTTGAATTGTAACGTTAAATTTATTTTTTTGTAATTAATAAATTTAACAGTTCCTTTCTTGAGCTTAATGTAAAGAAAAATCTTGTTTCATTTCTCCATAATTAAGCTTATTTTCCATATAGCTCCTAGCTTGCATAAACGTTTGCTTTCATAACTGGTACTTAGACCAGTCTTGTATTAACTTAATATCCGTTGTGCCACCTGGGAGTTAAGCATCGGCAAGAACCTGATGTTAGTATTAGTTATTTATTGTCAGGGGTGATGTAACTTTCTCCAGAGGCTAACAGTACAGTAATTCAGCAATTGTGAGTAATTAGTCTCTGCTGTGTACTGTTGAGAAAGTTTATAAATTCTCGTTCTTGAGAATCTTAGCAAGTCAGCGTAAAGTAATCGTTGCTTGATGTAGCAAGACAATCATTGTCTCTGCTCTTCAATATTATTGAATATTATTATCAAATTAAATAATATTTAACCATTTATTTTAAAATTGCTGTGGTATTATAAAAACCCCGTGACAATTACGGCCATATCTTTATATCCTGAAGGTTTCATGTTGATAGCTCAAGACACTCATGAGATATAATGGTGCTAAAGGCGAGTGAGAAAAACTAGTTGACCTTTGGTAGCCTTTTTGTCGACCTTGACCCTGTCCCCGAGTGCCCATTTTCTAGCTCGGCCAAGATTTTGGCCATATCTTTCTACCCTGAAGGTTTCATGTTGATAGCTCAAGCCGTTCGTGAGATATAATGGGAACATTATAAGTTCCCATTTTATCTCATGAAGGGTTTAAGATATAGCTGTTCTTCTTTTGCTTCCCGTATATAAATTTTCATGCATGATCTTTCTAACAAACATTCTTTTCTTTTTTTCCTACCTTTTTAACCGAATCGTGTGGTAGACGGGGGAGAGCTTTCCACTTTATTAAACTTTTCTCTTACATGTTGGTTAGATCTTCGTATATCTAGCAATTTTTCACGTAGATAACCTAACCATGGGCCAACAGGCCTCCTGTTATCTGTATTTTATATGAACTACATGTACTGTTAAAGCAAGTTTCGTATCATAACCTTTTCAGTCACCAGTATGGGCTCGCCAGGAACATTCCACTAGCGATCTTTTCACCTTCCGTTCAGACTCCTGGTCATCCTGATTTCGGGACGTTGGCGAAAGTTTTGGTATTGCAATTGATTTTCTTCAGTTTTTCGATCGAGTTTAGCACAAATTTTAAACTTCCTATCTGCAGTTTTACTGTTTCTGTCCTCAGATCAGTGCCTTCATCTCCCGTTTCCCTTTTGGTAGTTCCGTAGCTACTGCAGTAGACTGTCACCTGTATTCTTCCGAAACTATCAATAAGGGTGTTCTTTTGGGAGATTTGTCACCAACCCTCTTCCTTCTATTCATCATCGACCTCCTAAGCAGTAGTTACCCTGATGACTCCGCCCTCCTTCTCTCCATCCGTTACTCGAAGCGCCCATCTCAGTAGTCAACAAACACGGGAGGAGTCTATAGCACATCTATTTTCTGATCTGGCTCATAGCTCCAACGAAGGCAAAAGTTATCTTGATTTAGGTAAAAGTTACCTGGTTATTTTAGGTAAACGTTACCTTGTTTTTAATACATCCAAAACTCATTTTCTGCATCTGTCGACCCGGCATAATCTTCCAAAGGACTATCCAATAATATATAATAATATGTAACTGAAACATCAGCTTTTAATGTACTTGGGGTTTCGTTCTTTCGGGATTCATCAAGGAAAGATCATATTACCCCTCTTTCAAAATGCGCTTCCAAGTGATTAATTGTGCTAAGCCGACGCCGTGCCTTCGTTACCCCTTGCACAATTTTCGACTTTAATCAGTTTTCTTTTTCTTTTTTTCACCCTTGTGTCAAGTACAACTCTCATGTGTGGGAGGGCACCCCACATACAGCTCTTTGTCAAAGGCTTTCTGTCTCATCAACTGTCCTCCTCTTACTGACTCCCTTCAACCTCTTTCCCTTCACTGCACTGTTGGATCTTTACCTCTTTTATATGATTACATCAACGGTCACTGCTCTTCTGAACTGCCAGCTTGCAATCCTCTTCCATTATGGCGGGGGCATAACTCCCACCCGGTTCCTGTCCAACTCACTATCCCAGTCATTATTGTATGCAAGAGTTCAATTCTGGAAGTTTCTTCCACTGTTTATATTTCTTTCTGTCTGTGTTCTCCAGTCTTTTGAAAGGAATGTGCCGAGGCATCTCGAATCTAACTGATTTTGAATTTGTCTCTTTTATTTCTTTATATATATGTTTTTCTTGGAGGAATACACTGAGGTGGTTTGCCCATGTGGAGAGGATGGAGGGTGAAAGATTGACGAAGAGAGTGTATGTGAGTGAGGTGGAGGGGGGAAGAGGGAGGAGGAGGCCGAGGAGGAGATGGAGGGATGGGGTGGAGAGGTATATGAGAGAGGGGGGGGTGAGTTGGGAGCAGGGCAGTGAAATGGTGGGGGACAGGGCGACGTGGAGGCGATTTGTTTGTGGCCACCCCGAATGGGATTGAGGCGTCTGGCAATAGAGAGATAGATAGATAGAACACTCTTGCGGTCTTGAAACATTTTTTTCCTTCTACTTTGCATAAAGCACACACACACACACACACACACACACACACACACACACACACACAAAGTACTTAAATATTTGTACTACCAGTGCTCTGCATTAGTCGTACAGCCCCAGTACGTCAAATTCATTATACTCACTTTTTCTTCAGACTTTTTAATCCAGTATTGTAGGCTACACTCCCTGATACAGCAGTTTGCGTATGATGAAAGTTATGTTTATCTCATCTACTTTATAAAATCTTTGTCGAGGTGACTACAACCATATAGGAGAACGTCCATTTAATAAAAAGATTAAAACGTCTGTCCTAAACTGAACAAAATCGTCTGGTGGCAGCAAGAATACAGTGAAAAAGAATTTCATATTTTATTCACTGTAATTGTAGAGGATTTGTATTCAGTTTATTTGAATTATTTTTTAAAACCGTTTTTTGCAATTTCAATTTTAATTCTTCTTTGAAAGACTTTACTATCTCTCAGTTGTAAGTTTTCTTTGGAAGACAATTAAGCTGTGCCTTACATATGGTGAAACTAATTGTTCTAGTAAGTATTATTATTAATTTTCTTTGGACTTTTTTTTCTTAGATCTTGATGATAGACTACAGGAAGGTACCATACGGTAACTCAGGTACTTGTGCCAAATATAAATGATTTTGACCTATTTTTGAAGGTCATATACTCATTTTTGATGCAAAAATTGCGTATTTGAAATTGAAATATCTCAGAAACTAATTGAAATAAAGCTATTTGGTTGATAATCCTATGATATAAAAGTTTGCTGAGAATTTTGGTTAAATATTTTGCAATTATTTTTTCTTAGTCGAAAGTACTGAGTTCAAATCTGCTCAGTGTTTTCTTTGTAATATGTATCAGAGAAAATCACAAAAGCTGTAAAGCTGTATCTTTACAGAATATAGCTGTGGTCCTTCTCATTGAAAGGAATACGGTTACAGTTATGCAAACAGTAAGCCAGTTATTGGGACATATAAAAAATGTACCCATGCTTCAAATATTTCTTCCACACCTTTGTCATCAGATCTTGTTGGTATTACACAAGAAGCTACCCTATGTTAATCTAAGCACATATGTGGGAAATATTTTCCCTCAGAGCAGTTGCGCTCTCTACTTTTATCATAGTTATCCTTGGTTAAAGGCAGAGGAAAACTTGAGACCGTTGTTTATTCTTCAAGCGGTTTTTATAACCCAGAAACTACGTTCTCTTTAATAATTCTTGTTATTGATAAATTAAATGCTACTGTGTTTAACCCTCGTGGACAACACTACATTGTAAATACATGTAATTATATGGAACTTTCCACTGACCTAAACTGTGTCTGCGCGTTAGATGACGTGGCAAGGATGAAAAGGATCTTCGTGTTAAGCAGATGTGGAATTAAGATATTTACACAGTTAAAGGGAATATTTGGTTTAACTTTAGGTTAATTAAAACTAAGATTAATTTGTTAAATTTGCCCTGTACATATCATGATGTAATCTAACTGTATTTAGTACTGTAATTAAATAACAGTTGGCAACCCACAATTCGGTGAAGAATTGGGGCTTGCTGCGTTCACTCACTCTGCTCCCAGACCTTGTGGAGTTAGCACTCTGTTCTTAGTCATACTCAAGCTAGCACGGTTGTACATACGCACCTTAAGGACGCTTGTTTGCTCAAGTAATTACACTAAGCAGCCCATCGTCATCGGTTATTGATCACTCCCTCTTCACCAGCTAAGTAACCTTTACAATTTGGCCAATTCAAGGGGGGATTAGCTATGAGATAGAAGAGAAATAGTTGTTGTAGGTGAGTTAAGTTTAAGTTACGTTTCACCTAACTCTATGAGACTTGTTTGATTTACTTAAAGTCAACTTTATGGAAGAGTAACGACCTACGAGCTGTTTACCAGAAATTTTTCACATTATTGGTGCCCAGAGAGAGGGCCCCGATTTGTTTACCATAACCTCTAAATATTTTTCACATTTTTGGTGCCCCGACCGAGTGAGGAGAGCCGATGTGTGCTGAGGCGCTGAATGTGTTTAAAGTTGCTTTTGTGGGGCACAGTTTACTACCACGTTCAGTTGAAGTGGAAAACGTGGACGTACATGTCTATAGAGCTCCGGGAGGAACAGCAAGCACTTTCTCTGAAAATGAAAGGCTGAATGCCGTACTAGACTGGGAGTGTCACGAATCAAATTCGCGACATTTCCCTTTTGTGAGAAGCCACGAACTATTAGTGGAAAACTCACTGTTTATCGTTCAGTTAACCGCTCATTCGGATGGAAGCTTTGTCAAATCAATTTTTCATTGTCATGCGTGATCGTCTCTGTGTGAGACATTAGCGCTTCTGCTGAGCGATTTGTTTTGGGCGCGTTTCGCTCAGTCGACCGTTAAAAAATGCAGCCTAGTGCTCCGCTTTTCTTTCCCACGACTTAGTCAGTCCAGTGTTTGCTCTGATGGAGGAAGGATCTGTGCTCCAACAAGTGAGAAGTCAGCCAGGCTCTACTTAGACCACAGTCTCCAGTGCTCCTACCTTGAATTGGGTGATACAAAGCATTCATCGACCAGTATTTCATTTTTGTATTTTCCTAGTCTTAAGAGTTTAATTAAGGTGTTTTTTTCCTAGGCGTAAGTATTTAGCTTTTGCGTGAGTGAGTGAGTGCGATCTCATTAATTTGATTTTGAATTGTAACGTTAAATTTATTTTTTTGTAATCAATAAATTTAACAGTTCTTTTTCTTGAGCTTAATGTAATGTAAACTCTTGTTTCATTTCTCCATAATTAAGCTTATTTTCCATATAGCTCCTAGCTTGCATAAACGTTTGCCTTTCATAACTGGTACTTAGACCAGTCTTGTATTAAACTTAAAATCCGTTGTGCCTTCTAGGAGTTAAGCATCAGCAAGAACCTGATGTTAGTATTAGTTATTTATTGTCAGGGGTGAAGTAACTTTCTCCAGAGGCTACGGTACTAATGAACAGCAATTGAGTGATTAGTCTCTGCTGTGTACTGTCGAGAAAGTTTATAAATTATCGTTCTTAGAGAATCGTTGCTTGATTTAGCAAGACAATCATTGTCCCTGCTCTTTAATATCAATTAAATAACATTTAAACATTTATTTTACAAACACCGTGATATTTTAAAAACCCCGTGACAATTGGCGACCTCATTCCAGGATATTAACTCCTAGCTCTAAAGCTATTCACGAGATAGTACTCACTCATTCATATTTAGGAATTTATCATTAAAGTTTATAGGCACAAGCTTACTGGTGTTTACCCTTAATTTAGCAAGTGAATTTTGCTTTATTAATCAATAGAGGACTTAACTCTAGTTTATTCTTGGTAACGCCAGACGATTTTATTCGCTCCTGGGTACCCGCCGTACCCATTGTGTTAATTATTGAGTCTTCTCAGTTATTTGCAAATTTTGTTTTATTTTTGCCAGTTAACTAGATAAGACTGGTCACCACTAGCTTGTGTCTGTACTCTTTACTTGTGTCATTAGCATTTGTTTGCCAAGCAGTCAGTACTCAGTTTCGGCTTGCTCAGTAAATTAGCGCCATGGCTACCACTGTATTTTTACAGGAAGCCAAAGGAATGGGTCTTTCGGACCCAACCGAAATTAAAGAGTATATACTCTCACGGCATAATCAGGAGCAGCAGCGCGAGAATGATGCCCGTGAAGAGCGTAAGATTCAGCGCGAATACGAGCGAGAACAGCGTGAGGAACGTGAAAAGGAGAGCGAATACGAGCGAGAACAGCGCGAATACGAGCGTGAACAATGCGAGAGAGAACGAGAACACGAACGTGCTGAGCGAGAAGCACGCGAAAAACATGAACTTGAAGTGCTGAAGCTCAAGCGAGATTCCTTGGCTTCAGACACATCCGGTGCATTGGTCCAAGCTCCACTAGCGCTCTTCCTACACATGTCCTGGCGACCCCACGCATCAAGCTTCCTTCATACAAGGAAAGCGAGCGAATCGAGCCGTACATAGCTCGTTTTGAGGACATGGCAGACATGTATCAACTGGATGAGGCAGCTAAGCGGATCCAATTTCTTAGTTTATTTGAGGGCCCTGCCCTCGATATTCTCCACAGAATTCGTGGAGACAATCTCACCTATGAGATGATGAAAGCTGCACTCATTAAGGCGTATGGTCTCACAGTAGACGACGCCAAAGTTCAGCTCATGCGAGCTCGTCTCCAAGACAAGGAGACAGCTGTTCAGTTCCTTGATCGTCTCACTGCTTACTTAAATGAGTGGATGGAGAAAGATGAAACTCCTTCCACGCGTGAGGGGATAATTGACCTTATGCTGCGTACACAGCTAGAGAGGTCGTGGCCTGCTGAGCTCATAGCACAGCTTAAGATCTGCCAGGTGAAAGATGCCAGCCAAATGGCAGAAAAGGCTGACGCATTCTTTACTGCATACGGGTATCAAACTCGTAAGCAAAACACCTGGAACAGAAAACCTGATAAATCTGGGAAATCGTCTCAGACTGAACCCCAGCAACAAGGCCATTCTCAGAATAATGGCCAAGGTCCAAAACCGCAGTGGAAGGACCAGGGGCAAAACACTCAGAAACCTGAGTGGAAGAGGTACAACAAGTATCCTAACCAGCAGCAGTATCAGCCATGCAACCGACTGTCGGGACAAACTTTTTCACCACCAGCTCATAAGAGGCAGGAAGCGAATGCAGCCTTCATTCCTCAGCAGCAACACGGTGGTCACGTACCTACCAGTATGGGTACTTCCTCCCAGTTCACTAGTCCCACAGTGACAGTGAACTCCCCTTCACAGATGGCCAATGTTCCATCTTCCCAATATAATTCACAAGGCACAATGTTTGCCGCATCAATTCAGCAGCCTCATGAGTGGCTAGCTGCTTCCTCCACAGGCCCTCCCACAGCTGATAGTACCTTCCTTGTTCAGCCAGGGTTTGTGGGAGACATTCCTGTGAAGGTCCTGAGAGACAATGGTTCCTCAGGTTGCTCTGTTAAGCAGAGTTTAGTTCGGCCTGAGCAGTACACAGGTCGACAGATCCATGCAAACCTTATTGATGGATCAGTGAGATTGTTCCCTGAGGCATGTATCCGGGTGGCATCTGCATTTTATACTGGTAAGACACTTGCAGTTGTCATGCCAGAACCTTTATTTGACCTAATTGTAGGCAACATTCACGGAGTCAAGGATAGTTGCTCCGATGATGACGCTACTCAGACTTCGGCTGCTGCGGTAACACGAGCCATGGCTGAGGCTCCAGACTGTGTCACCCCAGTGATCATTGAATCGCCGCAAGATCTGATGTGTAGTCAACTTGTTGTACAAGAACAACATTCTGACCCGACACTTGCTGCTGTGCGGAACAAACAAAAGGGTCGAGTGATTAACCCGCCCCGTCCCGACCACTTTTTGACCACTGGTACCCCCCAATCCCGACCATTTTTCGACCCTTTTTTGTTTTGCTAAAACTTTCGCTTTTGGTGAGAAAACATCGAAAATTCATAGAGAAATCGCTCACCTGAGGTTTAAAATACTCATTACAGGTAGGAGAGCCTCCTTACCTTACTGGGTTTTCTATCAGGCTGGCACCAAAGAAAACGAGTTCTATGGGAGGATAACCATTTCACACCACTCATAAACGGTATTTATTTATTTACTGTTACGAATTTATATGTAGTACAAGAGTATATTGGTTTTCAAGCAGTAATATAGGCATTATAAGCATTGTTTCACTCACTAATACCTGACCTTTTTTTGCCACATTACCTGATCATCATTTCTAACTGTTTCTTCCTCTAATGCTATGTAAAGTTTGTCCTCCACATTGTCATTGATTGGGGAATCACTCTGGCCCTGAATTTCGTACCGTGGCATGACATGGCTATACTGGCCAGGTCACTGATAACAGGTGAATTGCTGAGAAAAGGGCATGCAGGGGGGGGAGGAGGTCATGCTGGGTAAGGCATTGTCTCTGCCTGGCATCTTGTTGAGGAAGGTGTCCCGTGTATACGTACCAAAAATGACTCGCGAAAATTGAAAATTGTGGAAATTATGAACCTTGCAATTGCAGGACGTTGAAGTACGTCCTCGGGATTAGCTGTGACAAAACGTGAGGACGTGGAAGTATGTCCTCGGGACGGCGCGGGTTAAGTATTCACGGGGAGGTCGAGCCAAGTTCCTTCGCAAACAAGGACGGCTCTACCGTGAGTCACGAACACCCGAGGGCGAGGTTCAACTGCAGTTTGTCGTTCCCGCTAAGTACCGCCTAGCAGTGTTACAATGGGGTCATTGTTCAGCCTCAGGAGGTCACATGGGCAAAAGGAAGACCCAGGGCCGTATCCGAGCTGACTTTTTCTGGCCAGGGATGGGACTAGACATAGATAGTTTTGTCCGTTCCTGCAGTGTGTGTCAAAGTAACACCACTAATCAGGGATATGTCCTTCCTGTGCCGTTCATAACCACACCTGTAATCTCTGAGTCAGTTGAGAGACAGGGTAGTGGTGAAGTGGGTGCAGACCTGACGTCTCGCCCATTGGCCCCACAGGACACATTATGTCCAGGGCCTGTACATACTTATTATGTACCGTAAGTTAAGGGGGAAGTTGAGAGGCGACTCGAGGCTATGGAAGACCCGAGTTTGCACAAGGATTCTCAGCTCCCCGATATTAATATAAGTACTGTAGGTTAAGGCACAGGTTGAGGACCCGTGTGCAGTTCGAGGCTATGGAAGACCCGAGTTTGCACAAGGATTCTCAGCTCCCCGATACTAATATAAGTACTGTAGGTTAAGGGGGAAGTTCGAGAGAGAACTCCGCAGAGGCGACTCGAGGCTATGGAAGACCCGAGTTTGCACAAGGATTCTCAGCTCCCCGATATTAATATAAGTACTGTAGGTTAAGGGGGAAGTGAGAACTCCACAGAGGCGACTTGAGGCTATGGAAGACCCGAGATTGCACAAGGATTCTCAGCTCCCCGATACTAATATAAGTACTGTAGGTTAAGGTTGAAGTTCGAGAGAGAACTCCGCAGAGGCGACTCGAGGCTATGGAAGACCCGAGTTTGCACAAGGATTCTCAGCTCCCCGATATTAATATAAGTACTGTAGGTTAAGGGGGAAGTGAGAACTCCACAGAGGCGACTTGAGGCTATGGAAGACCCGAGATTGCACAAGGATTCTCAGCTCCCCGATACTAATATAAGTACTGTAGGTTAAGGGGGAAGTTCGAGAGAGAACTCCGCAGAGGCGACTCGAGGCTATGGAAGACCCGAGTTTGCACAAGGATTCTCAGCTCCCCGATATTAGTATAAGTACTGTAGGTTAAGGGGGAAGTGAGAACTCCGCAGAGGCAACTTGAGGTTATGGAAGACCCGAGTTTGCACAAGGATTCTCAGCTCCCCGATACTAATATAAGTACAGTAGGTTAAGGGGGAAGTTCGAGAGAGAACTCCGCAGAGGCGACTCGAGGCTATGGAAGACCCGAGTTTGCACAAGGATTCTCAGCTTCCCGATATTAATATAAGTACTGTAGGTTAAGGGGGAAGTGAGAACTCCACAGAGGCGACTTGAGGCTATGGAAGACCCGAGTTTGCACAAGGATTCTCAGCTCCCCGATACTAATATAAGTACTGTAGGTTAAGGGGGAAGTTCGAGAGAGAGCTCCGCAGAGGTGACTCGAGGCTATGGAAGACCCGAGTTTGCACAAGGATTCTCAGCTTCCCGATATTAATATAAGTACTGTAGGTTAAGGCACAGGTTGAGGACCCGTGTGCAGTTTGAGGCTATGGAAGACCCGAGTTTGCACAAGGATTCTCAACTTGCCGACACTAATCGTGTGCTACAATTAATGGCGACCTCGAATGTACGAAGCTTAGGCTGTCACTTGTATTTTTCAGCCAGAGCGTACTTTTCGTAGCATGTACTGATTGCTAGGCAGAGAGAGTAATTGTAACTTAATAAGAATTTTGTCTCATTGACACTTTTGATGCTCCACCTTAATTGGTTTTGCAGGTACAGCAATGGGTGTAGCAGTTTTGCTGTGCGGGCCAGCTGATCGTCTGCCACACGCTGCCGCCTCTTCTCCTCTGCCTTCGTCGTCGCCATATTATTATTTACTGTGTCATTTTACACGTAGGTACACTTACACTACAACTGTCACACCTACACCGTGTATTACATACACCATGCTACACAACAATTAGCTGTCAGTGTAAATGTAGCGAATTTTCGCTCAGTTTGACCTGAGTACAGGATTTTCACCGTCATCACGGAGTTTTTCCCTCAGGCTTGCTTCTATTAACGTAAATACGAGGTTTTTTCGCTCACTGGCGACTGTGACTTTCTCCTGTAGCAGGATAGCACACACACCACAGTGTGAAATCTTGTGTGACTGAGTCAGGATGCGTACATATATATATATATATATATCCACAAATTTTTTCCCATAAGGAAAAAATTTAATTTTGTAGGGGCGTAATGTCATGAATCAAATTCGCGACATTTCTCTTTTGTGAGAAGCCACGAACTATTAGTGGAAAACTCACTGTTTATCGTTCAGTTAACCGCTCATTCGGATGGAAGCTTTGTCAAATCAATTTTTCATTGTCATGCGTGATCGTCTCTGTGTGAGACATTAGCGCTTCCGCTGAGCGATTTGTTTTGGGCGCATTTCGCTCACTCGACCGTTAAAAAATGCAGCCTAGTGCTCCGCTTTTCTTTCCCACGACTTAGTCAGTCCAGTGTTTGCTCTGATGGAGGAAGGATCTGTGCTCCAACAAGTGAGAAGTCAGCCAGGCTCTACTTAGACCACAGTCTCCAGTGCTCCTACCTTGAATTGGGTGATACAAAGCATTCATCGACCAGTATTTCATTTTTGTATTTTCCTAGTCTTAAGAGTTTAATTAAGGTGTTTTTTTCCTAGGCGTAAGTATTTAGCTTTTGCGTGAGTGAGTGAGTGCGATCTCATTAATTTGATTTTGAATTGTAACGTTAAATTTATTTTTTTGTAATCAATAAATTTAACAGTTCTTTTTCTTGAGCTTAATGTAATGTAAACTCTTGTTTCATTTCTCCATAATTAAGCTTATTTTCCATATAGCTCCTAGCTTGCATAAACGTTTGCCTTTCATAACTGGTACTTAGACCAGTCTTGTATTAAACTTAAAATCCGTTGTGCCTTCTAGGAGTTAAGCATCAGCAAGAACCTGATATTAGTATTAGTTATTTATTGTCAGGGGTGAAGTAACTTTCTCCAGAAGCTACAGTACTAATGAACAGCAATTGAGTGATTAGTCTCTGCTGCGTACTGTAGAGAAAGTTTATAAATTCTCGTTCTTAGAGAATCGTTGCTTGATTTAGCAAGACAATCATTGTCCCTGCTCTTTAATATCAATTAAATAACATTTAAGCATTTATTTTAAAAACACCGTGATATTTTAAAAACCCCGTGACAGGGAGCATGACCGTATGGTCCTGTTCCTTGGAGGAAATGATATCCATGAGGATGTGGAGGTCAATGAAGTAGTGGAGAATATTTTAGCAGTGGTAGGAGCCATAGAGGGCTCTTGTAAATCCTCAGTAGCCACAACTCTCCTCGAGCCAAAGAACCTGCCATATGGCTCTCCAGTTTGTTATGGAACATATAAATTAATTAGCAGAGCTGTGAACAGGAAGTTACAACAGATCAGGAAGGGGAGGGATTTTATACATTTTAATGCCAAGCCCTTCCAAGCAATGTTGAAAGCTGATGGTATACATTGGAACCGTCATGGTAGGGAAGCGGTTCTGCAGAAATTTATAAATTATGTAGAACATAAGAAAGGAGAGCTCTATGCTGTACAAGCTATGGGATGGGCCTATGGAGTATTGAGGTACCGGTAATTAATTCTGAGCTCGGGGAATATGGGTGTTTTGTCAATTGAGTGTGGGAATGAAATAGAACCGTAGAGGTTTAATAACCCTGGGGGATAGGTTGAAATTATAGACCTAATCCCTACACTCCTCAAAATTAAATGAGTAATTAGCTGAGCTGTACTGAATATTTGGAAATTGAGTGGGGGGATAAATGCAGCCTTAGAGGTTTAATAACCCAGGGGGATAATTTGCACAATAAGGACTTAATCCCTACCCTCTACAAAATTTAAAATAATCAAATCATTATTAAGTTGAGGTAAATTTGTGGTAGCAATTCATAATTAAATTATTAAATTAGAATTCAGTCAACATGCCTAGGAGGAAGGTAGAGTCCCGGAGGATCGGAAGTCAGGTATAATTATTCCCTTGTACAAAGGAAAAGGGGAAAAAGTAGTGTGTGGTAATCATAGGGGCATTTGTCTTCTTAGTATAATAGGAAAAGTGTATGGTAGGATACTTATTGACAGAGTTAGAGAAAGAACAGAGAAATTAGTTGGAGAAGAACAGGGAGGCTTTAGGAAGGGAAGAGGTTGTGTAGATCAGATATTCATTCTTAGATCTTTATTGGTGAAGTTTCTAGAGAAGGGAAAGAATTTGTATGCGGCTTTCATGGATCTGGAGAAAGCATATGACAGGGTGGATAGACAAGGATTGTGGAAAGTGTTAAGAATATATTGAGTAGATGGGAAGTTGTTGAATGCTGTAAAGAGTATGTACGATGGTGCGAAGGCTGCAGTGCGTGTGGATGGTGAACTAAGTGAATTTTTCTCTTTGAAAGTTGGGTTGAAACAGGGATGTGTCATGTCTCCATGGTTGTTCAATCTGTACATGGATGGGGTAATAAAAGAGGTACAAGGTAGGGTAGTGGATGTTGCAGTGGCCCTGGTGAGAGAGGACAGTGTTTGGAAACTCCCTGTACTGTTGTTTGCAGATGATACTGTGTTGTTGAGTGAAGATGAAGGGGAGCTGCAAGGCTTGGTAGATGAGTTTGGGAGAGTGTGTAAGAAATCGAATCTAAAGGTGAATGTAGGGAAGAGTAAAATGATGGTCTTTGAGAGAGGTGAAGTCAGTGAATGTACAGCGAGGTTGGATGGTGAGGAATTGGAAAATGTGAGTACGTTTAAGTACTTGGGTAGTGTGATGAGTAAGGATGGAGGTTTGGAGGGTGAAGTGCTTGAAAAGGTACAGCAGGGAAGAAAGGTTGCTGGTTCTTTGAAAGCAGTGATAAGAAACAGGGAAGTGAGCATGGAAATGAAAAAGTTACTACATGACAGTATTGTGATACCAACTCTAACGTACGGAAGTGAAGTTTGGACGTTGTTGGAAGGACACAAGTCAAGAGTGAGAGCAGTGGAAATGAGTTATTTAAGAGGAGCCTGTGGAGTCACATAGAGAGACATGCTGACGAATGAGGATATAAAGGAGCGTTGTAGTGTTGATGTGGATGTGATAGGAAGCGCTATGAGGAACATACTGAGGTGATTTGGCCATGTGGAGAGGATGGAGGGTGAAAGATTGACGAAGAGAGTGTATGTGAGTGAGGTGGAGGGGGGAAGAGGGAGGAGGAGGCCGAGGATGAGATGGAGGGATGGGGTGGAGAGGTATATGAGAGAGGGGGGGGTGAATTGGGAGCAGGGGAGTGAAATGGCGGGGGACAGGGCGACTTGGAGGCGATTTGTTTGTGGCCACCCCAAACGGGATTGAGGCGTCTGGCAATAGATAGATAGATAGATAGATAGATGTTTCTTTACTGCAAAGATCTTCTAGTAGTAAGGCAGGATGGGTAACTAGAGCCATAAATGATTGTAACCAGTCGTTGGACCAAATACCTTTGTCCAAGGAGGAAATAAATAGTCTCCTAAATATCCTGAAAGATCGATGAAATAAGTACGAAGAGAGTTACTTAACTTTAGAAGCGGCTATAGTACAGGCTGAGAATAAGGAACTCTTAGAGTCAGAATCTACGAAGTTTGAAAGCAAATTAGAAGAATACTTAACTGTAGTAAAGACACTAGAGTCAAAATTAGCTGACACTGCCGCGGAAACACAAGTTGTGGCACAGCAGAGTAGAGCTGTGTTACCACAAATAACGCTTCCGGAGTTTGATGGGGAGCAGAACTGGAAATCCTTGTAGGACCAGTTCAAATATTTGGTACACGATAGAAGATCTCCCTAAAGTCAGCAGACTTACATATCTGTTAGGGCAGGTCAAAGGAACACCATATCAATTGATAAAAGAATTACCAGTAGAAGAAAATAATTATGAGGTGGCTTTGACCATCCCTAGACAAAACTACGAAGACAGGGAGCAAGTTATAACTCAATTGCTGAAGGCTCTAATAGAATTAACCACGCCTAGGCACGATTTTGATTTAGAATTGCAATAAGTTGTAATTTAAAGGCCTTAGGTACTTACGAAGATATTAAGACATCAGATTGGGTGTTTTCAAGAATTGTGTCCTTAAAGCTACCACCGAAAACCAACGATGCTTTGTATGGTAGGTACCAGAAGGATAATTTCTCCTGTGAAGAGATTGGGGAAGGCTTGATGCAACTCTGTAAACATTTGCAACTAACATTAAACACTACTGAGGTCAAACAGAAGACTGAAGTAAAGAGAAAACCCACTAACCAACTGGTTGGGAAAGTTAAGTCAGAGAAGACTAAGTATGTGCCTAAAGAAGAAATAGGTACTTTCCTTAGCTCCTTAAAGGCTGAGGATAAAGTATTAAAGCAAAGGAATAGACATGCTAAGGATATTAAGGAAGTATAACCTTCCATGGTAAAAGACAGGAAAGTTTGTGTATTTTGTGGTGATCAACATTCCAGTGCATCTTGTCAACAGTATCCTGATTATGCTTCTAGAGTAGGAAAGCTTCAGGAACTGGGGTGTTGTATAATCTGTATGAACTCCGAACATACTGCTGCGGACTGTAAGACTAAATTAAATCTTTGTTTTAAATGCAAAAAAGATCATCATCATTGTGCTTTATGCCCTAGGATGAAAATTGAGGTTCCTAAACCTGCAAGCGTCAATTTGACAATTGCAAAAGGGAATGCTCCATTAGTAATGCCAGTTGCAGTACCAATAGCAGATGTGAAAGTATTGTTTGAGAATAGAAACCAATTAGTATGTTCCCTGTTTGATACGGGTGCTCAGAAAACTTTCATTTCTGCAGACATTGTGAAGAAATTAAAGTTACCAATTATTGGCAAGGTAAATCTAGCCATTACAGGATTCTTAACAAATAAGAATGCTCAGTCTTTTGATTTGGTTAGACCTGTAATACAATTAGGCAGATATAAATGCCGTATAACAGCAGCTGTGATTGATAATATGGAGACAAGTATATACATTAAGGGATTGAAGGAAACCTCTGATCATCTACAAAGCTCAGGGATAAAGTTGACTAAACGGAATGTGGAATCAGATACTGTGGGTCCCATAAAAATGATAATTAATTCTGATTACTGTGGAAGATTCCTACATAGGACCCTCAAAAGGAATAAGGTACAGTTGTTCAAGAGTCCAGGAGGTAACCTTATTATGGGTCAGTTGCCTTTTCCAAAACAAGTTAAAGGAGAGGCCAGACTAGTAGACTCAGTCTTTGTTACCCCCACACAGTCATTGATGGTAGCTGGAATAGGTGCAGAATTAGAACCTACTCAGAAAAATGACCTGTTGGATGAAAATATTGAACCTGTACATAAATTGTGGGACCTAGACAGTGTAGGTATACACTCTGAGGAACCAACCCCTGAAGATAAAATAACCTTGGACATGTATAATCAGTCCGTGGAATTTAAGGATGGACAGTATTGGGTAGGATTACCATGGAAACTAAACCATTCAGAGTTGCCAGCAAATTACCAACCAGCTAAAGCTCAGTTAAATTCTCTTCTAAGAAAGTTAAGAACATCTGACCATATATGATAATATTATAAAGGATCAATTGAAGAATAAATTTATAGAAGAGGTAGAATTCCCTGTTAACCACAAAGAAGGACACTACTTACCACATCATGCTGTAAGCAAGGATTCAGTAAATACTCCCACAAGGATAGTATTCAACTGTAGTAGTAAAGCGTCCAAGGGATCAGCTAGCTTGAACGATTGCCTATACTTTGGACCTACACTAACAGAGAAGTTAGGCAATGTGTTACTAAGATTTAGAGAGAAACCTTACACTTACACAGCAGACATTAGTAAGGCTTTTCTCAGAATAGGACTGAGAGAGGAGGATAGGAAATTTACAAAATTCCTCTGGTCTCATGATCCTCAAAATGAGGATAGTCCATTGAAAACTTACTGTTTCCGATCGGTGCTCTTTGGCTCTTGTGCTAGTCCTTTCCTACTTTGCAAAGCTATCATTTTGAAAATGCAAAATGTCCAGAAATAGGGCAGGCTTTTTACATGGATAATTTGCAAGGTGTTGCTGAAACAGAGTCGGAAGCTTTGAAGGCTTATTAAATAGCCAATTCCGAATGTGGGAAGGCAAATTTGCCGTTACAGAGCTGGAATACAAATTCACCGCTTTTGAGGAATAAAATACAAGAGGACTATCCAGATTCTGACATTCCCAAAATTCGAAATGTGTTAGGTCTTAACTGGGATACAACAGCTGATGTAATAAGTCTGAAACCAATTAAGTTCTCTGATGTCACTCTCACAAAGAGGTCCTTGTTAAGTCAGGTTTCCAGGCTATTTGACCCATAAGGATTGGTCAGTCCTATAGTTATTAAGGGCAAATGTTTAGTACAGGAGGCTTGGCGAGAAAAGTTAGACTGGGACACTGAATTAGGTGAGACATATGTGGAACAATGGAAACAGATTAGAAAGGAGTTTGAAACCACATCAAGCATATGTATTCCCAGGGAAATGAACAGTAATGAGAAGTCGCACTTACACATATTTTGTGATGCTTCTCAAAATGTCTATGGAGCAGTAGCTTATTGCATAACAGGAGAGGATAGTAAGATTATAATGTCCAAAGCCAGAGTTGCTCCAATTAAAGGAAGAACTCTTCCTCAAATGGAATTGGCTTCCATAGAAGTAGGAACTAAGCTGGCCAGGTATATAACCACTACGCTTGATACTCAGTTTGAGGATATTTACATATGGACTGACAGTGAGATTTGTCTTTACTGGATAGGAAAGGAAGACAGTAAAATTCCTTTTGTCCGTAATAGAGTGAAGACTAAAATGCGTGACTTACAGAGCAGTGCCCCCGAAATGGAAACAGAAGAATACCGTAGTGCCCCCGAAATGGAAACAGAAGAATACCGTAGTGCCCTCGACAATGGGGCAAGTGAGATACAGCCCAGTATGCCCGGGAATGTGCCGACACCCCCATACGGACCCCACGGGGTAGCCACCACCATTCGGAGCAACCCCCAGCAACAACGGCATATGTCAGCCTGGGCCATGTGCCCCTATATCACGCAGCCACCACGCCGTCGCCTTCGTAGGAGAAGGACACTACCTTCACGGAGTGGGATTGTTGAACCAGCTAGGGGTGGAGTTGTTCTAGACACTCCAGACAGCGTCCCTCAGGAGACAGCCTATTGTCGCTCCGAAGGTGCCCTGGTTGAGACGGCCTATTGTCACTCCTGCCCTTGTGAGACGGCCTATTGTCGCTCCAAAAGTGCCCTGGTAGAGACGGCCTATTGTCGCTCCGAAAGTGCCCTGGTAGAGACGGCCTATTGTCGCTCCCGCCCTCGTGAGACGGCCTAGTGTCGCTCTGAAAGTGCCCTGGTAGAGACGGCCTATTGTCGTTCCCGCCCTTGTGAGACGGCCTATTGTCACTCCGAAAGTGCCCTGGTAGAGATGGCCTATTGTCGCTCCCGCCCTCGTGAGATGGCCTATTGTCGCTCCGAAGGTGCCCTGGTCGAGACGGCCTATTGTCACTCCCGCCCTTGTGAGACGGCCTATTGTCGCTCCGAAAGTGCCCTGGTAGAGACGGCCTATTGTCGCTCCCACCCTCGTGAGATGGCCTATTGTCGCTCCGAAAGTGCCCTGGTAAAGACGGCCTATTGTCGTTCCCGCCCTCGTGAGATGGCCTATTGTCGCTCCGAAAGTGCCCTGGTAGAGATGGCCTATTGTCGCTCCCGTCCTGGTCGAGACAGCCTATTGTCGCTCCCGCCCTCGTGAGACAGCCTATTGTCACTCCGAAAGTGCCCTGGTAGAGACGGCCTATTGTCGCTCCTGCCCTCATGAGACTGCCTATTGTTGCTACAAAGGTGCCCTGGTAGAGACGGCCTATTGTCGCTCCCCCCTTCTGCAGAAGGAGACGGCCCACTGCCGCTCCCACCTTCGTGAGACGGCCCACTGCCGCTCCCACCTTCGTGAGACGGCCCACTGCCGCTCCCACCTTCGTGAGACGGCCCACTGTCGCTCCGAAGGTGCACAGAGGTGCACTACTCCCCCACTCAGGCCACGGCCAATTGCCGGGCCCCGACACCTGCAAGCCCTGCCCCTGGGCAGCCACGGCCAATTGCCGGGCCCCTCGGACAAAAGGGGGCAAAGAGTGGAATGTCACCCGAGCAGGAGACGAGAGCCCAGGCCTCCCGTACCGGAGCAGCCTGGTCAAGCCTCACAGCCTCCCCTGGCCTCTGCTCCTTACGCCTGGCTCTGGAGCAGACGCACCTGACGGGCCCCAGTGTAAGCTGGTGCCGCAGTCCTCCCCTGTCGGCGCCCCTAGACGCTGGAGACCGCAGTCCGCAGTCCCTCCCGATCCTCCCCAGGACACCCGGGCACGATCTCCATACGCCCCCACGACGACGTAAGGCTCCCACCTCTGGCCAAGACTTACACCAGTGGTTTCTGGAACTATTCAGCCCCAGTCCCGAGAGTCACATCCCTGAGCCCAGCCCAGAGGCCACGGGTAGCCCAGGACGCGAGAGGATGCCCCTACGAGTTGTCCCGTGCCCTCTCGGCACGCCTCCCCTTGGCGGTGCCTCTAGCCCGGCAGGATTGCCGACGGCGTGTTCCCGCCCCTGCCCCCCACGATGAATACGTGTGATGCTGCCCAGAAACAGTGCAAGTGATTTAGGTTAAGTTTGACTTTGCCGAACCTAGTGTAATATCGTGCAGTGACTTAATATAGTGAATATCGGGGCAAGTAAGATCACAGTGGGAGAATAAAGGACGAGAGTGTGAACCAAGATCTGATGAACTATATTTACAAGTGACGTCCCTTATACACAATTAGTAAGACTGTGCCGCCTGGAAATTCCTCTGTAGTAATACACCCCCACTGCTGTAAACTCTAAAGAAATAATACGAGAAAGTGTTAATGATATTCCCCCACTCACGCTACCCGTAAATCCTGTACGACACTCCCTCGTCCCAGTACCTAGTGTAAGTGTAAACCAGGAATAGAATCAATTACCAAAGTCCCTTTGTTATTGGAAAACGTGTAATTCCCATTGTTAATACTTGCCTCTCTCCAGTATTACCATAACTCCGTCCTAGCCGTCACAAGTCACTCCCCGCACCCCCCTCCCCCCCCTTGTGAGACTCACTCCCCGTGCCTCACACGCGTGCCTATATTCACTGTACCCTGAATACACTAGGCTTAACTGTGTTGGCATTAATATCAGATAAGCAAGTATCCTGCGAGATACACATATCCTAGATAAGGTTTTTATTTTTTGCTATATATTATGTTGTAATATCTGCTGATTTGTCCTGTGTCTGATTGTGGTAATATACGTGTAAAGGTTATTGCCTGAAGTTTTTGTGTCCTGCCTCTCTTTATTGCACTAAGCTCCGGTCTCGAAAGAGGATCCCGCTCCACGTTAGGTGTTTTAGGAACGAGAAGTCGAGCCTATTGACACCTAGCATTACAAAGATTATTAAAGAGCTGTCTTCCAAATTTAATTTCATGCATGTGTCCTCCAAACAAAATCCAGCTGATCTGCTCTCGAGAGGTTCGACCGTAAGGAGACTGATCAAATATAATTTGTGGTTTAAGGATCCTAAATGGTTACCCACTAAGGATTGGCCTGAACAGAAACAGTACAGTATTGCTGAGATTAGTGTAGTGAACTTGGATCCTATAGTACCTGAGCCAGAAGTAATTGACATCAGACGATTCTCGTCAATAAGACAACTTCTAAATACTACTAAATTGGTTGTTGAATTTTTGAATAAGAAGGTGGGGTTTCAGAAATTAGATCCCCTAGAATACTGGCTGAAAAAAGTACAAAGAAATTCTTACGGGGATATATATAAACTTTTAGGCCAAGACACTGGGAAAGGGAATAAGCTGATGAAGAATTTAAGCTTGTTCTTAGACAGAAAAGGTCTGATAAGATGTCGAGGCCAATTGGTAAAGGCTGACTTGCCCATCCAAACCAAACATCCCATTTTATTACCCAAGAGCAGATGCTTTGTACAACTTATTATAAAAGAAGCCCATGATTCCACTCTCCATGGAGGTGTACCGCAGACCTTAGCCCAAATTCGGGAAAGGTACTGGATTCCTAAGGGTAGACAGATTATTAAAAAATATCTCAAAAACTGCATCATTTGTAGGAGGTATGAGCAGCGACCTTATAACTACCCAGGACCACCAGCCCTACCGAAAGAAAGAGTGAGCATAAGTCGGCCCTTCCATATAACAGGAGTGGACTACATAGGGGCTATAACTGTTACAGGTGAGGAAACTCCCCATAAGGTTTACATTTGTTTATTTACTTGTGCCTTCACAAGGGCAGTCCATCTAGAATTAGCGGAAGACCTAAGCTCAGAGACATTCCTCAATGTCTTTCGCAGATTTGCCGCTAGAAGGTCTTGTCCTGGCAAGTTAATAAGCGACAACGGAACTAATTTCGTTGGAGCAGCACCTTTACTGTTGAACCTAATGAACGACCCAAAAGTTAAGTCGGCGCTGGGAATCCGAAATTGTATTTGGCAGTTCACAGCTCCAAGAGTTCCATGGCAAAATGGATTTACCGAAAGAATGATTGGAATTGTCAAGAACTGCCTGAGGAAAACATTACATAGAACTAAGATCATGAGAGAAGATTTAAGAACAGTAATAACTGAAATTGAAACCAGGATTAATAATAGACCTCTGACTTATCTAGATGATGCTAGCGACTCACTAGAGGTATTAACACCAGCTCATATATTATATGGCAGGAAGCTCCATCCGATGCCCTGTGTGGATATCCAGGAAGAAGTTGATGATCCTAACATAGAAAATAATGATTTAGGACAACATCTTCAGGAGGGATATCAACGTCTGAAAAGGGTGTTGGATACTTGGAATAGACATTGGAGCGAGGAGTATCTTTTGAGCCTACACGAGAGGTTTTATGGAGCTCAGGCTGCCAGTAACAAATCAGTTATTAACACTGGAGATGTGGTCTTAGTGAAGACCGAACAGCCAAGATCCCAGTGGGCATTAGCTAAAGTGATCTCCACACACCCAGATTCTGAAGGGGTACTAAGACTCATAAAAATAAAAGGAAGGGGACATACCAGCTTAAAAACGATTGATAAACTGGTACCCCCTTGAGTTAGCAGCCACTCCGTATCCAGAGGATGGTGAAGATCAAATGGGTCAAGAGGCGCTACCTAGAAGGGCAGCAGCACAGGGTTCTCGAGAACTATGGAGGGAACTCTTGGCTAAGGGTCATATTACATGATACAGCGTATCATTTTCTGCCGGCCCCAAAACTGTGGGAAATATTTTCCCCCAGAGCAGTTGCGCTATCTACTTTTATCATAGTTATCCCTGGTTAAAGGCAGAGGAAAACTTGAGACCGTTGTTAATTGTTCAAGCGGTTTTTATAACTCAGAAATTACGTTCTCTTTAATAATTCTTGTTATTGATGAATTAAATGCTACTGCGTTTTACCCTCGTGGACAACTAGCCTATACATTGTAAATACATGTAATTATATGGAATTTTCCACTGACCTAAACTGCGTCTGCGCGTTAGATGACGTGGCGAGGATGAAAAGGATCTTCGTGTTAAGTAGATGTGGAATTAAGATATTTACACAGTTAAAGGGAATATTTGGTTTAACTTTAGGTTAATTAAAACTAGATTAATTTGTTAGATTCGCCCTGTACATATCATGATGTAGTCTAACTGTATTTAGTACTGTAATTAAATAACAGTTGGCAACCCATAATTCGATGAAGAGTCGGGGCTTGCCGCGTTCACTCACTCTGCTCCCAGACCTTGTGGAGTTAGCACTCTGTAGTCATACTCAAGCTAGGACGGTTGTACATAAGCCCCTTAAGGACGCTTGCTTGCTCAAGCAATTACACTAAGCAGCCCATCGTCATCGGTTATCGATCACTCCCTCTTCACTAGCTAAGTAACCTTTATGAATTGGCCAATTCAAGGGGGGATTAGCCATGAGATAGAAGAGAAATAGTTATTGTAGGTGAGTTAAGGTTAGGTCCGTTTCACCTAACTCTATGAGACTTGTTTGATTTACTTAAAGACAACTTTATGGAAGAGTAACGACCTACGAGCTATTTACCAGAAATATCTCACATTTTTGGTGCCCAGAGAGAGGGCCCTGATTTGTTTACAATAACCTCTAAATATTTTTCACAACATGTTCGAAGTATGAATGACCTTGAACTACTTTTAAAGGTCTCAGTTTATGATGCCAAAATTCATGTGCATAACTACACATGTCTTCAATACCATAAACAGTTAAAGCAAAACTTCCGTATTATGTCTACTGAGTAAGTAAATAGGCAGCTAATTATTATTTTCACCATATAATGGTGTATTTTATTTTCTTCAGTATTCTTCTTCTTCTTTGCACTTTTTCTTTTTTAGATCTTGATATTATACAGGACGGCATCCTAGAGTAATCCAAGTACTTGCGCCAGACATAATTAATAAATGCATATTTCAAACTGATATATCAAAGAAACTAATAGAGATACAGACATTTGGTTGAAAATCCATTTATAAAAAAGTTTGCTGAGAATGTTGGCAGAACACTTTGCCATTTAGTCTTGTGGAAAGTTCCGAGTTCAAATCTGCTCAGTGTTTTCCTCATAACACGTTTCAGAGAAAACCACAAAAGCTGTAAAACTGTAACTTTACAGAAATTAACTGTGGTTCCTCTCCTCAACTGAAAGAAATATGGTTACAGTTAAGCATACAGTTAGCCGGTTATTGAGACAAATGTAAAATGCTCCCATGCTTCATTTACTTCTTCCTCGGTTTTGTCTTTAGATCTTGTTGGTATTACACAAGAAGCTACCTTAGGTTAATCGAAGTACATTTTCCAAATATGAATGACCTTGAACTATCATTAAAGGTCACAGGTTTCTTTATGATGCCAGAATTTTATACCTTATATACCACAAATAGTTATGGCGACCCTTCCTTATTTTGGCTACACAATAAGCAAGTAGGTAACTTGTTTTTATTATTATTATATTTTTTTTGATGATGATGATGATGATGATGCTTAATATTATTATTATTATTATTATTATTATTATTATTATTATTATTATTATTATATTGTTACTGTTATTATTATTATTATTATTAAGTAGTAAGTGGGGTTCTCACCATCCACACACTCAATGTAGTGCTGCTGTCGGGTAACTGCCCTTTCCTCTCTTCCTTCCTCTTCTGTCGTTCTTTCCTTGATTGTTTCCCCTTCCTTCTGCCCACAGGTGACTTTACACTCCCTCTTCTGTCTGTCTTTCCTTCATTTTTCCTCCTCCTTCTCTTTATGGGTGACTCTACACTGAGTGACAAGCCAAATGGTTTCCTGTACACCGGGAAATCATTTACTATGGTGGATGGCAGCATCTAACCAAATTATGGTGCCTGGTGGTATAGTGGTTAACTGGGGCGCTCCAGTCGGATTGAGCCTAAACATGTTTATATCAAAGGGATGGTTGGGGTTTATTACTCACACAATGCCACTTAGGGATGAGTATGACTGGTCAGTCTCATCTTAAATGCTAGGACCAACTTACCTAGCCCGGGACTCCTATGCTCCTCAAAGGGCAACACAGGATTAGATGATGAATGAACGAATGAATTAATAATAATTATCATCATTTGCAGTCTCTGTTTTGTTGAAAAAAGTTACAAACAAGCTTTATAGTCCTATTCATATTTTTGTTTAAATACTGTTTCACTATACAAGGCGACTTCATTAAACACATAAATTCCCTGCATAGTGAGAAGACTTGCCTTACTATTAGCAGGTCCATACCACATACTGAGGTACTCTTCCACTCAGCATCTTCATTGTAAATGAAATATGCAGTAAACCTTATCCGCAAAAATCATTAGATTTCCTCCCCTACTAATACCCATTCAAGACTTCTACACGATGACGTTTGTTCTCTTGTACTATTGTTACTACCAGCTGATTTTATCTGACTATGAGAGCCCATAGTAGTGAAAGAATTGAGGAAAGCTAGTATAACTGACCATCGAGTTGAATCACTTTCTCCTAACCAAACAAAAATCTCTTGTGGTAAGGAGAATAAAATCAATATTATTCCTTACGCTTCGAGCTCGAGGGATTGGCTTCTTATTTGCAAAAGTAATATACACCAACCTTTGTCCACGAAAACCATCAGGGTTTCTTCCCTTGCGAATAACACTTTAAGTGTTTCCTGGAAAACTCGTTATGAGCTTAATCATTTCAGTAAGATAATGCATTTTCTATATTCTTCTTGCCTCTCACACACGAGTTCATGCAACCTAAATAAGAAAGACGTATTGTTGTGAAGATACTGAAAGCTGTATCTCACTCCTCGTACTCAAAACATATTTGTTGCTTCTAATAAAGTAGTCTGCAAATAGCAATAATAGAGTACAAATGACGTCATCACAGGGAAGAGGTTAAAATCTAGTCGATAGACAAAATAAAACTAACCTAACGAAACCAGTTAAGATCAATCCAGCCTAGCTTAATTCTTATAAATTCAAGTCAGAAAATAATGTTACCGTGGAAAACAAAAGTAAATATCCAGTCCCCAGTTGTCAGAGATAAAGTCTGATAATATTCATTTAATTTTCGTGTGACAGGGAGAGATGTAGTGTTTTATTCCAGAGAACACGCAAGTGTGTTACAAGCTGTCCCAAAACCATTCTCATAACACCAAAAGTTATACATGGGCACACTGTAAAGCAGTTCGGAAGCATCCAGTCTCCAGTTATTGTCGCAGAATACCCTTCAAAAAGTGTTGTTGTCAGAGTAATAACAGCTAGAGGAGCAGGATAACATTGTCACTAGAAAGCAAAAGAACAGTATTTTCCCTTCAAGCGTAAGTCGTAAAAAAAAATCTAAAAATAACAGTAAAAACAATAGAATGGTATGTCTCCAATTATCGCTGGAGTATAGCACTTAATAGCCGAACGTTACTTTTTTAACAATATTTGCACAAATCTACTTTGCACTGAAGACCAGCAGTAAAGATTCCATTTATCGTCTGTTGCGTAACCAAGTGTTGTTATTCAACCCCGGTCTATCTGCTCGAGCAAACTCATCAACCGCAGACAAACAACTACCTCTGCAGCGCCGTCCCGTGCAGTCAGTTGATGTTCCCTTGCGGTTGACAGCGCCTCGTGACGGTCGGCCTCTTGGAAAATTGTGTAGGTTTGGTTCCTGGATGGATGCCGCGTTAGAGGCTCTTCACTCAACTAGCAAGGGCACCATAGCAGGTCCCATGCCAACCATTTATCTGATTATATGTTTATCACCCAGTGTTACTGTATAAATGGTTTCTTGTCACTCAGTTTAGAGCCACCAGAAGTACAAGGAAGAGTAATAAATAGTGATAGGAAGGAAAGGGAGAAAAATGAAGAAAGGAGGGCAGACAAAGTGATAGACTGATAAGGGTGAAGAAAGAAGTATACCTCATACAACAAGTGGCTGGATGGTGGTCTCCACCGCCTACCATCAAACCTCAACCATTGTAAAGCATAGACAGCAACTGGGTCAACCCGGAAGAAAACATTAAAGGATTCGCTTGCGTATATCCTTGGGAATAATAGATTGAGACTATTCTGATGTGGTATCTGTTTGAAGCGAGTAAAGGGTACGTAAATCATATAGTGTGTGTGTGTGTGTGTGTGTGTGTGTGTGTGTGTGTGTGTGTGTGTGTGTGTGTGTGTGTGTGTGTGTGTGTGTGTGTGTGTGACGGAAAATTCCTGTTTCCACCGATGACTCCTACAAAACCTTTGAGGAGATATTCCTAATCAGGTTAGCACGGCGACTCGCTCGGAAAACTCATCTCGTTCTCCGGCGAATCAGTGATCTCTTTGTGTTCCCCATATCGTCCTTTTTCTATTCCTCCACCACTCCAAGCTAGTCTTCTTTTCTATCCTATTTACTCTCTCTTTAGCACACATCAGAGTCATCTTTCCCGTCTCCTTTCATCTCCTTCCAGGTACAGGGCGTGACTGCTTTCCTCATGCACAGACTCTATTTTCTGTGTCCACCTCTCTGTTCGTCTATCTGCATGTCTGTTTGTATCTCTCTGTCCGTCCATCTGTCTAGGTCTGTTTGTAATCTATGTCTGTCCATCTGTCTATGTCTGTCATGTCTGTCTATATATCTGTCGTCCATCTGTCTGCGTCTGTTTGTTTGTATCTCTGTCTGTCTTCATCTGTCTATCTGAGCCTGTTAGTTTGTGTCTGTCTGTCTATCTGTTTGTCTGTCTGCATCTGTCTGTGTCTTCTCATTTGAATTTGTCTGTCTGTCTGTCTCCTTGTATCTGTCTGTCTGTTTGTCTGTATCCGTCTGTGTCTGTATCTGTCCCTTGGACGTTCAATCTGTGTCGGTTTGTTTGTATGTCTGCCTGTCTATGCCTGTCTGTCTGCCTGTATGCCTCTCTGTCTGTCCTGTCTCTCTGCCTGTTTGCTTGTTTTCTGTCTGTCTGTTTGTTTGTCTGTCTATGTCCGTGTCAGTTTGTCTGTCTGTGTCCGCCTATTTGTCAGTTTTTCTACCTGTCTGAGTCTGTATTTGTCTGTGTTTCTCTGTTTGTCTGTCTGTCTGTTTTTCTGCCTGTCTGTGTCTGTATCTCTGTCTTTGTCTGAATGTCTGTTTGTCTGAGAGTATGTCTGTCTGTGCTTGTCTGTCTTTCTGTCTGTGTCTGTCTGTCTGTCTGTCTGGCTCTCTGTGTCTGTCTGTTTTTTGTGCCTGTCTGACTGTCTGTCTGACTGTGTATCTGTCTGCGTCTATCTGTCTCTCTGTCTCTGTCTGTCTGTGGATGTATGTCTGTCTGTGGATGTCTTTCTCTCTGTGTCTGTCTATATGTCTCTCTGTCTATCTATCTGTCTTTCTGTCTATCTGTCTGCCTGTCTTTCTGTCTGTGTCTGTTTATATGTCTGTCCATCTGTCTGTCTTTCTGCTGTCTGCCTGTCTTTCTGGCTGCGTCTGTCAGTTTCTATGTGTCTGTTTCTGTTTTTTTGCCTGTGTGTTTATTTGCGTGTATCTATGTATCTGTGTTTTTTTGTCTGTGTCTATGTCTGTCTGTGTCTGCCTGTCTGCTTGGTTGTTTGTTTGTGGTTCTCTCTCTCTCTCTCTCTCTCTCTCTCTCTCTCTCTCTCTCTCTCTCTCTCTCTCTCTCTCTCTCTCTCTCTCTCTCTCTCCGTGTTTCTATCGTTCCACATTCATTTATCACCTCCGCCAACAAAGCTGGAGGAGGTTATGTATTCACCTAAGTTTGTCTTTCTGTCTGCTTGTGCAGACGATATCTGTTAAAGTCCACAATGAATTTCAATGAAATTTAATGGAGGGGTTGGCCATGGGCCAAGAAAGAATTTATTAAATTTAGGGGCGGATCCGGATCCGGACCCTGTATTGTCATTGGTGGAGGTATGCTCTCTGAGTGCCTTCTAGTTTCCTAAGTGTTCTGTGGACCTAATCTCGTGTGGTGCCTCTATCAGGTCGGGTATTGGAATATTTCATATCATTACATCTCCGTCTTGCTTCTGGTTTCTTCAAGTGTTCTCTTCATCTGCCTCACATTTCAGCCCTCCTTCACTACTGTATATATTCCTAAAGCGATATATTACATATATTTCTCATCTCGTTTCCCAGCCCTCCCATACCTTCTATTCTGAGTAAGATTTGTGATTCTAAAATCAATAAAATCGCCTGGAGTTAGCTGAGATAGATTACAAAGGTATTTCCTAAATAATAAACGATTCAGTAGTGACGGTACTGACGCTCTCCTATACCTAAGACTCACTTCAACCTATAATCGTTAGCTGGCATGAATTACTGAAGTTTTCGTGATCATGGGAGTGAAATATTATTTTCATCATATTTTCTAGCCGCCAAACGCCTTCTCCCCGTTGTGTCACTGTTAAACTACAACAAATTACTCACAACTGTAGGCCTGTTCAGGTATAAGAAAGGCAGTATTTCACAATAAACACAAATACAGAATATGGGTATAACCATCCCAGTACTTGCATGGGATGTCTGCATAAAACTTTCGTAAAATTTCGGAAATTACGGAATGTATCATTATATCAGAACGACCTGAATTATTGAAATGTAGGAATAATATCTCCATATAAAAATGGTCTTTAATGAAACGATACAATATTCAGGGCCTGATCTGAACTTTCCTCACGTAAAAATAGACACATGTTTCATGCTAGCAGTAAGCCCCAAATATTCCTTGGAAACGAAATCTGGAACACCTTAACCATACAGGACACCAGACACCCATTTTTTTTCCATTTGTACACCCATGCTGATGTTAGCATGGCCATTCCCTTGTTTTACTCAATGTGTGTATGTGTGTGGGTGGGTGGGTGGGTGGGTGGTGGTGGATGGGGACATATATGCGTGTGAACATAATACCTCAGTTTTTTTTTTTTTTTTTTTTTTTCGGATTCTAACCTGATTTGGTCAAAAGACTGAGGGTAAGACAGAGGTTGGCCTACTGTATTTCGGAATAAGAGATCAAAAATCAGTGTCACATGGCAAAGTTACCTCGAACAGGGTCGATCCGAATTGGACTAGGCATGGTGAATGGGCTGGGGATAAAGAAAGAGGAGATCCACTTTTCATTACAATCAGTCAAAGAGGAAGGTCAAGTTTCATATTGTGTCTGTGTGTGTACAAAATAACCAATGTAGTTTTAATATGATTGAGAACAACTTTATGGATGGGTAAGGGTCAGTCAAGGGGTTCATCCACTGCTTATAGCAAAAATAAGTCAGAGAAAACGGTCACTTATCAAGGTCAACTTAAACTGTTTTTACTCGAGTAATCAAATCACGCTGAAAGAACTAATGGAAGGAAGGAGAAGTCGATAATCAGAAAATTCAAAGGTCACCATCGCAGGGAAAGGGTGGATCTGAAGAATACATGCTGATAATGAAAACTTTGATCCGAAATAGACCAGATATGCTAGAAGTGTTGAGAGTAAGACAAGGACAGACAAAATCGATTGTGAGATTGACCTATCAAAGACCAAGGGCAAGGGGAAGGGTCAAATGTTCGACCTACAGTTCAAATAATTTTTAAGTTTGGATCGAACTTGGTGGAAGGATTTTGGGTTAACGAAGGATGAATATATTCGATTTTGAGAACAGGAAGCCAAAGATCAAGGTCTCTTGGCAAGGAAAACTTTGTAATGGCCCAAGGTTAATGGAAATGTTGAAGGTCAGCCAAGAATTGAGTAAGTTCGTTTCGAGTACAACTTGTCTAATTATGAAGGTCACAAGACAAACAAACAAAAAGCTCATATCCCAAATTACGTTGCAGGTGTTGTACTCTCTCACCGTTCCGCCTTGGCTGACTGTGTGGTTACCATCCAACGTGTAAAACATTTCTTGGAGTACAGGGAACCACAGTAATAAATGAACACGTAGGTAGAATTACATGAAATGAACGGTGGTGAGCGTCCCCACCTCCTAACCATATATTCAATTAACAGTAACCCATATTGGTACGGCAATAATAAATGAGAATACCTTCCAAATCTCGTCTGCAGCTTCCCCAGAATTCAAGCTTAAATGTGGCATTGCAAGATCATTGAGCTACCACAGAGTGTTACTACAGATATGAACTAGGCAGCAGTAAGAGAACACATACCTGCGCCAGCACCTATACCAGAGAACTCGGCTCACCAGTCACCACCAAAATTCAGTCATCTCCTCCTGGCCCCATGACCGACATATCCACAACATTTCATTGAAGTCCATTAATATGATTTTCAGCTATGTTGTGGACAAACAAACAAAAAAGATCTTGCGCAGGGAATCGAACTTAGATCACCGCCAAAATTTAATCAATTATTCCTTGGCCCATGACCCACATATCACCAAAATTTTACTGAAATATATACAGTAATTATCTTTTTCAGATATCTTTGCACACAAGCAAACACGGACACGCAAATTGGGGTGAATATAACTTCCTCCAACTCCGTTGGCGGGATTAGAGATCTAGCGTCCCCTCTTGGTCAGCAGTAATAAGAGAGCTAACAAAAGGGAGTGCAGCGTTTGCTTAACCATGTTATTATTTCTCGTCAATAGGAAGCCACTGAAGGTGATGAAAATAATGATGAACGCGAGGAAAGTGTTAGTATAACTCTTTCAGTATCAGATACACAAGCCACACAGAAACTAGATTCTTTTAGTGTTTCACTAGGTTCGGATTTCATATTAATAGAAGCTGAAAATGTCAGGAGTTTCAGAACACGAGAGAGAGAGAGAGAGAGAGAGAGAGAGAGAGAGAGAGAGAGAGAGAGAGAGAGAGAGAGAGAGAGAGATGGGTTTGCAATAATGATGATAATAATAATGGTAAAGTGGGGGAACGCTGATATAGCCTCTTATGCAAGAGGTTCATCATATCTTGGTTTTGTTTCCTCAGTTGAATGTAATCATGTAAGATGCTTAATTATTTAGCGTGAATATAAAGGCACTATAGTATGCAGTCTGGCCACACCTAACCGTTACAGGGATTCCATAATTTACGATCAATAATTTAGGACTTCAATAAACGATAGCTCTCTTAGTTTTAAAAATATGGTCGTACATGTCTCGTCCAGTGACTCAACTTCCCTTTTTACCTAGGGCAATATTATAACTAGTGCATTAATCATTATACTAATCTTACTGTTTTATTTACTTTTCTCTATTTCGGTGACACCTATTCTCACATTTAGTCTATCCCTGGATGATTATATGGAGCCAAAAAGGACCTCTGATTGAATCGATTAAAAATTGACTTAATTATCGTTACTGATAATCTCAGAAAGGACCGCTCGCAGTTCAATCGTCTATAGGAACATATCCTCTGTAGAAGTCTCGTGAGAATGAAGAGGAAAGTAGTGAAAAATAAACAAAATCTTCACAATGATCCAGAAGTTTGTCGATGCCCGAAGGACTGGTTGTGAACTCGCAGTCACATATTACACACTTCCCTCTAGCCTTTATATGACTGAACCTGCATATGTAACCTGTTTAACTCGGTCACATATTTTAATGTTATTTTAAGAATCAGCAGACAGTCACGCTTCAGAATGGGCAGACATCGACTGGTTCTGGCTATATCCGTAGCCCTGATCAGCCCGTTCACATTCAGATGACTCTGGAAAACTTAAAACGTAACCTTCTTTACTTAGCAAGAATATAATAAGGGTTGCCGACATTTCCAAGGGAATGCAGGATGGTCTCCACAAAGCATCTTTCTCATGCAAATGATTGTATTTATCTGTCTTTGCAAAGCTGGTAATGTCGAAGGATTTGCTTTCCTAAAAAAGTAATATGTGAGCTTGTGCGGTTTAACCTTTCAAAGGTTTGAACCAAGAATTACGGCAGAAGTTGTCTAGGCAAATCTACATAAAATCTTTTTTTTCCAGTTTTGAAGTAAACTGTTGAAAAAATGAAGAATGGCACCAAATTGCAAAGTGTCTGAAAGACACAATAGTGTTAGAACTATACAAAAGACACCTCTTGCTAAATATTCCTAAACAAAACAAGTTCCTTGGTCACCTCCATGGACGAAATTGTATATTCGAACTGGCATTCTAAAGCCATCCTCTCCTTCTAGCAAACTGGGATAACACTTCAGCCCCCCAACGCACTCACTCCTGTCCTACGAAAACAAATATTTTCTTTTTCAGTGTCTTTCTTTCCCTTCACGTCTCTTGCCATGATCCAGGAATCTTTTTCACACTTTCTTGAACTTAAGTTGTATGTAATATTGCTTTCATGTACTGTTTTTCTCACTCATACAGATGCAAATCAGTCCGCAACCAAAAAACAAACTTAATTGGATATTGAGTCGTCTTTGATCGAGACAGTTGTAGTACTCTATTTTGATTTATGGCTTATGGCAGATAGATTTATTAATCTGAGTGTAAGTACCAGGAATCTGGCCAATAGTGACAAAAGTTTGTTTCAGAAACGATTTATGGTAATAGATCACTTCGACGGAGAGTGTACTTTAACATACTATTATATCCTTCACAAATACTTCTCAGGGAATCTGAGAGCCTACACCCTCTGAAGAGTCTCGTTTTTCCTCCATAAAAGTTGGTCAAATGGACTCCGCATTTCACAGTCATGTTTTCGACCCTCGTCTCCATGATCTTCCCAGTATGGTTCCAGAACGCTTCGAAATAGTGCAGTTCTAAAACCTAAAGCCTATAACGATCACACACCTAACATTCAAAGTGGTACATTGTTTAAGACTGCCTTTGGTTCTGTCCTTTCTTGGGAGGAGGCCAGTCCTCATTCCAGTTTCCGGGTCCTAGATGGTCCAGAGTTTTAGAAGATCAGTGGCTCGACCACCTTAGTTTAACTGAAGCTGTCTGCATGCGGCCAGGCAACTAAATTTAGGTTAAACAAAAAACAATTCTGTAGCAAAATAGGTAATGGTGTATGCTTTTAATCGCTTGACACCCTCACAAGTTCTCCATCACCTTTACCGCACCCCCACTACTGCTTCCTGTCAAAAAAAAAAGAAAAACATCTTTCCTTCCCAAATACTTCAATCCTTTCAGTATTACGGCATCATCACCACCACCACCACAACTAGGCCCCTTCATAAGTATCATCGACACCTGCACGATTTTGTTTTACCATTAACGTATTTTCTCTCTCTGCAAATGTCATTCACTCCCTCCACCACAACAAGCCACTACACATTCACAATTACACTTACTCGTCTTTCTAGCACCTTTCCATCTGTCATCAAACCCTCCACCTTCACAGTCGAGGCACCCATTACAACCAAAAATTAGCATCACAAGGGGAAAGGGTATAAACATCACCCTATTCGACCACCAGAATATCCCCACCGCAATTCTACCACTTCTGTCCCCCACAAACCATACCCCAAATAAGAAAAAAGCTCCGCTCAGTTCTACCACAACAACACCCTGCTACCATAGCCATATCATAATACACCCACTCCAACCTCACCATCAAAACAACAAACCCACAAAGGTAAAACTTCTTCCACTGCTCCACCAAAAATCCGCCACCGCCACAACCGCGTCTCCATAAACTCTCTATTACACAATCACAGTTCACTACCACACCACTACAACTTCTCTCCGCCACCACCCTCACCACAACGTCACACCCTTCTCCCCACTAATAGCAATGTCATCAAGTAGCATCAACCTCACCGTCGTCAAATGAACCGAACCTCATTTCCTCACCATACCACCATCACAAACACCTCCACCACACAAACACTACACCATAACCACCACCACTACCACAAATTCATCCACCAACACAACGCTCCAACACAGTAATAAAAGATTGACACAAATCCACCATTACAAACACCACCACGGGCTCACCACATTGCCATGATCCCATTCTAACACCAGTCCACATCCCCACCACATATTCTTATCTCAGAAGCATGGTGTCCATCATAGCAACACCCTGAAAACCACTCCCCCCAAATTTCTTACCATCATGAAAAGCGTCACCAACTCCGCCACCACAACCACTATCACTGCCACAACTGCATTATCATCACCATAGATCTTTCCCAGCAGCGTGTCACCAATTCTTTCCCCATCAGAAACTCACCACCAACACATCAACAAAATCCCACCACCGAATACAACCGCACCTCAACGCCTTGGTAAAAACCTCACAATTTCGTTGCTTAAAAAGGCTTGTGCATGAGGGCAAGCGACGCACGTTAACAATGGCTAAAATTCAATTCAGGCCCATGACCTGGTTTTCTCGCCACCAAAGCCACCACTTTATGACATCACCTGAGTTGCGACGGAGAGACAATGAAACGAACAGCAATGACAGAAGTGTCTGACATAAAGAAAAGGGGAAGGAGAGTAATTGGAATGAAAGAAAGCGAAGGGTAGGAAGGGGAGGTACAATAAAGGGAATGGATGGACTGCATGGCGGTGAAGGAAAGAAGAATAATGCCAAAGACAGAAAAGGAAAGGGGAATGGCAGTGAGGGAAACTGTGGTATGGTGAGAGTCATATTATAAGAGAAAAGGTAAATGATACAGACGTGGTACTGTGAGGATGGATAACAAGTGAAAGAGAATGACTACATGTGAGTGGCTTAAAGAATATAGTAATAGGGCACGATTTGCCGGAAATAATGATGATAATCAAGATATTCGACTTCGATGGCTCAGAATAAGAAAAGACTGATACGAACTAAAAGAAATGGGTGTTAACGGAATTGGTAACTAAAGTGACTTGAACTGACTACAGGGCAAATGTGGTTTTAACTGGCTGGTGCGGGTAAATAAAAGTCCATATAACTCATGTTCTCTAGGTTATGCCATGTGACAGTTAGGCAGACTGATGGTTAAGCCGGCACGATGAACAAACACAGTCCACGAACGCGCTTTCTTTATTTTTACTTTTGATACCTCCAAAAGTTTACATTCAAGTTGTATAAAGCTTTATAACAAAGACATTGTCCTTAAAAAGTAGAGGTCGATTCTGTCGTTCTCTTCTCTACCCCTCTGACAGCAATTAGGCCATATTACAAATGAATCTGGAGGATTCGTAATGCCTCCTCTTCAGTGACTGATTGAGCACATTGCTCATCACTGCCCTTTTATTTCCAATTAATGTAACGTATGTCGAAGGTAAGGACACATAAATTACACACATTAAAATTTTAAGGAGTATTATAAAAGAAGTGTGTGGTAATCATAGGGGCATTTGTCTTCTTAGTGTAATAGGAAAAGTGTATGATAGGATACTTATTGACTGAGTTACGGAAATAACAAACGAATTAGTTAGAGAAGACCAAGGAGGCTTTAGGAAGGGAAGAGGTTGTGTAGATCAGATATTCATTCTTAGGTCTTTAGTGGAAAAGTTTCTAGAGAAGGGAAAGAAGTTGTATGCGGCCCTCATGGATTTAGAGAAAGCATATGACAGGGTGGATAGACAAGGATTGTGGAAAGTATTAAGAATATATGGAGTAGATGGGAAGTTACTGAATGCTATGAAGCGTATGTATGAGGTGCTAAGACTACAGTGCGTGTGAATGGTGAACTGAGTGAATTTTTCTCTTTGAGGGTTGGGTTGAAACAGGGATGTCATGTCTCCATGGTTGTTCAATCTGTAAATGGATGGGGAAATAAAAGAGATACAAGGTAGGGCAGTGGATGTTGGAGTGGCCCTAATGAGAGAGGGTAGTGTTTGGAAACTCCCTGAACTGTTGTTTGCAGATGATACTGTGTTCTTAAGTGAAGACGAAGGGGTGCTGCAAGACTTGGTGGATGAGTTTGGAAGAGTGTGTAAGAAACGGAATTTAAAGGTGAATGTAGGGAAAGGTAAAGTGATGGTCTTTGAGAGAGGTGAAGTCAGTGAATGTACAGTGACGTTGGATGGTGAGGAAATGGAAAATGTGAGTACGTTTAGATACTTGGGAAGTGTGATGAGTAAGGATGGAAGTTTGGAGGGCGAAGTGCTTGAAAGGGTACAACAAGGAAGAAAGGTTGCTGGTTCCTTGAAAGCAGTGATAAGAAACAGGGAAGTGAGCATGGAAGTGAAAAAGTTACTACATGACAGTATTGTGATACCAACTCTTTCGTATGGAAGTGAAGCTTGGACGTTGTTGGAAGGACACAAGTCAAGAGTGAGAGCAGTGGAAATGAGTTATTTAAGAGGAGCATGTGGAGTTACATGGAGAGACAGGCTGACTAATGAGGACATAAAGGAGCGTTGTGGTGTGGATGTGGATGTGATAGGAAGCGTTAGGAGGAACATACTGAGGTGGTTTGGCCACGTGGAAAGGATGGAGGGTGAGAGACTGACGAGGAGAGTGTATGTGAGTGAGGTGGAGGGGGGAGAGGGAGGGGGAGGCCGAGGATGAGATGGAGGGATGGAGTGGACAGGTATATGAGGGAGGGGGGGGTGAGTTGGAAGCAGGGCAGTGAAATGGAGGGGGACAGGGCGACGTGGAGGCAATTTGTTTGTGGCCACCCCGTACGGGATTAAGACGTCTGGCAATAGATAGATAGATAGATAAAAACCATATCACAAGAGAAGAGCAGCGAAGCTCCTTAAGCTGCCTGTCTTACTCTAAGGCCTCTTTGTTCATCCTGGCACCCTCTCTGTATGAACACGAACTGTGAATCTCTCTCTCTCTCTCCGTTTATATATATATATATATATATATATATATATATATATATATATATATATATATATATATATATATATATCATCAGCCATTTGAGGTCCACTGCAGGACCGGCCTATCCCTGCCGAAGCAGAGACGATGCAGCCAATGTATCTTTATCCAGTGGTTTAGGCTGGCTGGTAGAGACTGTATGTAGGGTGATAAGTGCTTGTGAGTGTGACTGTAATGTTGGAGTGGCTTTGGATGTGTGTGTAGTCTGTGAACCAAGTGTAATCGGCCAGCATTAAGCCGATTGGGTGCAAGCATACTAGTATGCGACACTGGTTCAACCACAGCGCCCCTTGTGTCCGCCAAAGTAGCAAGTGGCTTGGTGAACGCTTCCCAACGTTTATACAACTCTGGCGGGAGGCGAACCCGCGCTCATCAGCGTGCGAAATGCACATTCTACCACTGTACCACAGAAGCTCCATATATATATATATATATATCGTCTGTGGTACAGTGGCAGAGTGTGCATTTCGTACACGGGTGGGCCCGGGTTCGCGCCCCGCCAGGGTAATAAACTTTGGGAGTGTTCACCCGGCCACGTACTGCATTGGCGGACACAAGGGGTGCTGTGGTTGAACTAGTGTCGCTCACTCTAAAGTATGCTTGCACCCAGTCGGCTTGCGCGGGCCGATTACACTTGGTTCACAGGCTACACACACATCCAAAGCCACTCCAACACTACACTTACAAGCACTTCTCACCCTACATACAATCTCTACCACTTGGTAGAGATACGATGGCTGTATCGTCCCGACTTCGGTCGGGATAGGCCGGTCCTGCAGTGGATACTCAAACGGCTGATGATGATGATGATGATATATATAATCTAAATGGCCAGAAGTATCTTTCATTGGCTTCCTAACAACTAGGGCTCTCTCTAAAACACAATATAATTCTACTGTAACAGTAAGGAGATAATACATAAGATTTACTTGGTTGTGGAATCTTGTGGAGGCAGCAAATGGCTTATGCTTAACAGTTACACGACTACAGGCCATTAGCAACTTGAATAAAATACAGCAATGTCGTGGTTAGAAGGACACAAGAGATAATTACTGATTCTTAGACCATCAGATACCATATCCGGTGGAAGCAGGATTGAAATGATAAAGATCTTATTGTTGTCACAAGACCTAGAATCCTGCTATGATAGCCCAGCGGCATGTTGTTTGATGTGGGTATACTTAGTCATCCTGTCATACTGTAATCGTCGAAGCAAGTTTAGCGAGAAATTATTTGGCAACGTCGCGCCTTCGCCCGGGAATAGGTGAAACAATTCAGCTACTTAAACAGAAAAATAATAAGAAAAGCCATATTTTGACATTAAACGAACCTATACCTAACCAGTGTGGGCATAAACTAACGTTATACCTGTTTTGTTTGCGGGGATGACGAAGGTGCGACCACTCCGAATCTCTTCTCGAGAGACACTCGATCCGACGATGCTAATATGACTGAATGACCAAATATACCCGAAAAAAAATATGCAGTCCGGCTAGCTACCGTATTTGCTTATGGCTACAATAATGTGTGTCTATCCTCTCAATCTGTCTACCGATAACTGTCATACGAGTCTGGTGGTAATAGTAGCCAGATTGACTATTTCCTGGTTTGTCTGGCTGATGGGAGGTTATTTATTTATTTTTTTTATGCAAGAAAGAAGGAACCAAAGGCCGAGGCCAGCAAACCGTTCCCTTCAAGAAAAAACAAAAACAAAATACAAAAGAGAGCCAAAATCAAGATCCGTTCATTTCGAGATGCCTGGACCCACTGCATTTGAAAAACTGGAGATCATAGGAAGTAGGAAATACAGACAGAGGGAGACAGTTCAAGCGTTGACCCGTTGCACAAATGAAGGACTGGGAGTAACGTTAATCTCTTGCATTAGAACGTTGGACAGAAAAGTGATGAGAATTTGTTGCTAGACGGGTGCTACGCACCCGTCGTAGAGGTGGAGGGATGCAAGCAGACGTTTCAGAGGAGCAGTGACCATGGAAGTAACGATCGAAAAGAGATAAAGATGCAACAGTGCGGCGAAGAGACAGAGGTTGAAGGGAGCCAGTAAGAGGAGGAGAGTTAATGAGACGAAAAGCCTTTGACTCCACCCAATTGAGAACAGCTGTAACTGGGGAGCCTCCCCACATATGAGAGTTGTACTCCAAACATGGGCGAATAAAACCCGTGTATAAAGTCAACAACTGTCACGGGTAAAGAAGGTACGGAGTTGGCTTAGCACACCTAATCTCTTGGAAGCAGATTTTACAAGAGATGTAATATGATCTTTCCAAGACAAGTCCCGAGTGAATGAAACTCCAAGCATGTTCAACGATGATGCAGGATTAAACTGAATATTATTAAACATTAGTGGGTACTCCTGTGGAAGATTGTGTCGGGTTGATAGGTGTAAAATCTGAGTTTTTGATGCATTGAAAACAAGATTATTTTTACCCCAGTCAGAGATACGAGCCAAGTCAGACATTAGGTGTGCCATAGCCTCATCCCTTGTTTGTTGAAGTAACTGCTGAGATGGACGTTGCGGGAACCGAATGGAAAAGTGAAGAGTGGAATCATCAGTGTACGAGTGGATAGGGTTAGATGTACAGCTTAGAAGGTTTTTGATGAATAAAAGGAAGAGAGTTGGTGATAGGACAGAGCCCTGAGGAACACCACTGTTGATAGATCTAGGAGAAGAACGATGACCGTCTACAACAGCGGCTATAGAACGACCAGAAAGGACGCTATAGATGAAGGCACAGATAGAAGGATAGAAACCGTAAGAGGGTTGTTTGGATATTAAAGACTCGATCGAAAGCCTTTGAGATGTCAAGTTCAATGGCAAAGTTTTCGCCAAAGTCCAGAAAGGAGCATGGCCAGTAGTCTTTAAGGTAGGTGAAAAGCTCGCCAGTGTAGCGCCCCTTACAGAACCCATACTGACGATCAGAAAGAAGGTTATGATAGGAAAGATGCTTTACACATTGCTGTTAAGGATGTTAATGTATAAGGAGCGAAGAGTGTGTGCAGCAACGAAAAAATAATGGTAATCATGGAGCTGGTTGTCAAGAAGAGGACTTTGTGTTGACTACACAAAATGAGAGGGATATGGAAGAAAGATCAGGAAATGGAGTAACGGAATAGTGCACAAGGGTTTAAGAGTATACGCGGAGAAAACAAAAGTGGTGATATCTAGGGATGATGGAGCTACTGACAAGGCAGATTGAGTGTGGTCATGTGCACTTTTCACAGGTGTGTGGGGAGTAACTCCATCTTGTGCCGTGTTTGTGATATGTGGGTGTTTAAGAGATGTAGTGATATTAGAGGAAGGCTGTTAAATAATGTTGATTTCGTGTGTGCAATGTGTCGGGGAGAGTATAAGGAGATTGACAAGAGTGCAAGGTTTGATCTTGCTGGAGACACTCTTGAATGTGTGGAGTCTGTTTTTTTATGGGACATGAACTGAAGATGGGGCTGGAGGTGGGGCTGTGGCTGGGATAAGGAGTGGCTGTTGGAGGTTCAGGGAACTGTTGCATGTCCAAACATTCAAACGGCTCCCTTTTTGGGCTAAGGGATCCTTGTATGCAGTATGTGTTAAGAGTGAAATGCTATAGGGTAGTGAGACCTGGGCGGTAGGGGAAGAGGATATTTGTAGGTTAAAAGGTGCATAAATGACAATGAACAGATGCATACGTATTGCGCCCTTGATATGCGAGACTTGGGGAGTGGGGGGTACGATTGCAATTGAAATGTTTAGAAGATTGGGACTTTTATGTACTGGTGTTGTGATCAGGAGCGGTAGAGTGTGACGATTTGGGCATGTTGAGAGGATGGAAGACGGCAATTGGGTACAGAAGGTGAGAGGTGTTAATATCCAGGGTAGGAGTGTAAAAGAAAAAAAAAAAAGACGAAGCCACTGAGTATGCCCTCAGGGATAAGGAACTGAATATGGTGGCTGCCAGAGATGAAGCAGCTTAGAAAGCCTTCATTTCGTGATCAAAGGCGATGCATACAAGTACGTTACAGCTTTATAAGCGATACGATACGATACAATTTACCTATGCTTCTATGTCTGTCTGTCTGTCTGTCTGTCTCTGTCAGTCTGTCTGCCTGTGTGTCTGTCTCTTATTTTCTGACACAGCACACTCTGAGAGGTGACCTCGTTTACAGAAAACATACTGAGAGATTTCCTCGATTGAAAATGAATAAAGATTGTGTACGGTTCAGTCACCATGCATTCGGAGGGTACACCATTTCCCACGTTGTGAAGAAAGTACTTCATAAAATACGGCACTTAGCCATTTAGTTTTCTTTCAAGCTCTCAAATTCCCCTCTCCACCTCACTTCTAGCGATCTGCTCACTAAAAAGTGCTTTTTAATGCTTTCGGGTTAGACACAATTCCTTCGACTGCCAAAAATTTTAATAAAGTGGTGCAATTTTGATCATATAAACCTACGTACCTGTATATACAATTACGTTATCTTTTCATTAACATTCACCACACATACAGTGGCAGCTGTGGGTCGGGCTTTGAGTTCAGCACTAAACCCTGGGTAGTAGTTCCCAGCGAAGATGAGCACAACCAACTTCCTACCTCTTTCCGATTTTTACCGTTATATGTATCATGCCCGGTAAGCTAGTGGTAGGAGAACACTGAGGGGCCGGGAGCTTTCGTTTATAACGTTATTAGCTAAAACATAATGTTGCCTTCTTCGCTATGAGAATCTGTCAGTTTTTTTTAGGTTCCGTTTCTCCCCAGACACAAGAAATGTTGCAACTCTTTAAGGAGATCACTTTCCTTTACATTTTATTCGTACTACCTCCAGATGACAACTGAGTTATGAAAAAGGTCCTTTCACATGCTAGAAGGAATAAAAGGATTTGAAAGTGGCATAAATTAAGACGTCATCTTGGCTGAAAGGCTAAAACCTACCGAAGCCCCACAGGCTAAGGATTAGCATATAAATGATTTTCCGTTTTTTCTTTCTTTGAATTTGCTATTTCGCTTCACAGGGCTAGCGGCAACCCAGTAATGACAATACCAGAGTTTTTCATCTCTCTCTCTCTCTCTCTCTCTCTCTCCCCCCGTCTCGTGGCATACCGATAGTCGTCTATGGTGGCATTTAAATAATTCAGAACCCATAAAAAAGAGATCTCTGGCCTCAAACGGATGTTTGGCCTCTGATCCAGGGCTCCTACAGAGAAGAAAAAACTCTTCCCTAGCCTTTCTACTTGGATGCTCTTCAGTGATATGTGAGTGGCTTAAATTATAAAGGATGTTTTTCTGTGATATTCAGGCTTTTTTTTTGGGGGGGGGGGGATCGCCGTCTTTTTTTTTTTTTTTATTTTTTTATAGATTAGTTTATTTACTGGAATGCTTGTTTTATTAGGTAATTTCATGGATGTCATATTAACATTCTTAGCGTTAGTTTTTGAGAGCTGACCAAATAATGACACTGAACGATTTTGATAATGAAATTCTTTTCATAATGACATTTCAAAATGCAGAAGAAGAAATTTATCTCCACCTCTTCGGCTGTACTACTGATCATCTTACACCTTTCTGACGTATTTCGGTAGTGCTGTGCTCTTTCTCTCTCTTATTCATTCAGTCCAACTCTGGCTGCTTACATCTACCTTCACATGAATGAAATGGTCTAACTGTACCCTCACTGAAAGAGGTTAACCTCTAGATTCCAGTAATAAATAACCTTCAGTATGCTATGATCCTGTGTGTGTGTGTGTGTGTGTGTGTGTGTGTGTGTGTGTGTGTGTGTGTGTGTGTGTGTGTGTGTGCGTATGTGTGTGTGTGTGTGTGTGTGTGTGTGTGTGTGTGTGTGTGTGTGTGTGTGTGTGTGTGTGTGTGTGTGTGTGCAGCAAAAACTGGAAAATAAGTTTTTTTTTTTTTTTATAAAAATCTTTGCAGGATGGTTGAAGATCGGGTCCCAGCTGAGCCAGTTTCAGTTTCATGTCAATTATTATTTTTCGGTTTCATGTAAATTGATATACTCTGAAGGGGTGTCGTTGCCCCTAATAATGGTCCCCATTGGTGATACACTATTCGCACATGAAAGAGGCAGCGAGGAATTTCCGTAGGGGTTTCATACATTTTACACACACACACACACACACACACACACACACACACACACACACACACACACACACACACACACACACACACACACACGCACACACACATTACATCTATACTCCAATGTTTGTTACTTCACTGATGCTAAGAAAAGACGATTTTATTCGACATAAAAATGGTTGTGGTTGCGGTTGTGGTGTTGACGGTATTTATAATGATGATAGTGGTGTTGGTGGTAGTTTTCGTGATGATGGTGGCGTTGGTAGTGATTGTTGTGATGGTGGTGGTGGAAGCTGTAATGGTGGAGATGGAAGCTGTGATGGTGATGGTGGTGATGTTAGCTGTGGTGGTGGTGGTGGTGGCAGCTGTTATAATGATGGCGGTGGTGGTAGGTATGGTGGTGGTGGTGGTAGCTGTGGTGGTGGTGGTGGAAGCTGTTATATACCTGTGGTTACCCCCCCCCACTCTCATTTTTGTTAAGACTTATAACCACAACAGCTCTGAACGTACCCCCAGAGCTCTTCAAAACTCTCTCTCTCTCTCTCTCTCTCTCTCTCTCTCTCTCTCTCTCTCTCTCTCTCTCTCTCTCTCTCTCTCTCTCTTTCTCTCAAAATTCTTTTTTTGCAATCCAACCTCTCACCTATTCTAGGGCAATCTGTAGGAGGTGGCCTCATCATGTACTTGTTCTCTCCTCGTTGTTTTCAGTGTTATTTCCTTCTCTGAGACTTGTAGCTATTGTTGAATTATTATCACGGTGATTCATAAGGCTCTGCAAGTTTTCTCGCCAATACTTCTTCAGCGTTACATCATAGTCTTTGGTGGATTAGCGTTTGGAATGCCCTTGTCGGAGTGACGGCCTGCACTGACCCCTCTCAGAGACAGGATGGTTTTGGATTGCGTTTCACCATCAAGGCATGAAAATTGGTTATCTAGCCTTAATGTTCTGAGCTGAAGTAACCTGTCTCGGGCCCCTCCCGCTCGAAAGGTGAAAATGGAATGGGCTCTTACTGTTATCATTATTTTACTTGCACTGTATCGAATACTATAGGTGTGAGCTGATAATACTCATACTTTTCTGCTTTCCTCTTCCAATTTCTGGATCCCTGTCACCCCAGGTACTAGAGGGAAATAGGGTTTATGTAATGATGACGATGATGATGATGATGATAATGGTACTCCTTTGATAGTTTTCCTACGTTTTGTGGTTTCCTGTTCCTATTTCAGGATTCCGTCGATTCAACCATGAATTTAGTGGCAAATGGACGGGACTGCAAAAAGAGAGGTGTCCTACCTATACTCATATGATTCGCATAAAGTAACACACGATAACAACATGCCATATACAAAAATATGTTGTCAAAGGAATTCTTTTTGATAGCATTTTAAGCCTATGAGCATACCCCGCCTTGCTCTTCACTTCTGATCCACCTCCATGTTGTAATAATATGTTTCCACAGGAACTCTGTTAGTCCTATTTGTAGAGTACGACGATATGATATCTTTGTCATTGCTACATCCAGTTACTTCTATACAATTCAGCATCCTCGTTCAATTTCTTATTGAGACCCTGAAACAAGTTTAGTAAGTCAGGAATCTTATTTAACTTGATTTTGCTACTTCAGACGAATACCCTCAACCCAAGAAAGGCAGCTCGTACTAAAGAAAGTAAGGAAGAAAAATTAATATGCTACTACTACTACTCCTACTCCTACTACTTCTACTACTTTTTTTTTATGTGAGGAAGACGGAACCAAAGGCCACGAGCCTGCAATAACTGTTCCCTCCTACAGAGAAATAAAGTACGAGAGAGAGCCAAATTCAAGATCCAATTATTTCAAGATGCTTGGACACACTGCGTTTGAAAGAATGGAGATCATAGGAAGCAGGAAATACAAACAGAGGGAGACAGTTCCAGAGTTGACCTGTTGCATAAATGAAGGACTGGGAGTAACGGTTAACTCTTGCATTAGAGAGTTGGACAGAAAAGGGATGAGAGTTTGTTGCTAGACGGGTGCTACGCATCCGTCGTAGAGGTGGAGGAATACATGCAGACAATTCAGAGGAGCAGTGACCATTGAAGTAGCGATAGAAACAGGATGAAGATGCAACAGTGCAGTGAGGAGACAGAGGTTGAAGGGAGTCAGTAAGAGGAGGAGAGTTAATGAGACGAAAAGTCTTTGACTCCACCCTATTGAGAAGAGCTGTATGTGGGGAACCTCCCCACACATGAGAGTTGTACTTCACACAGGGGCAGATAAAACCCGTGAATAGAGTCAACAATTGTGCAGGGGTAAAGAAGGAACGGAGTCGGCTTAGCAAACTTAATTTCTTGGAAGCAGATTTTACAAGAGATGTAATATGATCTTTCCGAGAGAAGTTCCGAGTAAATGAAACGCCAAGCAACTTCAGTGATGATGCAGGATTAAGCTGAATATTATTAAACATAAGTGGGTACACCTGTGGAAGATTGTGTCGGGTTGATAGGTGTAAGAACTGGGTCTTTGATGCATTAAAAACAAGATTATTTTTACCCCAGTCAAAGATACGAGCCAAGTCAGACATTACGTGTGCCATAGCCTCATCCCTTGTTTGTTGAAGTAACTGCTGAGATGGACGTTGCAGGAACCGAATGGAAAGGTGAAGGGTGGAATCATCAGCGTATGAGTGGATAGGATTAGATGTACAGCTTAGAAGGTCACTGATGAATTAAAGAAAGAGTGTTGGTGATAGAACAGAGCCCTGAGGAACACCACTGTTGATAGATCCAGGAGAACAACGATGGCCGTCTGCAACGGAGGCTATTCTAGAAATGAAGGCACAGATGGAAGGATAGAAACCGTAAGAGGGTACTTTGGAAATTAAAGATTTATGCCAGACTCGATCGAAAGCCTTTGAGATGTCAAGTGCATTAGCAAAGCTTTCGCCAAAGTCCCGAAAGGAGGATGACCAGGAGTCTGAAAGGTAGGTGAGAAGATCGCCAGTGGAGCGTCCCTGATGGAACCCATACTGACGATCAAAAAGAAGGTTATGATAGGAAAGATGCTTTAAAATTTTTCTGTTAAGAATTGATTCGAAAAAACTTTTGAGATACAGGATGTTAATGCAATTGGACGATAGTTAGAGGGTTGGGAATGGTCGCCCTTCTTTGGGACTAGCTGAATGAGAGCAAACTTCTAGCAAGAAAGAAAGGTACAAGTTGATAGACAAAGGTGAAAGAGTTTGCCTAGGCAGGGTGTCAGCACAGAAGCACAGTTCTTGAGAACAACAGGATGGACTCCATCAGGCCCATATGCCTTGTTAGTATTGATGCCTGTGATGGCAGAAAATACATCAACTGAAGAAATTTTAATGTTAGCCATGAGGAAGTCAGAGGGGGGAAGTGATGGAGGAACAGCACCAGAATCATCTAAAGTGGAATTGAAGGAGAAAGCCTGAGCAAAGAGATCTGCTTTATCAGTAGAAGAAATAGCTACAGAGCCATCAGAGTAGAAAAGAGGAGGGAAGGATGATGAGGTAAAGTTGTTAGAAAGGTTTTTGGCAAGGTGCCAGAAGGAGCGAGAAGAACTCGAGTTGGAGAGTTGAGAGCATTTGGTACGGATGAAATTATTTGGAGCAGAGCGAAGAACAGACCTAGCACAATTCCGGGCAGAAACGTAAAAAAGATGTGATTCAGGGGTGGGTTTGCTCCAGTATCTTTTATAGGTCCTCTCCTTGTTCCGGACAGCATTAGGACAAGCGTGATTAAACCAAGGCTTTCTTGCATTAGTCAAAGGATATGAGAAAGGAATGTATGCTTCCATGCCCGAGAGAATAACCTCCGTAATGTGCAAGGCACACTCAGATGGCTCACGGCCATGGAAGCAATAATCATTCCAGGGAAAATCAAAGAAGTACTGCCTGAGGGCCTCCCAGTTTGATGCTCCAAAGTGCCACAGGTGACATTTCTTTGGAGGATCCACAGGCCGTACCGGAGGGACAGGACAGGTTGTGGTGATAAGGTTGTGATCGGAGGAACCCAACGGAGAGATGAGATTAACAGTGTAAGCAGAAGGATTAGTTGTAAGGAAGAGGTCAAGTATGTTGAAGCTCTCTCCAAGGCAGTCAGGGATACGGGTAGGGTGCTGTACAAGCTGCTCTAGGTCATTTAGGATAGAAAAGGTGTAGGCTTGTTCATCAGGTGGATCAGTGAAAGGAGAAGAGAGCCAAAAGTGGTGGTGAACATTGAAATCTCCTAGAATGGAGATTTCAGAGAAAGGAGAAATGGATACTACTACTGCTACTACTACTAATAATAATGATAGTAAGGAGAAGAAGGAGGAGAAGGAGGAAGAGGAGGTGAAGGTGGTTTAGAGTTGTGATAATCGATTGTTTGAAGCTGGGACCAGTGAATTAATGCCTCTTTACAATTTTCCCGCACAACATGGCACGAGGTAGTAGTTTTATATCCAGGTTCCTAATAATTATAATCCCGGTAAACTCAAGCAAAGAAAAAACAGAAGAATTAACAGAGATAAAATGGAATGTAGGAAGTGCTTAGAAGTCTCCCAAGCCCACATGAGTACTCACCCACCTTACTCTCGTGGCAAGCCTGCTTCCCTCCCTCTCCTTCCCTCTCCCTTTTCGCCCCTCTTTCCACCCCCCTACCTCCCCCCTCTCCACCTTATCCTCTTTATGGCCCAAGTTCGATGATCTAAGGGCTCGCTTCATCTTCCCTCTTTCAAGACAAGTACTTTTCATTCTCAGGGATAATTTTTTCCCTTGAAAATTTGAAGGTGGGCTTGTAGTGTCGTTAATGTCTTTCTAATGTCCTGAAATTGTTACAACCAAATTTGTTCATAATTGGCTATTAGTTCTTATCGATATGCACAGGAGTTCTTTTCTATGTTGAGGCAGACAGACAGACAGAAAGACAGTGAGAGTTCCATAGATACACTAAGATACAGGATATGGTTTTTACGAAGTGGTCACGCCTTAACATTAACAGAAAGATATACACCAACTGGAGAGGCAAAAGGAGATAATATTACACACACACACACACACACACACACACACACACACACACACAGAGGAGTAGACTGTAGCACCAGTCGAGCATGGCAGTACTCCCGAGGTGGATGGAAAGCTGATGACAGGGAGTGCTGGAGCTCCCGTTTCATCAGCCCTCAGGACTAGTTCCTGACCATCCCCCTTTGCTGAACTTTTCCAGTGTCTCAGTTACACAGAGAGTAGGCCAGCATGCTCTCCAGTACAAATTTCTCTAACTATCTTCACCAAACTACATGCACAGTACACACTACACTTCCTATTCAAAATTCACCAAAAATGGCGTCGATTCATCAAGCCTCGGAGTCCCCAGGGGGGGGGGACCATAAATGCCCCCACTATTCGCCCCTCTCCCGGTGACGACTCGAGGTGCCTGGAACCACTGTCTGACTCTCTTCTTCTTCATTTCTGCAACATTCCCGGCCTTTCCTCTAACTTTCGCTCTGTTGAGCACCACCTCTCCTCCTCTAAACCTCACGTTCTTTTTCTAACGGAGACTCAGCTGTCTGAGGCAACTGACAGCAAACCCTTTTCAGTATCCTCCTACTTTCTCTATACTCATTTCAAAGCCAAAGGTGGCTGTTGTGTATATATACGCAACAACTTATCTTGCTCTCGTGTTCCTGAACTTGATTCTTCTGAATTCGCCACACTCTGGCTTCGGCTTTCCTGTCATTCTCTGACTAAATATATCTGTGCTGTTTACTTATCCCCTAATTCTACTGACTATCAAAAATTCTTCGACTATCTTACTTCTACGATGGAACACATTCTATCCATTTCTCCCTTCTCTGAAATCTCCATTCTTGGAGATTTCAGTATTCACCACCACCTTTGGCTCTCCTCTCCTTTCACGGATCCACCTGGTGAACAAGCCTACATCTTTTCTATCCTTAATGACCTAGAGCAGCTTCTACAGCACCCTACCCGTATCCCTGACCGCCTTGGAGAGAGCTCCAACATACTTGACCTCTTCCTCACAACTAATCCTTCTGCTTACTCTGTTAATCTTTTCTCTCCGTTGGGCTCCTCCGATCACAACCTTATTACCTTAACCTGTCCTATCACTCTGGTACGGCCTGTGGACCCTCCAGGGAAACGTCGTCTGTGGCATTGTGAAGCCGCGGACTGGGAGGCCCTCAGGCAGTACTTCTTTGATTTTCCTTGAAATGATTATTGCTTCCATGGCCGTGAGCCATCTGAGTGTGCCTTGCGCATTACGGAGGTTATTCTCTCGGGCATGGAAGCATACATTCCTTTCTCATATCCTTTGACTAACGCAAGAAAGCCTTGGTTTAATCATGCTTGTTCTAATGCTGTCCGCAACAAGGAGAGGGCCTACAAAAGGTACCGGAGCCAACCCACCCCTGAATCACATCATCTTTATGTTTCTGCCCGGAATCGTGCTAAGTCTGTTCTTCGCTCTACTAAAAATAATTTCATCCATACTAAATGCCCTCAACTCTCCAACTCGAATTCTTCCCGCTCCTTCTGGCACCTTGCCAAAAATCTTTCTAACAACTTTACCTCATCATCCTTCCCTCCTCTTTTCTACTCTGATGGTTCTGTAGCTATTTCTTCTACTGATAAAGCAGATCTCTTCACACAGACTTTCTCCTCCAATTCCACCTTAGACGATTCCGGTGCTGTTCCTCAATCACTTCCCCCCTCTGACTTCCTTATGGCTGATATTAAAATTTCTTCAGTTGATGTATTTTCTGCCATCACTGGCCTCAGTACTAACAAGGCATATGGGCCTGATGGGGTCCCTCCTGTTGTTCTCAAGAACTGTGCTTCTGTGCTTACACCCTGCCTAGGCAAACTCTTTCGCCTTTGTCTGTCAACTTGTACTTTTCCTTCTTGCTGGAAGTTTGCTCTCATTCAGCCAGTCCCAAAGAAGGGTGACCACTCCCAACCCTCCAACTATCGTCCAATTGCTTTAACGTTCTGTATTTCAAAAGTTTTCGAGTCAATTCTTAATAGAAAAATTTTAAGGCATCTTTCCTATCACAACCTTCTTTCCGATCGTCAGTATGGGTTCCGTCAGGGACGCTCCACTGGCGATCTTCTCACCTACCTTTCAGACTCCTGGTCATCCTCCTTTCGGGACTTTGGCGAAAGCTTTGCCATTGCACTTGACATCTCAAAGGCTTTCGATCGAGCCTGGCATAAATCTTTAATTTCCAAACTTCCCTCTGACGGTTTCTATCCTTCTATCTGTGCCTTCATCGCTAGCTTCCTTTCTGGTCGTTCTATAGCCGCTGTTCTAGACGGCTATCGTTCTTCTCCTAGATCTATCAACAGTGGTGTTCCTCAGGGCTCTGTCCTATCACGAACTGCTGATGACTCCACCCTTCACCTTTCCATTCGGTTCCCGCAACGCCCATCTCAACAGTTACTTCAACAAACAAGGGATGAGGCTATTGCACACCTAATGTCTGACTTGGCTCGTATCTCTGACTGGGGTAAAAATAATATGGTTGTTTTTAATGCATCTAAGACTCAGTTCTTACACCTATCAACCCGACAAAATCTTCCACAGGTATACCCACTAATGTTTAATAATATTCAGCTTAATCCTGCATCATCCTTGAACATGCTTGGGGGTCATTTACTCGGGACTTATCTTGGAAAGATCATATTACATCTCTTGTAAAATCTGCTAATAAGAGATTGGGTGTGCTAAGCCGACTCTGCTCTTTCTTTACCCCTACACAATTGCTGAATCTATACAGGGGTTTTATCCGCCCCTTTGTGGAGTACAACTCTCATGTGTGAGGAGGCTCCCCACATACAGTTCTTCTCAATAGGGTGGAGTCAAAGGCTTTTCGTCTCATTATCTCACCTTCTCTTACTGACTCCCTTCAACCTCTGTCTCTTCGCCGCACTGTTGCGTCTTTATCTCTTTTCTATTGCTACTTTAATGGTCACTGCTCCTCTGAACTGTCTGCTTGCATTCCTCCACCTCTACGACGGGCGTGTAGCATCCGTCTGGCAGCAAACTCTCATCTCTTTTCTGTCCAACTCTCTAATGCAAGAGTTAACCGTTACTCCCAGTCTTTTATTTATGCAACAGGTCAGCTCTGGAACTGTCTCCCTCTGTCTGTATTTCCTGCTGCCTATGATCTCCAGTCTTTCAAACGCAGTGTGTCCAGGCATCTCAAAATGATCGGATCTTGAATTTGGCTCTCTATTGTATTTTGTTTTTCTCTTGGAGGGAACTGTTACTGCGGGCTCATGGCCTTTGGTTCCTTCTTCCTCGCATAAACACACACACACACACACACACACACACACACACACACACACAAAAGGTTAGGGAAATATGAGAAAAGCAAGACAAGACCTCTAAAGGTGACTTTCCAGAGTGTAAACACTGTGGAAGAGATACCAAAAAATGCAAAGAATCTTATGGAAAAAGAGGAGTTCAAAAACGTATGGATAAAAAGATGCCTAACACAAGAGGAACTGGAATTACTGAAAGAGAAAAGGGAGGAAGCAAAAACAAAAAATGAGGGAAGATCAGAAGAGGAGAAGAAGAAATTTTTTTACAAAGTAATAGGATTGCAGGTACGAAAGTGGTACACAAACAGGATGGAATAAAAAGAAGGAAGGTAGTAGAACCATGACATGACAAGTATATAAACAAGATGATAAAGTTGATGTACTCAAATGTGGATGGAATGGTATCTAAATTACTAGAGATAAATGATTATGTCAGAGAAAATGAACCACAAATAATATGCCTAACTGAAACAAAATTAACACCAAGGATATCCAATGACATACTAAACTTAGAGGATTACAATATATGGAGAAGAGACAGAAATTTAAAAAACGGAGGAGGAATTATAATATTAACTAAGAAAAATCTAAAAGTCAAGGAAATAAAACTAGATATACCATCACAAGTAGAACTGATTGCAGTAGAGATCAACACATCTGAAGGTAAAGTAATTGTAACCAATTTGTACATGCCACCCAGGTCAAACACATGGGAAAGAGATGAATATGAGGACCTGGCAGAGAGTACAATTCAGAGTTTAAGATCATTACTACATAAAATGGAAGAGAAATCAGAAAGAATTATACTAACTGGGGATATCAATACAAATATAAATTGGAATACTCTAGATATAATTAGTCAAGAAAGCTGTTGGGACCAAAAGCTCCTGCATCTCGTACAAGAGTTCTTCCTAACGCAACATGTGAGGGAAACCACCAGAAAAAGAGGACTTGATGTACCTTCAGTGCTAGATCTAATATTTACTAGGCGAGAAAATGATATTGACAGTTTAATGTATCACCCTCCACTCGGCAAAAGCGATCATGCAGTACTAAATTATAACTTCAGGATAGCATATGACATAGTAAACAACAATGACAGTTACAAAAAGAGCCTAAACTATAAAAAGGGAAATTATCAAGACCTAAAGAAGTATTTCTTATAAGTTGATTGGGAAAATGAGCTTAGAGGACAAGATTTAAATGCTGTATATAAAAAATTCTGTGAATTTTATGAGATAGGAGTCCAGAAGTACATCCCACAGCACAATGAAGCAGATAAGAAAATACAGAAAGTAAAAAATCAAAAGAAAGAAGAGATTTGTTGTGGAATAGATACAGAAGACATAATAGTGAAAGGGCGTATAATAATTACAAACAGGCAAGAAACGATGATACAAGAATAAGGAGGGAAGCCCAGAAACAGTTTGAGGAGGATATAATAAATAAAAGTAGTGATCAACCAAAGCTGTTTTACAGCTATATCAGAAGCAAAACCAAAGTAAAAGATATAATACAATCAATTACGGACGAGGGAATCACTTATACACAAGAGAAAGATATTTGTGAAGCACTAAATAAAAATTTCCAATTAGTTTTTACAGAAGAAAAAAATTTTGAGAGGGACCATGTCCACACATACTACCAGATATACAAATAGCAGAAAAAGTAATACAGGAGGAGTTAAGTAGATTAGACAGAGCAAAAGCAAGTGGTCCTGATGAAATTTCATGTTGGGTACTACGAGAATGTGCAAAGGAGTTAAGTATACCATTATTTTAAATTTTCAAGAAATCCTTGAGTCAAGGTAAACTGCCTGATATTTGGAAAAAAGCAAATATTGTCCCCTTATTCAAGAAAGGAAATAGACAAAATCCACTCAACTACCGACCAGTGTCACTGACCAGTGTTGTAAGCAAGGTATTAGAAAAGCTTATAAGAAAAGCTTGGGTAAATCATCTAGAAGAACACAGTATGATAACAGAAAGACAGTTTGGTTTCAGAAAAGGAAAATCATGTGTTACTAATCTGTTGAGCTACTATGACAGAGTAACAAACACAATACAGGAAAGGGAAGGATGGGTGGACAGTATCTATTTAGATTTCAAGAAAGCTTTTGACACAGTACCACACCAAAGACTTTTATGGAAACTGTACCATCAAGGAGGAATTCGAGGCAAACTGTTTTGTTGGATGCAAGACTTTCTCATCAAAAGAGAAATGAGAACAGTTCTAAGAGGAAACTACTCATCATGGAAAGAAGTGACTAGTGGAGTACCACAGGGTTCAGTGCTGGCACCAATCATGTTTTTAGTGTATATAAATGACATAAACAGTAACACTGGAAATGAGAGCTATCTGAATATGTTTGCAGATGATGCAAAAATACAAAGGTGAATTACTAACGCAGACTCATGTAAAGAGCTACAAGAAGAATTAAATAAACTTCATGAATGGAGTAGTACATGGCAAATGGAATTCAATGTGAACAAGTGTCATGTAATCAAGTTTGGTAAAAGTGGAAAAAGACCTGACTGAGATTATAAGTTAGGAAATAAAACCCTATACACATCAGAAAGAGAGAAAGACCTAGGTGTGATTATCAATAACAGACTATCTCCGGCTGACCACATCAGCGAGAAGGTACGGAACATGTATATACTGCTTGCAAATATGAGAATAGCATTCACATACATAAATGAAGACATGCTAAGAAGGATAATAACATCATTCATTAGACCAACCCTGGAATATGCATCAGTAGTCTGGAGTCCTCATCTCAAAAAGCACATAGACAAGATTGAAAAAGTTCAAAGGGCCGCTACAAGATGGATACCAAGCTTAAGGGACCTAAGCTACGAAGAAAGACTAAATAAACTGAATCTACCAACACTACAGGAAAGAAGGAAAAGAGGTGACATGACAATGCTATATAAGTGCATATCAGGGAAGGAGAAAATTTACATAAATGATTACTTAACATATGGAGAAGCATCAGCAAGAGGACACTGCAAAAAACTGCATAAGAAGAGAGGTGATAAAGACGTAAGGAAATTCAGTTTCCCAAACAGAGCAATTGATCAATGGAATGCACTACCGAATGAAATAGTGTGTGCCAAAACAATTCACAAATTTAAGGATATGTACGATAAATATGGTTTAAGACACGGGACAGTACGAGCTTGACTCATTCCTGTAAAGATACAATTAGGTAAGGTACAATTAGGTAAGAACACACACACACACACATACAATTTAACTAAAAAGGCGAAGAAAAACCATGGTGAGACTGTTGTTTTTATAAGGGTAAATAAACAAGTCCCAGAGGCTCTATATTCCACTTCGTTCCAACCTGTAAACCTATGTGTTAAAGGTGATAAAAAGGATTTAAAAATTCAGAAATTGAAGTCTGGGTATAAGTCTGCCATCTTGGATTTTTTTTTTAAGATTTCGAAAAGACGGGCATCAACCTCCAATATGACCCTAAAATAATTCAAAACATGAGAAAATTCGAACAAACGTTTCTGAGATAGCGCGTGGAACGAACTAACGGACTTACGGATGGACTGACATGCCGTAACCTAAGTTTCCACTTCGTGAGAAACGAAGTGGAATAATCAGGGTATTCTTCGCAGTTCTCCTGGCGGACTCCCAGGACGGAAGCATGGATCAACTTTGCCAGAGGACATGAGGGGATCCAGCTGGATTACTTCTCTCTGCACCACCTTCGCCCGTATTCTCGTGAACATAGAAGGCTGTACTGTAGTCAGTTTAATCTGATATAGATCTTTAACACATATCAGCCTGGTTGATGGCTAAGTGTAGTTATACTGGAGGAGTGATTTAACTGGTTACCAGGGAGACTTATTCCTACCTAAAAACTATGGCTCGCCAATTTCGTGTAATCACGACATAGAACTGAAGTTGAAGGAGTAGTCTAGACCCCGACTATAGTAGCTTTTATTAACTATATACTGTATTTTACATACTGCATCTCAGTATGCATCTAGGAACACCTTCTTGTACCTTTTTTCTTGATTTCATTTTATTTTTTTTTTTACATATTTCCATTCAGTACTCTGTTTTTATTTATTATTCTAGAATCTTCAATGTATAGAAGATTACTCATGTACAGCAGACAGAAGAATGCTTGTACGAAAAGGTGCAAGGGAGACTCCTTACCCGATGAGAATGCGAGTCATAGATACAGAAAATTAATTAAATCACTATGATAACGTCTTTGCTGTGTTATTCAAGTTACCGTGTAGGTATCTTCCTGAACACGCGGAGCGTCTCTAGTAATGCATTGGTGTTTTCCTTTATTTTTCCCTTTTTACACCAGAAAATGTTATTAAATGTATAGGGATCCAATGGTAAAGCAAGAAAGAAAAGGAAGGTTTGGATTATGCTTAGCGACCTGTGAAGTTTTAAATTGTTTAGTGTGATGACATATTTTCATATCGATTTACCGAGGGTCTGGATATTTCATACTATAGCCTATCCGATGTAATCTGAGAAGAGAAGAGCCTTAAGCTTTTGAAAGCTGGCAGCTGACTGGTTGACCGAGTGAATTCATTATTAACGACGCATTTTAAATTATTATTAGTATAAGGATTACAATGATAGTTTGACGATAAGATTACCCAAATAAAATACTATTATATATATATATATATATATATATATATATATATATATATATATATATATATATATATATATATATATATATATATATATATATATATATATACAGTAAGCCCCCTCGTTTGGCGAATTTCAACTTGGCGAAACTCACTTTTGGCGGTAGGGTGGCCACGGACCACCGAATGCGCGCTTGGCGATTTGAATTCAAACTTGGCGGTCCCCTGGCGGCCGCACGTTGAACAATATCAAGAAAAATTGAAAATGTCAAAGCAGGCAAAAATAACAAAGTTTTTCTTAGAGAATCTGGACAGACAACGCAATATCCAAGACGTCATTGCCACCATTCCCATAGACGATGATAACTGTGAAATCATTGATAACCCCCCCCCCCACTCAATGTGCCACAACAACAGCCCCAAAAGCAGCCACAAGAACAGCCACAAGAACAGCCGCAACCTCCCCAGCCATCCCAACCTCCCCAGCCACCCCAACCTCCCCAACCTCCCCAGCCAAGCTTCGTTGCCCTCTTTAAGCTGGATGCTGACTTTTCTGGCTTCGATGAAGTGGATGATCAAGCGAGACAAATGGTTGCTAAGGGGGTTATGGGGGAGGAGGGGGAGAGTGATGAGGAAAGTGGTGGTAGCAACTAAGCTGCCCCCACTGCCACTCCGACGTCCCCAGCCAAGCAAGCCTATCTTCACTCTATTTACGTTAGTTACAACCTTTATATCATGTCTTATTAGCTTTATATATTGTTTATTGGTCTGTTTTCTACATGTGTATTAATATGTGAAGGCAAAAGATTTTATTTCAGCTCGAAAGATGGTGTTTTAGGGGTCAAAAGGGGGACTATGGCAATGACCAAAGACTGATTGAGGCACTTTATAGGCAATTTATATGGTAAAAAGAACTCGCGTTTGGCGAAATTCGAATTTGGCGGTAGTTTCGCCAGACTAATTGGATCGCCAAACGCGGGGGCTTACTGTATATATATATATATATATATATATATATACAGTATATACCTAGGCTGCTTCCCCCAAGGAAATGGAGGTAGCCGAGACACGACGACACACTCCCCATTTACTCATCCATTCAAACACATTCATTCGCATCTTAGCCTCAAAGGGGAGAAGGGACAGATCCTCACCGCACCACACCACACAAGGGTCAACTGCGCAATGCAGTCAGTGACATCCGCAGTAGGGCACGACAGCAGAGCTGGTTTACCCCTGCCACATCATAATAGACCTATCCCCTTACCCGCACCTGACCTGACTAGCTGATCAGACCAAATGCGGGAGAATATCCCCTCAGGGCTGTGTCATCATTTATTCATTCACAATTTCTCTCCATTTATTTCTGTCACGCACAGCCACTCTTCCTTGTTCAACAGACATCCCTCTCGCATCCAGCGCTCTCTTCACTTTGTCCATCCATCCTATTCGTGGACTCCCTCTCAGCCTTACACATCTCACAACAGATCTAGTTATCTTTTTCACCAATCGCTCATTATCCATTCTCTCCATATGCCCAGACCATCGCAACACCCTCTGCTCAACTCGATCAGCCATCTCCCGAACAACTCCAGTTCTCCTTCGCACTTCATCATTTCGCACTCGATTCTTATGCCTCACTCCAGACATACTCCTCCAACACATCTCCATTACAATCAAACTTTTCCTCTCTGCTACACCCATATTCCATGTTTCAGCCCCATATTACGCAGTCGGTACCACAACACCCTCATACAGCCTTCTCTTTACATCCATCCTAAGCGAACGACATCGAAACACTTTTTTCATTTCTCCCAGCACCTTTCCTACTTCACTTCTGCATCTATTCTTCCATCCACAGCAACATGTGACCCTATATAGTTAAAACACTCTACCTCCTCAAGCAACTCACCATTAAAAAGAAAATTCATCTCCCTTCCATCTACCAACCTCGTACACTTTATCACTTTACTCTTATTCTCATTTACTTTCAATGTCCTCCTTTCACACACCCTTCCAAACTCCTCTACCAACTGTCTCAATCTCTCCTCTGAATTAGCCATCAGCGCAGTATCATCTGCAAACAGCATCTGCATCAGATTCCATTCTCCACCATCAACATTCACCAGACTCAGACCTCCACCTAAAACTCTTGTATTCACCTCCCTTACAACACCATCCATATAAATATTAAACAACCAAGGCGACATGACGCATCCCTGTTGCAGCCCCACTCTCACGGGAAACCAATCACTCACAGCATTTCCCACTCTTACACACGCTCTACTGTTTACATAAAAACTTTTCACCCCTTTCAGTAACCTACCATCAAGTCCATACAATCTTAAAACAGTCCACAAAGCCTCTCTATCAATTCTATCATACGCTTTCACTAAATCCATGAATGCCCAAAACACACCCTTGCCTTTCGCTAAATACTTTTCACACACTTGTCTCACAGCAAACACCTGATCCATGCATCCCCTCCCTCTCCTAAAGGCACACTGCTCATCACCAAAAACTCCCTCTGTACCCTCTCTAACTCTCATAATTAACACTCTATCATACATCTTACCTACAACACTCAACAGAAATATACCCCTAAAGCTAGTACATTCATACTTATCACCCTTGCCTTTATACAACGGGACCATACAAGCAATTGCCCAGTCAATTGGCACCATACCTTGCACAAAGCACACATTCAACAATCTTACTAACCAATCAACAATAGTCACTCCACCACCCTTCAGGCATTCCACAGCACTCCCATCCATACCTGCAGCTTTCCCCGTTTTCATCTTCTTTACTGCCTTCTCCACTTCCTTATTGGTGATCAAAGAATCATTCAACTCTCCCAACACATTTATGCCACGAATTGGCGCGAGCATGTTTATAAATTCGTCACATTCTTCATCAGTGGGAAAGCCACGAATTCTAGTGGAATTCCCACTGTTTATCACTCAGTTTAACCGTCCTCATATTCACCCAATCGGGAGTGTTTTTAGAACATTTTTCACTGTTTCATAAGTGATCATCCTTGAGCGCGATATTAGCACCTTCGCTGAGTGATTTATTCTGAGTGTGTATCGATCACGTTATTTCCGTTGGCGGTTAGCAAGTGCAGCCGGCCCTCGCCTCTCACAATTTGAAGTCAGTCAGGCTTGGATCATCATGAGAGAAGGTTCGTTCTACAGCGAGTTCCTGAAATCTCCACCTAGTTTGAATCAACGAAGAGCATTCAGCAAAATGCAGCATCCGTCCTATGCATCAACACCCAGTCATTCCGCTTAGCCCCTCCACTGACCAGTATTTCCTTTCGTTTTTCCTAGACTTAAGAGTTTAGCTTTTGAGTGAGCGAGTGAGTGTGTTCTTATTTTGAATTCATTTGAGACTCATGTAACGCAAATTTATTTCATTGTAATTAATAAATTTACAGTTCTTTTTCTTGAGCTTAATGTAATGTATACTCGGGTTTTATTTCTCCACATTAAGCTTATTGTACTTGCCACTCCTAGTTCGCATAAACGCTTTGTATTATTCATAACTGGTACTTAGGCCAGTCCTTTTGTACTAAGCTTAAATCCATTGTGCCAGCCTGGAGTTAATGCACCGGCAAGAACCTGTTTATCATTAATAGCATTAGTTATTGATTGTCAGGGTTGGAGTCACTTTCTCCAGAGGCTAACAGTACAAACAAACAGCATGTGTGAGTAATTAGTCTCTGCTGTGTACTGTTGAGAAAGTTTATAAATTCTCGTCCTTAGAGAATCAGTGAAGTAAGCCGGTATAAAGTAAAACTTTCTACTTGATTTCACAAGTCAATTCATTGTCTCTATTTTCAAGCAAAACTTATAACCTTTATTTAATTCATAAATTCTCAAAAACCCCATGACAACTTATTCCTTGCACCCTTCCATCCGCCACAGTCTCAGCCACCCTTTCCTCCTCTACATTTAACAATCTTTCAAAATACTCTGCCCATCTCTTCCTAACTGCTTCCATCTCAATATCCTTCCATCCTCTGCTTTTACTCGCTCTTCCTTCCCAGACTCTCCCTTTTGCACCCTTTTCACCTCGTTCCAGAACATTTTCTTATTCTGTTGAAAATTCTCAGTCAGCCGCCTACCCCACCTCTCATCTGCCGCCACTTTAGCATCACCCACAGCCCTTCCTGCCCTATTCCTCCTTTCCTTATACCTCTCATATGACACTTCATCCTTCCTCTGCAGCCACACTTCATATGCACGTCTCTTCTCAGCCACAACCATACTTACTTCATCGCACCATCATTCACTTCCTTTTCTTACACCATCACCCACACGTCTCACACCACACACCTCTTCTGCATGCCCCACCACAGCACTCTTAAACAACTGCCATTCCTCCTCCACACTGCCATTTTCCTGATCTTTCACTGGGTTCCACTCATCTTTCAATTTCTCCTGATATATATATATATATATATATATATATATATATATATATATATATATGTGTGTGTGTGTGTGTGTGTGTGTGTGTGTGTGTGTGTGATCAACATCATCAATCATTGCAAGTCCACTGCTGAAGAAAGCCCTCCTCCAATCTTTTCCACGAAATGCATTCTTTTTCTGAGCCTATCTCTGCCATGGTTTGCCCGCAAACTTCTCTATCTCATCTCTCCACCTCCTGTCTGGTCTTTTACAGCTACGTTTATGATCTCTTGGTATCCCGTCATTCAACCTCTTGCTCCATCTGTCATCGCTTATTCTTGCTACATGACATGTTCCCCTCTAGTTCAATTGTTTGATAACTTTTATAATGTTCTTAGCTTCAGTCTGCACTTTTACACAAGTTGATCTTTTCCTGTCTCTCAAGGATATTCCCAACATTGGCCTTTCCATTGCCCTCTGAGAACGGATTGGTTGATGTATCATCGATTTTGTCAGTTTCTAGGTCTCACAACCTAATGTCATATTTGGAATTATACATTCCTTATATGTTTTTCGTTTCATATATACTGGTAAGGTACTTGTCGCTGATGTCTCTATGTTTACTGAAAGCGTTCCATCCAAGTGTGATGCATCATTTTTTTTCTCCACCATGGCCTTTCGTTAGTTTTAGCATTTGCCCCAAGTAATTGTACCCATCGACTTCTTCAAGAATTTTCTCTCTTATTCTGATGGCGCTCTCTGGAGTACTTGGATTAAGCATTACTTCAGTTGTGCTCCTGTTCATCTTTAGTCCTACTCTGAGCCTTTCTCAATTTACGTCAGTGAACATTTCTTGCAATGTCTCTGTTGATTCTGAGATTAGGACAACGTCACCTACAAATCATAAAGGTTCTAGGTTTTCTCCGGCTATTTTTATTGTTTTGCTGTCCCAGTCTAGCTTTCTGAAAATACTTTCCAGCCATGATATAAACAATTTTGGTGAAATTGTATCTCCCCGACGCACAAGCTTTTCATTCTTTATTTCATCCGAGTCTTAATATAACTTAATGTAACAGTTCTCTCAATGTTTTCTTTTAGTTTTTAAGTGTTCTCATTTAGTCCTTGTTCCCGAACGAATTTATAATTACTATGTTCACTACAGTGTCGAAAGCCTTTTCGAAATCTACAATACTTAAGCACAGTGGTTTATTATATTTTGTAGTTTCTTCATTTAACTGAATCATTGTGTGTAGATGAACAGTAGTCGAATACCCGCTTCAGAATCCTGCCTGCCCATGAGGTTGGCCTCCTCCCAGATTTGTTGTTACTGTGTTCCTAAGGGGTTTAGTGAAGAGTTTGTAAATAATTGGTAGTAGGCTAATGGGTCAATAGTTACTAAGATGTTATGAGCCACCTTTTTCTTTGATGCATATATATATATATATATATATAGAGAGAGAGAGAGAGAGAGGGAGAGGGAGAGTAGTTCACAACTTCACCCACCAATCATCATCTGTGCTTCTTTTTCCCTGAGGAAGATTGGTTCCTAGTCTCACGAATGACTGCTGTATGGTTTGCTGTATAGTCACTGAAATGAATAACTCCCAATAATGATGAAAGTAGCATAGTTATGATATTTATTATTTTACTGAATTATACGTTCATTAATACTATGGTCTACTGGATAGAATATCATGGAATCCTAACAGAAATACATCCATTACACAGCTACATTAAGATGTGTATGATGGAGATACGAGAGTCAATATACCTTGTAAGCTGCTATCAGAACAATCCTCGAAGCTTCTACACCTCATCCTTCCCCATCACCGTTCCCAAATCCTTCTCTCTCCCCCTCCCTCCTTTCCCATCCATCCGCCTCGGCTTGCCTGCTTCATCTGCCTGTCTCAGGTCTTCCAACATAATGTCTTCACACGCTTTAAATACCCTTAAGTTCCCATTCCTGCATTACAAAGAGAAGTAACAGTGTTGCATGCAATCAACCACTGATAACTGTGCTAATTTATAACCTTTCCTGTATATTTTGCATATTCCTTAATTTAAAAGTGATTTTTTTTTATGTGCCAGACTTTGGGCATAAACCAAAACAATAACCTCCTGACTCTAACGTGTCACACATCGATCGCCCTTACGACTTCGAATTTTAGTATTACTGGTGTGGACACCTTTTATAAGTTAAAGGACATAATAGCATAAAAACTAGTAAGTTTGTATAACTTGCCTGTCGACTCATCAGAGTGCAAAACTATCTCTGTATGCTGTTAGAGATGGCATGTCTGCAGAAATTCAGAGAATCTCTTTGGCTAATTTCTCCAACATACTGTTCAGTATGTGTGCAGTGAAGCACACACTTGACTATAACGTGTAGCATTGACCGGACACGCTGTCCTCCCTTTCCCCCACACCGAAGAGCTGAAACACAAGTCCCCACCTCTAGTCATACGCTTGTGATTTCCTTTTATGGTATACATCTTTTCCACGTGACGTCACGGGTCATGTGTCTTTTGTTTACGACGCCATACTGGATAACAAATTATCAGACGTCTAGAGAGAGAGAACTGCAGATTCCACAATGGTATTCTACTGTTGTGCCTTCGGCTGTAAGACATGGCAGAAAAGTGGAAGTGAGGTAAATTTCTGCCGGTTTCCAGCCAAAGAGGAAAGGCACCAGAAGTGGATAGCTGCCGTGAAGAGGGAGAATTGGCAGCCGACGGTCTACACCCGACTCTGTAGCAGGCATTTCATATCAGGTGAGCCACCCCCCCACCCCTTCCAACCCCCCCATCCCCCCCCACTGCCACCCAATCACCTCACACACACCTCCACTCCACCTACACACCCCACCACCCTCCCACTGCCACCCCAACTCCCCCACCGCCACCCCGACCCTCCCACAGCCACCCCCACCCCACCACAGTCCCCCACCACCCCTCACTCCAACCCCCCTAAACCCCCCTACCCCCGACTTTCGAACCCCCACCCCCCACACCCCATGCCCCCATTTCCCTTCCACAAGCCCCCCAGCCCCCTACCGTAGTGTCCGGAAGTGATAATGAGTTGTATCTAGTTTATTTTATATGACCAAAAGTTCGGTTAAGTGAGAGAGAGTGGCCGAGGCATGGCTGTTACCATGCGGACGTGTCCAGAACATAGATTAATTACCTAGTTGCTAAGTCACTTTTTTTTTCCTCCTGTAATTCACTAGTATTAAGTCTCTTTATAATATAAAATCTCGAGTCAATGGGAACATGTGCCTTTGTTCACATAATCCAGCATAATGTACGCGTGCGAAAAGTGATGTAAAGCACGATAATTTTCATTATTTTTCGATGTAAGGGTATAAAGTGAGAGGTGATGTTGAGTAATTATTATAACTAGAGAATGTTATTTTTATCGGGTAATCGATTGTAAGTGGAAAGACATCACACTGAGTCTGTCTCGAGTCTGGAATAATTAAAATGTTAAATTGCGTATGCTGTCATCCCCCCCTTCCCTTTGCATACGCAGTTTTGGCGTGTCTCACTCGCTCACCGGCCGTGGTAAGTGGCAGTTGGTCGGTACTGTCGTCATCCTCCCCCCCCCCTCCTCCAAGGAATTCTGTAAGTAATTTGATATTAATGATATGTCTGGTATGTTGAAGCGCGAATAGTGATATCTCACGAGTGATAATAGTGACGAAATAGTGAAACAGACTCGGGTAGAGTCAAGTGTTGTCATTCCTCAGGGAGTGTAACGGTGACGGCATTAACCTTTGGAGAAGCGAGTCCTGTGTTCCCGCTCACCTCCCCTACATTTTTGAGCTGGATAGTGAGGTATTTCCCATATATTTGTGTACTGTACTTTATTATTTAGTGTGTAACTGAATACGAGAATGCTAGCTAGTTCTGTTTGAGCCTCAGATAAATGTGTGATTTTTGTAGGCCAAGTATCAGGTGCCCAGAGACTGTGACTTATTTATTATTGTGTTGAATTAAGGCTATGTTGTGAGTAGGTGTTCACGTAGTTACTTTGTGAGGCACAATGATATTGATACAGTGATGGTTTTCATGGTTAGAGTTAGTTATTCATGCTTACTGTATTTGTTATAGTACTTTTTCTTCCATGTTATCTCTACAGTAAGTATTATTTTGAGCAGACCTATGTGTCTGTAGTGCCATGTGTTATTCTGTTATTACTTGAGATGCCGAGTGTTGTAACTCATGTTTCTTTATTATGAGACTTTCCTGATCATGTGAAGGAATTACTTGCATTGGGGAGAGTAGCTGTTCATTATTCATATTAACTTCTAGCAGGTCCCAGTGTGGAGGTCGAAGCACCTGAGTGAGTCAAAGTCCAAGCGTGGAGGTCTAAGTATCAGTGAGTCCAAGTCCAGGCGTGGAGATCAAGGTCTCAGTGTTGAGGTCAAGGTCGGCAGTGGCAGAGGACGGGACCAGTGAAACTTGTGCTCAGAGGGATGATTATGAAGAAACACATTGGACTGGGACACAGGAGCTAAGTTTTGTGGATTTGATATTAGGACCACATAGAGATATATTTTTCGAACAATGTGCCAACTGATTCAGGCTTAATTTGTAAAGCAAGTTGCTGGGGAAGATTTCTACTTTTTGGTCTTGTTAAAACACATTCCCTCCCACTCGAACTTTATTGTTTGTATAACCCTTGAGAACTGGTGGTATAGAGCTTGCCTAGTAGTTTATTACTGTGCAACTTAGAAGCATTCTGGGAAACTGCGAAGGTTGGGCTTGGGTTGGCCTAGTTGGAGACTGGCCCCATCATTTAGGCATGCTACCATTCTTAACTTGGCCACTTGAAATGTAATAAACGCAACCAAAGAGGCCGCTAATGGGAGAAAGTCTCCATCAATCTGAGTTCCCGACCATTCCAGCACACATTGGTCATCAATAGTGACTTAATTTCTGCCTCTCTTGACCATGTAAAAGTCTGGATCGCAGAGGTGACGGTACACTACAATACCCTCCACCACCACCCAACCCTCTTCATTTCCACCCCCTACCAGTCACACCCCTTACCACCCATCCCCAACCCTACCCCACACCCCCACCCCCAAACCAACCTTAATCCCACCCCCACCCCACACCGCCATTCAAACCCCCCACCCTCCCTCCACTTCCTTCCCCCACTCCCACGCCCCACCCTCCACTCATTCATCAGCTACTCGATTCTCAGTCAGTGTATACAATTCTTCCACCCCTTGGCCTGAAGTCAATAATTTACTAATTACCAAGACAATTTAAATGTTCTGCATGAATTCTAGCTAGATATATTACACATATTTTCCTTGAGGGATGTCCCGGTGAACTTTCAAGGGGTGTTCACCAAATAGTGATATAGACAGCCACATCTAAGATCTGGTTTTGGTCTCCTGTACTTGAAATGGGTGAATTGCTCCCTAGATAGGCTATGGTGTAAGCGTCCAGCCTCAAACACCTTATCTTGTTCCTGTACAGATCTTGGTGGTTTTGATCTAGAATTCTACATATATCAGACAGTTCAATCTCTGACAGCCCTGTCTGGGCAGCCGCTATTGCAAGTTTGCCGTCCATTATGGAGTCATAAACAAAACCACGTGATTGCTGTGACGTCACTGGAAAGGTCTATATTCCCATATACAAACAAAAGCACAAACTAAATTTTCACTTGCTTGACGTGTCCAAATGTCTTTATGGGCATATGCCTGTGTGTGTGTGTGTGTGTTAAGGTTTGTGTCCTACTGTCTCTGTGTAACTCTCTCTCTCTCTCTCTCTCTCTCTCTCTCTCTCTCTCTCTCTCTGGTTCAGTCAGTTGGGTTTGTGGGGTGGATGAGGTTGGATTGGTGGGTGTGGTGGTTCGTTCCATCGACAAGATGGGTGGGTTGGTTGGGTGGGGTGTGGAGTGGCTTGGGGTGGGTTGCGCAGGTAGACGGGTTGGTGAGTTGGTGCATGGGATGGGCTGGGTGGGTGGTCAGGGTGATGTTGGAAAGTTAGGTTTGGAAGGGATGAGTTTGGTGGATGACTGAGTTCGAATGGGTGGGTGGGATGAGGGGGTGGTAAGAAGGGTGGTTGGGCATGTGGATGGACGGGTGAATAGGATGGGTTGGTTTCCAGGGTGGTCTGAGTGGGCAGGGTGTCTGTATATTCAAGGAGAGGTGGGTATCTACGTTGGAAGGGTTGGGTGGGTGGATTTCATGGATGGCACTGTTGGGTGAGCCAGGTGGGTGGCCAGGGTCGGTGGTCAAGATGGGTGATTGGAATGTGTGGGCGGAGTGGGCCACCCGGGTGGCTGAGGAGTTTGCGTGATCAGGGTACTCTGGATGGGTGGTTGAGTTAGTGGGTTGGGTGGCTGGATGGGTTCACGACCGGTAGGTGAGTGGGTAGATGTGTTGGTTGGCAATGTTATGTCTTTCGTGGGTGACATTCTTGGGTGAGTAGGATGGGTGGCTGGGCTTGGTGGGCTTGGTGTGTTGCCCAGGTGGCTGGGCAGGGTAAGTATGAGGTTGGTGGATTGTGTCGGATGGACTGAGTGGGTAGGTGGATGAATGGGTTGGTGGATGGATATGTGGCTCCCCATATAATAAGACAGGAGATGGATTTAAATGGTTAGTAATCATACAACTTGTCACTGTTATACAGATTTTAAATATCGTTTAGAAGACAGATAAATATTAGGAAACCAGACTGTGTGTAATGGGTGTCATAGTACTTATCTCTGCTTAAGCTTCAATATAATTACTCTCATGGAACTGAAAGTGGAACTATGTACGTAATAATGCACCTACCAGTATGTTAAATGAGTAACATAATATGCGGCAAGACATGAGGGGGAGCCAATCTTGAAATCTCTGATCCATCTGCCTAACAAATCCGTGGTTTGTTAAGGGTATGGAGGGGGAGTTGGCGAGTGGACGTGTGGGATTAAACATCCAGGTTACTAGAAATATTAAGGTTGGGGATTTTTATTTTTATTTTTTTTACCAGGCTCTTTATATTTGCTTTTGCTATACGTCATGGTGCATGTGGGTGGTAAATAACTTTTGCAACTGATTGTACTGTACATTAATTCCCTTCTTGCTGAATGAAGTCAGGTTATTTGAAAACTTTGCACTCGATTCGACACTTAATAAGACCCAAAATGTAATCTTTGAAATAATTGTAGACAAACTTGTACTCTCGTCTGTGTGTTCACAATCCTCTTAAACCTCATAGTTCCCCGCCAACCCAGCTTGCGAAGTTTTCACCACTTAACAGTTTTCTACGAGTTGAGTGAATATGAATGAATATTCCGCATGCAAATAGTAAATCCGTGTGTATAAAGTGTCTTGGACATACTGCCTCCATGTCTGGTGTTCGAATCCATTGTATATACTAAAGTTTTTGTTCGTATTAAGTATAAAAAGCTCTATCCTGTCTTGTTTGTTTGCACTTGGCGCCTTAAAGTGTGACTGTGGTGGGTGGATAATGTCCTCGTGGAAGTAATAAGTGTTACTTTTTGTTTAGAGCTACAACTGGGTGAGTGTTAACTGTATGTTGTTCCACCAGTAAGCACTTTGAATTGAGTGGAACTTTTTGTTTTAACTCGTTTTTGTTTGGTCTGACCTTGTTTGAGTGGAATTATGTTTTGTTTTGACATACTTTTGTTCGAGTTGAGCTTAATTTTTGAATGATACAGCGTTATAGTACATTGTGTATCATACAGTAGTGTGGTAACGATCTGTGTTAGCAGTTTGGCAGTTTATGACAATTCTGTATAATTGTGGTTGGCGCCTTTGTGTTTCTGGATGTAAACGGTTGCAGTGTTTGGTACAGTACATCTGGTGTTCAGCGTTCTCTTGCCCATAGTACCGTAAGTGTGTCCGTGCTGTTTCTTTAGTATTCTTCATCGTTTTCACCATGAAAACAGTTTATACTCCGTATTTACAGTTATTTAGTGAGTAGCGTTTAGCTTGTGAGAGCATTTAAGTACTTGTTTCGTGTGATGAGTAAGAATGGAAGTTTAGAGGATGAAGTGCTTGAAAAGGTACAACGAGGAAGACAGATTGCTGGTTCTTTGCAAGCAGTGATAAGAAATAGGGAAGTAAGCATGGGAGTTAAAAGTCGCTGCATGATAGGACTGTGATACCAGCTCTAAGGCATGGAAGTTAAGCTTGGCCCTTGTTGGAAGGACGTAAGTCAAGAATGAGAGCAGTGAAACTGAGTTATTTGAGAGGAGCATGTGGAGCTCATGGGACAGACTGACAAAGGATGAAGTGATGGAGCGTTATGGTGTGGATGTGATAGAAAGTGTTAGGAGAAATACACATAAGTGGTTTGACCATATGGTGAGCATGAAGATTGAGAGATTAACAAGAAGAGTGTATCAGAGTGAGGTGGAGGGGGCCTGAGGGAGGGGGAGACCGAGAATGATTTTGAATGGTGAGGTATATGAGAGAGGGGTGTGGGTGATGGGGGAGGGCAATGTGATGGTAGGGGACAGAGCGACATGGAGCGATTTGTTTGTGGCCACCCCTACAGGGTTAAGGCGTCTGGCGATAGATATATAGTTTGTTTGTTTTGTTTGCACTTTCCCATTACTAGTCTAACTTAGTTTGGGATACTTGATTAACCATTTTTTTTTCTTCTCATCCGGTGATAAGTTAGAATATTGTGGCAGGTAGAGTCCCCATTTGCTTCACTTGCAAGACAGTTTATATCTAAACTCGTAATTCATCACTGCTGCATGGTAACTCTCTGTTTATTTGTTTTAAAGCCCCACCATTTGTAAATATTTTTACTCGCAGATAACACTTTTTTTTCAGCTATAAGTAACATTTTTTTTCTCCTCTCCGTTTACAGGCATTGTTCATCTGGAATAGTGACATCACTTGCATTTCCGGAATTAAATAATCTTTATTTCCTTCACTTCAGGTGGCAAAATCTTCGCTTTGGCGGCAGGCTAAAAAAATAGATGATACACAAACCACAACCTAGCTTGTAATGTTTTCCATGTACTGTTTCTTTATATTTTAGTTCTGCACTCTTTTGCAGTCATTATCTATACTGTGTGTGTTTGTTTTTCATGCCCATTTTCCTCAGCTGATACCTAAATTTCTATATTATCATTCCAGATATCAATTAACTTTGCATTCTCTGCAGCAACAGTATGCAGAATTAATAATACATCTTACTATAGGTAGCTACAGTACTTACTAATATTAAAGAAGTCCTATTTCTTCTACAGTTCAATCAAGTAATAACCCCACCTGTTAACAGCAAACAGCTACCATAATTGGTAAAATTACTCTTTGTGTTTCTGAATACATTAACTTGCCGCATAATCTCTTTTAGATACTGATATTCAACATTAATTTTAGCTCAGATTATTAGTTAACTAATTTTATTTTTCACAAGACTTCTCAGGACCCCCTAAATTTCGAAATGTCTCGGAACATAGCGTGCAAAATCTGCTTCTGGTAGTTTCACCAAATCTTTTTTCACTGACTGCTCTCTTTGCCGATTGTACAAACTCCAGTACAGCCTTCGTGAAGAATTGTCCGAAGCTAATAACAAAATTTACATCCTAACTCACAGAGCTGACATTATTAGAGGAGTTTGTTGCAAGAAACACTGGGACCAGTGTGGAGAGGAGCAACACTCTTATGTTAGGACTGGTATTGCCAAAGGTAACATTAACGTTTCTCCTGCTGCTGAAGCTAATCATCCCCCGTCTGAGCAAGACAATTCCAGTCAGTGTGAACTGTTTCTAAGATGACGAGGATGCAACGCTTCATACCAGTCACCATGTAAAAGAAATATAAGATTCAGCTGATGGTGAGGAGGTTCATGAGGCGTGACTGGTGAAGGGACTCGATCATCCATGGACAGCTTGCAGTCGCAGAGTTTTGTGGCAGAGCCCAAAAGCGTTACTGTACTCATATTCCAGGTGCCGGCTTTGATAATATAAGTGAGGCTATAGACACTGTTACAGGGGGTTCAACTAGTGAAAGTCTCATAGTTATTCATGCAAAAACCAGTTAATTAATGCAAACTCTGTCTGAAGAGCTCATAAACAATATCAATTTGATGGTTCAGCATTAAAAGGAAAAGACTAAGGACGTTCTCTCCACTATTGCAGCAAAAAATGTCTTCAAGAGCAAGGCGTTTAGCTTGAGTAATCATATTAAGTCACTTTGTTTACAGGAAGGTGCTGAGTTTGTTGACACTTGGAATCGCCTCTGTAAGCTCTACTTGCACGTGATGCGCACTACAACTCAGTTGACTCTGCGCATCTCAGTCATCTTTTAGATGATGCAGTAAGCTTATCTCTGGCAAAAAAAAAAAAAAAAAAAAAAAAAAAAAGTCGCTGTATGAAGCCAAATAGTTGAGTCAATGTAGACATCATAAATCGAAGACAGATTAATGTAGGCAAGGAGACATTAAGGATCTTCTCATGAATGCACATAGTTTGTGGAATAAATTTTCTGATTCAGAGGCTTATGCTCTTGCTGAAGATTATGATGCAATAGACATAACAGAGTCTGGCTCAACACCAAACAATGAGATATTTTACAAAATACATCATACCAGGTTGTAACATTTTCAGGATTGTGAGAAAAAATTGAGCAGAGGCAGAATACTGTTATGCATTAAAACATAGTTCCCAAACCCTCTCTTGATATCACTAACTGTATTTATCTCCAGTATAGAAAGAAATCTGAGCAAAATGTTCCTTGGATTAATTTTTGACCAACCACACCGTCCATTAACACTAAGAGCGAAAGTTACAACCTAACTGCTAAAACTACGTAGCACCCAAAATACTGCAATCTTTTGGTGATTTTCATGTACAAGTTGCGAGATGGGAGAGAGTCCCTTTCATCATACACCAAGAAAGTTCATTGTACACCAAGAAGGTTCATTGAATCAGCTTGTAGACTCTCCAACATGATGGGGTAGTATTTTAGATCTGGTTTTGGGCACATCGGAAAACGTTGTAAGTAATGTTATGGTAGGAGAAGAGTTTGGTACTATGACTGTCATTTAGTTACTATCTATCTATCTATCTATAGCCCGACGCCCTAATCCCGTAAAGGGTGGCCGCAGACAAAACGCCTCCAAGTCACTCTGTCACCCACCATTTGACTCCCCTCCCCCCAACTCACCCCCCCTCCCTCATATACCTCTCAACTCCATCCCTGCACCTCATCCTCGGTCTACCCCTCCCTCTCCCTCCCTCCACCTCACCTACATACACCCTCTTAGTCAGTCTTTCATTTTCCATTCTCTCCATATGTCCAAACCACCTCAGTGTATTTCTCCTAGTCTTTTCAACCACATCCACATCTACCCCACAACGTTCCTTCACTTCTTCATTCGTCAACCTGTCCCTCCACGTCACTCCACATGCTCCTCTCAAGTAACTCATTTCCACTGCTCTCACTCTTGACTTGTTCCCCTCTTGCAATGTCCACGCCTCGCTTCCATACGTCAGGGTAGGGATCACAATACCATCATGCAGTGACTTCTTAACTTCCATACTCACCTCCCTATTTCTCATCACTGCTTTCAGTGTACCAACAACCTTTCTTCCCTGCTGTACCCTTTCACGTACTTCATCCCCCAAAGTTCCATCCTTACTCATCACACTACCCAAGTACTTGAATGCACTCACATTCTCCATATCCTCACCATCCAACCTCACTGCACACTCTGTGACTTCATTCCTCTCAAACACCATAACTTTACTTTTGTTTACATTAACTTTCAGCTTCCTCCTCCTACACACTGTCCCAAATTCATTCACCAAACCTTGCAACTCCCATTCATCTTCACTCAACAATACTGTATCATCAGCAAACAGCAACACCGGAAGCTTCCAAATCTCACCCTCATTCATTAGGGCCACCCCCACATCCACTGCCCTACCTTGTACCTCCTTTACAACCCCATCCATATATATATTAAACAGCCATGGAGACATTACACACCCCTGTTTCAGTCCCACATTGAGATCAAAGAACTCACTCAGCTCACCATCCACTCGCACCGTAGCCCTAGCTCCCTCGTACATACTCTTCACAGCACTTAACAATTTCCCCTCCACTCCATATATTCTTAATACCTTCCACATACGTTGCCTATCTATTCTGTCATAAGCTTTCTCCAAGTCCATGAAGGCAGCATACACTTTCCTTCCTTAAATTCAGTGATGTCATTGTCAGGGCTGGGTACAGGAAAGTAATTGACTAGAGGAGAGTGGATTTTCAAAAAATAAAGAAAATTTTTGACTCTACTGACTGGGATCGCATTGTTCAAACAGTAGCCTAAATGGTAAAAAAGCATAAAAATATTCACATAATTTTAATAAATCAGTCAAGTTATGTATTCTAGTGCACAGCAATTGACCTGCCAAAAATACAGCATTTAAACAAAATTGTGTAAAATGGATATTAGGCACTGATTACCAGGTAAAGTAATTGAACACAAAAAAAAAAAAAAGTCATATTGATAGAAATATATATGATGCTCTTTGGCATTAAAAAAAATAATAATAATAAAGAGAAGTGAGAAAGCCTTAGAAACTCATGTTGCTCATATCAGGAAATCCAACCCAACAAATTTGTTCAGCTTCATCAGAAACGAGGGTAATAGCACCAACACCTGGCCCACTGGTCACAGGTAATATAGAGCATACTGATGATGAAATGCAGATGGATGAAGTTCTGAACACTTTCTTTCCATCCATATTTACTGTAGAAAATACAGATTCCACCCATCCAGCTTTTCCTGTTGTCTTAGTATAGGTAGTAGGGTAATTAGTAACATTACTGCTTATGAGAATGATGTTAAACTTGAAATCGGTAAACTTAGAGTGAATAAAATACCGGGGTAAATAAATTTTTTCTGTACATCCTGAACTAAGCAGTGAATGAAGTATGTAAGAAAATGGCTGAGAAATTTAATAAATCACTTGGAAACAGCAAGGTGCCTCATGAGTGGAAACTAAATGCAACTCCAGTATTTGAAAAAAAAAAAAAAAATCACAACTAGAAAACTATCAGCAAATATGCTTAACTTCATTGGTGTTCAAGTTGTTGGATAATGTTACTACAGACAAGTTTGTTAAGCACTTAGAAGTAACTGTCTCATCAAAGATTCAAAACAGTTTTTGAAATAATCGTTCTTTGCCTTGCAAATCTCTTAGGTCTTTTTGTGATATATACAGTACATATGATGAGACAAGATCTGTTGACACTGTCTCGATTTTTATAAAAAGCATTTGATAAAATTCCCAATAAAAAACAACTCTAGAACCTGAAGGCACATGGCTTTGTAATGCCACAAATTTAGTATTCATGTATATGTTTAGAGGTACTGTAATTTCTAAGTTAGATAGAGTGTAATCTGAATACTATTCTATAAGGCTCCTGTTCTAAGTAATAGTTCATGCGTTAATGATCGATATAGGGACAACTTTATTTTTATATGTATATATCTCTGTATCTATGCATAGGTAGTGTAACTGGGAGTGTTGAGCTATGGGAGTTCACCCATCTGGTAGGTAACAAATAACAGATGTGGGCAACATCCCCTTGCTTGTGGTGCTTCGTCGCCGTGCACCAAGTTTAAACCTTCAACAGAATAATAATGGGTATGCAATTCTTTCTGTATCATTGTTGTGAAATGCTTACTAATGAAGCTGCTAGAATCCAAATATGTGAAATTAATAGTCAGAAAAGGCAAAGATAATGTAATTTGTGAGGACCAAGTAGTTCCGCTTGCCTTAGCCGTCACTAGATGGCATAAGCTACCCCAAACTCAGGGCGGGATGGCGGTAAATTCAGTATTTAACTGTAGTAAGGAATAAATCCCAAATTTTCCCCAATTCAATCAAAAGTCCTAACATCATGTGTACTCTACTATACAAACAGTGAAGAGAATTAAAACCCACCATATCGCAAAAACAGTCTCATTTGAGTAGCAGTAGAGTCCCTATGTGCCCAGGGAAGCCGCATTGGCTAGCCAGACGTTGCGGGTAACAGACGTTGTTTCAGGTGAGCTGTGCACATTCCTCCTTTCTCCCCCCTTGCTTGTTTTAATTCTTGCTTGTCGTGAACAATATGAGGTAGTGTTGTTAAAAGCTTATCGTAGACATTGGCTAGCCAGACGTTGCGGGTAATAGACATTGTTTCAGTCCACAGACACCGTGACTTTGGGGTTGCACGAACCCATCATGTGATATTGCCCGTAGACTTGTTGTACACACACACTTACACTACCCACAAATAGATTTATAACTGAATGTAGTAGCAATTGAATTATGAATCAATCAGGTGAACCTTTTTTTTTTTATAGTAGATAATGTACAGAATTTTGAAAGTTAATGTGATCAGTAACGGAAAAGCGAATTTAACTCATCAACCGTTTTTTTTTTCTCTTCTTTTATTAATAGGTTAGAAATATTGGGGGTGTTAAAGTGAAATTTAGTGGTTGTAAGGATATGTAATTTCGAATTGCTCCTCGAGGCTAAGCAAGCCCGAGTGATTATGAAATATTAGTGAATTGTGTAATGAGTTTAGACTGGCCCGACGTAATAGTACATGAGTGAATATTTTTGGTTCGAGGCTATGCCAGCCCGAAAAGACAGTTCATGTCATTAAATGTCCCAGTCTTGAGGCTATAGACGAGCCCAAGAATAACTGATAATCGAGAATGTAATATGATGAACTCAGGAGTCACTGTTAAATATTCAAATTGTTTCGCTTGGTAACAGTACTGTATTACTATCACCCAAACTAGTACTTAATTTACAACTCTTTTTCATATTATTAAAGGTCATGTAATTCAAGAAAATGTCTGTTGTTTAACAAGTATAGATTTATTAAAGTAAAGTATATGCAATTTTGATATCCAACCAAGGGAATTTTGTCCTCTCACGCATGACTCACTCCCCTTCCAGTTCAAGATTCCTACGCTTTGGGAACGACTAACACACGTGGTACTAACTTATTCTCGACTCGGCTAAAAATACAAACGCTACCAAAAATATCCTTTATGCAATTAACCTTTATCATTCAAAGTCGAAGTTACTCCCCCCCCCCTTCGTTTTTTTTCTTTGTTGAATACTTTATCAGTCATTGAGGGGAGACTAAGTTGAGTACCCTTTGTATTATCAACAAGTAAGTTAAACAGAACAAACCTGATAAATAATGATGGGATAAAATAACCATCATTACACTGGAGAACAACAACGGTGGGAAATCCAATTTCTCATCGTTACACTGATGAACAACGGTGGGATAAAAATCCTACCGTTACAGCTTCAGAAACATGTGCTTGGGTGGAACGATAATTGGCTTGCAGGATGTAAACAGAGTTGTAATAAATGGTAAAGACTCAGACTGGAAGGAAGTTACAATTGGAGTGTCACAGGACTCAATATTGGGTCCTATTCTGTTTTTTATATTAATGATATTGATGATGGTTAATTTTTAAAATATCCAAATTTGTTGATGATACTAAAGTTGGAACAAGCAGATACATCTTTACAGAGGCAGGGATTTCAGAGTGACCTCGGCTGACTGTCCAGTTGGGCCCAAACGTGCAGATGCATTTGTAAATGCAAACTGCTATACATTGGAAGTGAAAATGGAAAAGTGAATTACACCGTGAACAGTATCCAATTAGATAATGTCAGTCATGAGAAAGACTTACACTGTATAGTAACAAATGATCTTTAACCAAGCAAAGTGTGTACAGAGGTTGTTGAGAATGTCAACAAACTTATCAGATTCATTGTTAAAGCATTCAGACTATAAATTAAAAAAATATCATCCTCATCTTTTATAATCCTCTTGCATGTCTACACATGGAGTTTCGTGTCAAGTTCTGGTCGTTTATTTCCAAAAAAGACGTAGAGAATATTGAAAGAGGAAAATGAATGGTGAGAAAGATGATTCCTTGATTGAGAAATGTACCATGTAAGGAATGTTCAGAAGCCTTGAATCTCTTTACCTTAGCTAAGTGCAGGCTATGAGGAAATTCGAGTCTTGACAATGTTCAAAGGACACAATAATATGGCTGTCGATAAACAATTCACGGTAGATCACCCAAATTATACAAGAGGTAAAGGGTACAAAAATACTGATAAACTATTTCATTCACGCAAACATTTCTTTTCTTTATAGATTTATAAATATTTGGAACAAACTACCCTCCAGTGTTGTAAACTGTGGTACTGCACTAACCTTTAAAAATTACTTGGATAAGTAAATGTCTTCTAATCCCGAGATAAGTAGGTTTACTTCTGAAAAAATAAATTTCTGCAGAAATTATAGCTTTTTTTCAGAACCTGGTGAATACAAGAGAACATAACTGATAAATATTGTTGACTTAATACTACTTTTCTTTTCAAGTAGAGTTTGTGGAATATGATTTGCTTTCTCTCTTTCCAATTAAATTTGCATGGCAGCTTTCCTGTGCTGCATGGTGATACTTCTCACTATTTTCTGTCAGCTTCGCCTGCAGGGTTTGGTGGCTGGATGGTGCGAGAGCCTTCCTGCCTTTTTACCTTGGTGTTTTTCTGTTAAAAGAGTTTTGTTACTTATAGCCTTCCCTATAACAAACAGCCACAAAACAACAGGTTTATTGCTGTTTGCTTTCCTTTGTACTCCTTTGAAGCTAAACATGCCTTAATTGTTACAGCAACTGGCTGGTAGGTACTGGGTAGTTTAATTTGTTTATTCCCTAAAGTATTGGCTCTATTATTATAAAGGAATCACCAGAAACTGTGGTATACTTAAGTTATTTAGGCTTGATGTGAGCTGAACACTTTACCACCTCCCAGGAATGTTACTAGAAAATTTTGCACCAGATTATTATATTCAATGCACCAGGCATCATGACAGACGAGAGTGGTACAAATCCAGTACCGTACATTTGACTGCATTCAGTATTAATAGTCCAGCCATGTTATGTGTATCTATTCCCATTTTTCCGCATTTATTTCCCCTTAAATATCGTGGTTGTTGTGAATGTAGAAGAGATTTTTCATCCAGCTGTACTATATAATCCCAGCCTTGTAAATCATCATGGTTGACTAGAAGTGTGAAAGACTCCTTCACCTAATCACGTGGTCCAGAACAGTTTTTCCAGTTCATACTGTCCCGCTGACTTTTTTGTTATATACGATCCACTAGGCAGTGTGTGGGAGGTGAGCGTTATAGGACCTTTTGCACTTGACTGTATATTATTTTATTTTTCTCACCTCAACCAGATTATTTGAAAGGTTTGTACCTGGTACTACAAATACTTGCCTCAAACAATCGTGGTTGTCCAAGATATAAATTAACTTTTGCATTTGATTTTTCTGCATACTTTTAATCTTCTAAGCATCATAGTTGACTTGCAGAGTGGAAACTGTTGATGAACTTTTGTATTTAACTGTGATATTGTTTTCCCAAAAAAGATTGTGGCTGATGTGTATTTTTTTTTTTTTTTTTTTTTAATGTGTCCGACTCTGGGCATAGGCTTCACAGCCTGCTATCATGGCCCAGCAGTCCTCCTACATACCATACACCTCTACATGTATATAGGTTAACTTCTGCATTCAAGTGTATACTCTTTATTTCCTATTAAAATATCATGATAGACGTGAGTAGTAATGTATGATACAGGTACTGAGAATATTGCCTCATTCTTAGTATAAACCAGACACTTAGAGAATCTTCCACAATATTTTGGCACGTTTTGGGGGTTTAAAATACTGCGTCATTGATCTCTGTCGTTCCTGATACTATTTTTTTTTTTTTTCAGAATCGGCTGTGTAATTCGCTTTCATTTATTTTATTGTTATAGAATATTTCTTTATTCAGGTCTGCCATTGTAGATGATCTGTTGCGACAAGGGGAAATACCGGGTGGGAGAATGACACTGGTCGAGCTTGAATTTTTTATTTTCTCTAATGTCTCGGGTTTCACAGGACCCATCTTCACTCAGTCTGAACAAGAAGCGACAGGGCCGAGACACATATACCCCTGGAAATTCCTTACCCCTCGTCTCACTGAATAATTGGCTACTTTTAGGAAAATTTCATCATTTTAGCCCTCTCCTGATTGCGACATTAATGCTATCCTTTCTGTGTACCTACATATGCTGAGAAATCCCACCCTATGATTAGTTAGATGTTTTATACAAATATGACCTACTTCCAGCATTTTACTAATTTGTTTAGGCCTATTCAGATTTTTCTCAGTGACTGTAACTTCTTCCCACTCGAGCAAATGATTGTGCTGATCTATGTGCAACACTAGGGAATTAGATACTTTGTTACACCGTACATCTGCGTTATGTTCTGCTGTCCTCATATCTATTCCTCGTCCCATTTCCCCCACGTATACTTTCGAGCATCCACTGTACGGTTTGCTGTATACTGTTTTTATTTTGCCTCCTTTCACTTCTGTTTTTTACTAATACTCCTATTTTCCGTCCTGAGGATGCTGCGAGATCGAAGCTTTGACTGAGCTGGGGACAGATACGTACACTCATGATTACTGATCTCTGACCAGGGACGCGTGGAGGGCAGTGTTATGACCACACACGAGCCACGCATTCGAACACAGCCTCTGCACTAGTGGGCGGGGCAAAGAACTGTAATTAGGTGATCTGAAGCGTACTACTCATATCATTGATATTACCATATTCTTATGGTTCCTCCTCCATAATAAAATAATCTGTGTTTATTGACAGGGGCCGACATTTCTTCAGTCTGCAGTTTTAGCAGTTTCCAAGAAGTAATAAAAACATGTGCCACTATATGTGGGTATTGGCATCATATATACCGTAATAATTAATTATGAATTAACGGCATTAACTGGCACACATTTTGACATGCAGCTAAGACGTCACGTAGGATTAGGGCAACCATTCCTACTGGATGCCGACGGCAAAGATATAAAAAAGACTAGATGCCGCATCGCCCATTCTTCAGTACAGCGGCTATGTGTCTGTGCGGCCGCCATGATGGAGCGGTTAAGCGTGTAATAATGTTTTTTTTGTTTGTTTGTTTTTAGAGCGAATTCGGACTATGAAAATGAATGTTGTTGTGGTGGAGGTGGTGATGGTGGTTATTGTTGTGATGGTGGTGATGGTGGTTATTGTGGTGGCAGTGGTGGTTGTTGCTGTGGTGGTGGTGGTGATGGTGGTTTTTGTTGTTGTTGTGGTGGTGGTGGTTATTGTGTTGGTGGTGGTGGTTGTGTTAATGGTGGTGGTTGTTGTGTTAGTGGTAGTTGTTGTGGTTGTTGTGGTGGTGGTTTTGGTGGTGGTGGTTGTTGTGATGGTGGTGGTTGTTGTGATGGTGGTTATAATGGTGGCTTTTGTGGTGGTGATTGTGGTTGTTGCTGTTGTGGTGGTTGTGGTGGTGGATGCCGTAGTTGTTGTGGTGGTCATTGTTGTGATGGTTATAGTTGTTGCTGCTGTTGGTGTTGTTGAGGTGGTTGTTGTGGTGATGGTTGTAGTGGTGGTGGTGGTTGTTGTGGTGATGTTTATGGTTGTCGTTGTTGCTGTTGTTGTGGTGGTGGTGGTTGTTCTTGTGGTGGTGGTGGTTGTTCTTGTGGTGGTGGTGGTTGTTCTTGTGGTGGTGGTGGTTGTGGTTGTGTTGGTTGTTGTTGTTGTTGTTATGGTGGTGGTGGTGGTTGTGTTGGTGGTTGTTGCATTGGTGGTGGTTGTTGTGGTGGTGGTTGTTGTCGTTGTTGTTGTTGTTGTGGTGATGGTGGTGGTGGTTGTTCTTGTGGTGGTGGTGGTTGTGGTTGTGTTGGTTGTTGTTATGGTGGTGGTTATTGTTGTGATGATTGTTGTTGTGGTTGTTACTGTGGTTGTTGTTGTTGTGATGGTTGTTGTTGTGATGGTGGTTGTTATTGTGGTGGTGGTGATTGTTGTTGTGGTTGTTGTTGTGGTGGTTATTGTTGTGGTGTTTGTTGCTGTGGTTGTTGCTGTGGTGGTTACTGTTGTAGTTGTTGTTGTGATGGTGGTTGTTGTGGTTGTGGGTGTTGTAGTGATGATGTTGTTGTGATGGAGGTGGTTATTTTTGTGGTTGTTGTTGCGGTGGTGCTTATTGTTGTGGTGGTGGTTGTTGTTGTGGTGGTTTTTGTTGTGGTGGTGGTTGTTGTGGTGGTGGTTGTTGTGGTGGTGGTTGTTGTGGTGGTGGTTGTTGTAGTGATGGTGGTTGTTGTGGAGGTGGTGGTATTTGTGGTAGTTGTTGTGGTGGTGGTTATTGTTGTGATGGTGGTGGTTGATGTGCTGGTGATTGTGGTGATGGTGGTGGTTGTTGTTGTGATGGTGGTGGTTGTTTTTGTGATTGTGGTGATTGTTGTTGTGGTGGTGATTGTTGTTATGGTGGTGGATGTGGATGTTGTTGTTGTTGTGGTGGTGGTTGTGGTTGTAGTGGTGGATGTGGTGCTGGTGGTAGTGGTTGTTGTTGTTGTGGTGTTGTGGTGGTGGTTGTTGTGGTGGTGGTTGTGGTGGTGGCTGTTATGGTGGTAGCTGTTGTTGTGGTGGTAATGGTTGTGGTTCCTGGTTCATCTGAATCGTGAACTCGGTGGACTGCAGGCTTAAATTTCCCTTCTGCAATCCACTATCCTCCATTCGGAGGATATAGAAGCAGCTGAGGGACGTTTGCATAACCAGACAGTTGAGCCGCTCATGCTATTGGTGTCACCATAGATATATTCCGACGCTTTCTACACCCAAAAGCAGCACAGTGCTGTTGCATTTCTAGGTAAATAGTGGTCAACTTTGATCATCGTCAGGGACACGACATCGTCTGCCTCGACCGTTCCAAGATGGCGGCCGCGCAGACGCATCTACAGCAGTGCCATGTGGCATTTAGGCTTAATTATATCTATGGGCAACGGGGACTGTTATCACTAGAAAAAAAAAATGCAGTTCAAAGTAGTAGCAATAGTCAATTTCTGTCAATGATATAAGTATTATAAAGCATTCTTAGATTATGTCGCGTGAATGCCGGCTGTTGTGGCAATCGTGGATATTTCTCTGCTATCACCTACCAACAGCTCGGTTAAAGGCTCGCTTCAAGAAATAGGTCACTGAAATAATAAACAGATTAATAAAACAGTGTATGAAATTCAGTTATCACGCCTTCATTATATAACAGCTATGACCAAATTTGTCTATTTCTTTCCATGCATATATTATTTGAGAAAGTAATATAATATGTGAAACAAAAGTGCTTCAGTGATGCTTAGAAAATTGTTCATCGAAGCACTAAACCTTTCTGACACGACGGTGGAGTGTGTCTGACTGTGTAACCTACGCCTGGCAACGACTTTGGCTAACTCTCTGGTCAGAGATTAGTGATCACGAGTGTACATTTCATGTATTGTCATTGTTTGAGTGAACAATGCCATCATCTCCCTTCTTTTTAATATCAGTTGGCTTCCTTTTAGTTTTAACATATGCCTAGTGGATAGCCTAGCTCATTCTATTATGTATCGTCTCCTATTTCCCCTTACTCCTTTTTCTTCATCCTCTCCCGTTTCTCTCTTTTCTTTCCAGTGTTCCTGTTTCTCTTTTCTCCGTTCTCTGGTTCCCCCCCCCCAGTCTTCGCCTCTTTCTCCCTTTCATCCTTTCCACGTGCCCCTCGTTATCCTGTAGTTTTCTCTCTCATACCGTTTTTTTTTTTTTTTCAACCCCGTCATTTCCTTCTTCTATTCACACTCTCCCTTTCCTCTCTTCTGTTTCGCTCCCCTCTTATCCCTTTCCCTCCTCGTTTTCTTTCCTTCTCAAGGAGGAAATGTTCGTCTTTCGCTTTCTTCATTTTTTTCTGTCTCTTCTCCTCCCTCCCCTTCTCTTCTCTTCTCCTATTCTCCTACACCCTCCCTCCTTTTATCTCACGATTTCCTCGTTCCTCATCCCCTTCCCCCCCATTCTCACTTCCGTTCATACAGTGTTTCCTTACCCTTTTTATCATTCCTCCTCCATCCCGTATACATTTTTATTACTCACCCCTTTCCTGCACCTCTCTCTCTCTCTCTCTCTCTCTCTCTCTCTCTCTCTCTCTCTCTCTTCTTTCCTTCCGTCTCTCTTTGCATGTAAGTTTTCCTTTTTCATTTTCCTTTCATCTATCTCCAATCCTTTCTCCCTCACCCTCACTCTTCTCCTGTTTCTATTCCTTCCTCCTACTTCCTTCTTCCCTCTCTTTTGTTATCAACGCCCCTTTACAGTCTCTCTTCCGCCTCTTCTGTTCCTCTTCCATGTCTCTTTCCTTTCTTCAGTGCCTCATGTTTGACTTGACTCGCTTCTCAGTGTCCTGTTTCCACTGCTCAGTGTCTCCCTCTTTCATTGCTTTGTATTGTTTCTTCTATCTCTCTTTCTATAGCCAGACGCTTTAATCCCGTAAGGGGCGGCCACAGACAAATCGACTCCATGTCGCCCTGTCGCCTCCCATTTCTCTGCCCTCCCTCCCCCCCAACTCACACTTCCCTCTCTCGTACTTACTTCTCCACTCCATCCCTCCGTCTCATCTTCGGTCTCTCCTTTCCTCTCCCCCCCACCTCCACCTCAATCGCCTACACTTTCTTCGTTTCTCTCACTCTCCATCCTCTCCACATGGCCAAACCACCTCAAGGTGGGCTATATCTCCTAACGCTTTCTGTCACATCCACAACCACACCACAACTTTACTTCACTTAAAAGTGAACAATTATTTGTCAGTCTGTCTCTCCGTGTAACTCCACTTGCTCCTCTCAAATAGCTCATTTCCACAGCTCTAGCTCTTGAATTGCGTCCCTCCAACAAGGACTTTTATTTTCTTTCTGATTTGTTTTCTCTTTTTTTTTCCTACCTTCCATTTTTTTTTTTTACCTGCCTTTCATGTTCTTCGTTATTCTTCATCTGCTGCGAGTTGTGTCTTTCCTCTTTCCTTCCTTTCTTTCTTGCTTCCTTCCTCCACTAGTGTCCTATTGTTTGCAGATGATATTGTGTTGTTAGTGTGATGACGAAGGGGAACTGCAAGGCTTGATGAATGAGTTTGGGAGGGTGTGTAAGAAAAGGAATCTAAAAGTGAAGGTAGGGAAGAGTAAAGTTGTGCTCTTCGAGAGATATGAATTCCCTGAATGTACAGTGAAGTTGGATGGTAAAGAAATGGAAGATGTGAGTGCATTTAAGTACTTGGATTGTGTGATGAGTAAGAATGGAAGTTTGAAGGATGAAGGGCTTGAAAGGGTACAACAAGGAAGAAAGGTGGCTGTTTTTTTTTTTAAAGCAGTCATAAGAAATAGGGAAGTGAGCATAAAAGTAAAAAAGTCTCCGCATGATAGTATTGTGATACCAACACCAACGCATGAAAGTGAAGCTTGGACCTTGTTAGAAGGACCCAAGTCAAGCGTGAGAGCAGCGGAAATGAGTTATCTGAAAGGAGCATGTGGAATTACATGGAGAGAAAGACTGGCAAATGACGAAGTGAAGGAGCGCTGTGGTGTGGATGTGGATGTGATAGAAAGTGTTAGGAGAAATACACTGAGGTGGTTTGAACATGTGGAGAGGATGGAGGTCGAGAGACTAATGTGGAGAGTGTATGTGAGTGAAGTGGAGCGGGGAAGAGGGAGGGGGAGGCCGAGGATGAGATGGAGGAATGGAGTGGAGAGGTAAGTGAGAGAGGGGGGTGTGTGAGCTGGTGGGATGGCAGTGAAACGGTGGAGAACAGGGCAACATGGAGACGATTTTTTTGTGGCCACCCCTTACGGGATTATGGCGTCTGGCAATAAATGGACAGAATTTCCATTTCTTTCTTTACCACTTGTTTTACCTTTCTCGTCATTATTTTCCTGCACTGTCTTTCATTTTCACTTTGTCATGCAGTTTCTTTAGTTTCCTCTTTGTCCCAACTTTTCCTAGTTTCATTTCATTGTCTCCTTTCGCTCCCTCCCCACCTGTTTTGTGTGAAGGCTACTTTCTCTTTTATTTCCGGGACCTTCCTTTCTTACCTTCTTTCTCCATGCATCACTTCCGTCCTTCCCTCATCTCTTTCTTTCCTTTATTCCTTCCACTTGTCGTCCTTGCATCTCTTGTTTCCTTCCTTGCTACTTCTTTTATTTTACATTCTTTCTCATCGTAGTATTTTTCTTCTGCTTCCTTGCATTTCTCACCCTAAACTGTTTTGTTTCCTTTTATTTGTAACCATAATACTCGCTCTTTTTCATGAAGTTTCTTTACGATTCCTTCATTCCTCATAATTTCCTTAAATAGTTCTTTCTGTCTTTTTTTCTATTTCTTTGCTGCTTCCTCCTTCTTTCTAATTTTTCCTCTGAATTACATTATTCATAGTCCAGTATATTTTTGCATTTTGGGGGCGTTTCCATTCTCTTAGATATTTGCAGGTCAACTTTCACTCTTTCTCTCATTCGCTTCTCCATTCTTTCTTCCGTTATCGCGCTTTTATTAATTATTTTTCATTTATTCCAGGATATTCTTCCTGTGTATCCGTTTCTTACGATGTCTTACACTTTCTCGTCTTTCTCTTGCGCTTCGGTTCTTAATTCATATTTGCACTGTCATCATTTTCTCTACGTCTGTTATTTAATTCTTATCTTCCCTTGGTGACAGTCCAATTGCATTATATCTCTCTTCCATTATTTTCAGTCCCATTTTCTTCTCTCCTTTTGGGTCCTTTCGTCCCCTCTCCCCATTATTTAGTTTTCCCTTTTACCGTACTTTCGTATCAGTACATATTCCTTGTTTCTTGTCTTCTGTTCCTCACATTCTTTTCAGTACCTTTTCCCTTTTTTGCTTTTTCATCTTTACTCAGCTTCATTACGCCCCCCCACCCTCTGCTTTTTCAGTGATCCTTGAGTCTTGCATTTCCCACTTTGTGCTCAGTTTTATTTTCATGCTCCTTTGTTGTCATCTACGCTTTCTCTCCCCCTCATTAAAGAACCAACAATCTTACTGATGATCTATTGTATTTGGCTCCTCCCCTCCTTCTCTCTCTCTCTCTCTCTCTCTCTCTCTCTCTCTCTCATTGTCATCATTTCCCTTCCCTGATCTCTCTTCCTGGCAATCTTCTCTACTTGGAGAGCCCTCATCATCATTACAGACGTGTGTGAGGGAGAGAGAGAGAGAGAGAGAGAGAGAGAGAGAGAGAGAGAGAGAAGCATGGAGAGTATAAAAAAAAAATGAAAAAGTTGTGGAACATAAGAATCAGGAGGGAGATGAAAAAAGTAAGGATATTGAAAACGATTGACAGAAAATAAGGAAAAAATGGTTATAATGTTAGAAAGATATAACAAGGGAAACAGAAGAAAGCACGGTTGGGAATAAGAAAAGAAAAATGAAAGAAAGAGGGAGGTAGATAGACAGATGTATTTTTGATGGACTACCTCATCATTTGTTTCCTCATAATACACCAACACCCCTCACACCTCATTACACTCCTATCACAACCTGCCTCTCTCTCTCTCTCTCTCTCTCTCTCTCTCTCTGCATTAATTACTCACATTTTGTAATCAGAGCGTAAACCAAAGCACCCATAGTGCAAGGGTCGTAAGATCTATGTTGTCTGTGTATCTGTTCAAGTATTTCACATGACTGCACTCAGTTGTTTTTCCGTTAACGACATGGTTGCCCCCACCCCATACTCTAAATGCCTTCCACACCTACCTTCGTGCAATGTCTTCCACATCTACCTTCGTGCAATGCCTTCCACACCTACCTTCTTGCAATGCCAGCCACATCTTTGTCCGTGCATCGTCTTCCACGCCTAAACCCGTACAATGCCTTCCTCACTTTCTAGACCTACATCTGTGTAATGCCTTCCACACCTATATCCGTGAAATTCCTTCCACATCTATTACATTTCATTGCCTTCCATCCCGTTTACAGTGCAATACCTTCCACATCTATATCCGTGCAGTCTTCCACACGTATGTTCGTGCCTTCCTCACCTACATCTGTGCAATGCTGTCCACATATCAGTGCAATGCTTTCCACACCAATATACCTGCAATACCTTGCACACCTGCTCACATATCTGTGTAATGTTTTCCACACCTATATCTGTGCAATGCCTTCCACACCTATATCCGTGCAATGCCTTCCACACCTATATCCGTGCAATGCCTTCCACACCTATATCCGTGCAATGCCTTCCACACCTATATCCGTGCAATGCCTTCCACATCTATATCCGTGCAATGCTTTCCACACCTATATCCGTGCAGTGTCTTCCACATCTATGTCCGTGCAATGTCTTCCACACCTGTGTCAGTGTAATAATCACTGTAGGGAAGGGTTATTTCCCCAGTGAAAAAAAGGTGGTGATGTTCGGCAATATGGATCCGTTGCCTTTTAGGAACTGTAAAATAAGGTTTGAATATGCTCTCCCACACTTTTGGAGTTACATCCTAAATTTGGAGCTGCCTCTCATGAAATTAACATAGATGATGAGGTTCACAATAAGCATCCCAAACCGTACATCAACCCATTCACTGTTGAAGTTTTTCCTTAAAGAATGATAACTTATAATGTTAGTCATAATCAAAATACTTAGGTGACTCTATTGTTAACTAAGTTAGAGAAAGTTGCAGTAGTCAACAGAAGCCAATTCGTTCTATACAGAATTTTTTCCTGTTTTATGATAATTATTATTTATACATGTATTTAATTTTTGCTACAGATACGTCATTATTATTACTTGCTTAAAGGCCGCCTTCGGCGGCCTTCATTCTATTTCAAGCTAAAAAACAACATACATACAGAAATCGGATCATTAGAATATAATAAAGAGTATACTATACCATTATTCTATACAATTTAAAGAAAATAAGGAGGGTTGAAGGAAAGTCTAGAGAGTTATACAAAAAACACGTTCTTTTTTTCTCTTCTGTCATGCTGGTAATATCAAAGCCGGACCAAGGATGAAACCATCCCTTGCACTCTAAACAAAAGGCCAGAAATGGGTCATAAATTGGGAACCGGTGGCCCGATTGGCCTGGAAATTGTTTTATTCTTCAAGTTGGAGTATTTTAACTGTAAGACCTTGCTCTAACAAAAATATGCGCTGCATGCGCCGTTTTCGCTGTTACAGTAACAAACTAACAATCCAACACACATACAGAAATCGGATCATTATAATATAGATTCAGCTTAGGAAATGCTATTCCAGTTGGATGGGTTAGATATAGCCCTCATTACACTTTTAATGAATACAAATCCTTTCCAAATCTCAGTGTACTGTCACCTCTGCGATCCAGACTTTTACATGGTCAAAAGGGGCAGAAAACAAGTCACTATTGATGACCACTGTGTGCTGGAACGTTCAGGAACTCAGATTGATGGAGACTCTCCCATTAGCGGCCTCTTCGGTTGCGTTTATTATATTTAAAGTGATCAAGTTAAGAATGGTAGCATGCCTAAATGATGGGGTCCAGTCTCCAACTAGGCCAACCCAAGCCCAACCTTCGCAGTTTCCCAGAATGCTTCTAAGTTGCACTTTAATAAACTACTGTACTAGGTAAGCTCAATACCACCAGTTCTCAAGGGTTATACAAACAATAAAGTTCGAGTGGGAGGAAATGTGTATTAACAAGACCAAAAGGTAGAAATCTTCCCCAGCTACTTGCTTTACAGATTAAACATGAATCAGTTGGCACATTGTTCGAAAAATATATCTCTATATGGTCCTAATATCAAATCCACAAAACTTAGCTCCTCTGTCCCGGTCGAATGGGTTTCTTCATAATCGTCCCTCTGAACACCTAGTTCACTGGTCCAGTCCTCTGCCACTGCCGACCTTGACCTCAACACTGGGACCTTGACTCACTCACTGGTGCTTAGACCTCCACACTTGGACTTTGACTCACTCAGGTACTTCGACCTCCACACTGGGACCCGCTAGAAGTTAATATGAATAATGAATAACTATTCTCCCCAATGCAAGTAATTCCTTCACATCATCAGGAAGGTCTCATAATAAAGAAACATGAGTTACAACACTCGGCATCTCAAGTGATAACAGAATAACACATGGCACTACAGACACATAGGTCTGCTCAAAATAATACTTATTGTAGGAATAACATGGAAGAAAAAAAATACTGTAACATACACAGTAAGCATAACTGTAACTCTAGCCATGGAAATCATCACTGTATCAATATCATTGTGCCTCACAAAGTACCTATGTGAACATTTACTCACAACATAGCCCTAATAAGTACTGAATTACCAAGTCATTTCAACACAATAATAAATAATTCACAGTCTCTGGGCACCAGATACTTGGCCTACAAAAATCACACATTTATCTGAGGCTCAGACAGAACTAGCTAGCATTCTCGTATTCAGTTACACACTAAATAATAATATAAAGTACAGTACACAAAAATATGGGAAATACCTCACTATCCAGCTCAAAAATGTAGGGGAGGTGACCAGGAACACAGGACTCGCATCTCCAAAGGCTAATGGCGTCACCGTTACACTCCCTGAGGAACGACAACACGATTCTACCCGAGTCTGTTTCTCTATTTCGTCACTATTATCACTCGTGAGATATCACTATTCGCGCTTCAACATATCAGACATATCATTAATATCAAATTACAGAATTCCTTGGAGGGGGGGGGTGGAGGAGGATGACGACAGTACCGACCAACTGCCACTTACCACGGCAGATGAGCGAGTGAGACACGCCAAAACTGCGTGATGGCAAGGGGGAAGGGGAGGGATGATGGCGTACGCAATTTAACATTTTAATTATTACAGACTCGACATAGATTCAGTGTGATAGCCTTCCCATTACAATCGGTTACTTAAAAAAAATGACATTCTCCAGTTACAATAATTACTCAGCAATCTCTCTTTATACTCTTACATCGAAAAATAATGAAAATCATCGTGCTTTACATCACTTTACCCACGCGTACATTATGGTGGATCACGTGACCAAAGGCACATGTTCCCATTTCACTCGAGTGTTATATTATAAAGAGACTTAATACTAGTAAATTACAGTAGGAAAAAAAAAGTGACTTAGCAACTAGGTAATTTAATCCATGTTCTGGCAACGTCCGCATGGAAACAGCCATGCCCAGGCCACACTCTCTCACTTAACCGAACTTTTGGTCATATAAAATAAACTAGATACAAATCATTATCACTTCCGGGCACTACATCAGAAAATCGTCTGGAGGTACAAAAACCAAGTAAAGACGTTGCCCTTGTAAAAGATATGGAAATATATGTCCGACTGTTAGGGATAGAACCCAGATATTCAACACCACGACACGCAACCATCGATTTTACAGTCCATGTCCATAATTCATTTCCAAGTGGAGACTTCTGAGGTGGAGGTCTTGTCTACAGGTCACATGGATCACGCACAAAAAAGCGCGTTGATGACACGCATAGCAAAACCTTACAAGTACTGTTTTTATCAATATATCTGTTTGTCTATCACCCTACGAGATAATCCCGGATTGGTGGCCAAAAACAAAAACTTTCCATGCTACTCAGTTCTTCACCATCAAGATGCATTCCCTCCGATTCACACGATCTCCATTCATCTCACTCACATAACAGTTCATGGTCAATTTCCGAGTCACTATTCTCTTCATATAATCAAACCAGCTCAGAGTACTTTTAATTAATTTCAGTAGATTAACATCAATAAGCGCACTCACACACACACACACACACACACACACACACACACACACACACACACACACACACACACACACACACACACATATATATATATATATATATATATATATATATATATATATATATATATATATATATATATATATATATATATATATATATATATATATTTATTAGTGTTTGTGAGTGCATATGGGCCTGGTAGTGAAAGGGATGAAGAAGAGAGGGAGTCTTTCTGGAATGATGTTGATGAGTGTCTGCAGAGTTTTGGAACGAATGTGAATGTGATAATGATGGGAGATCTGAATGCTAGTGTGGGAAATGTAGCAGTTGAAGGTATAGTTGGTATGCATGGTGTGCCTGGAAGAAATGAAAATGGGGAACGAATGTTATGGATGTGTGTTGAGCGAGAGATGGTGATTGAAAATACGCTGTTCGAGAACAAAGATATTTATAAGTATACATGGGTGAGACAGGAGCATGGAATGGTTGTGGATAAAGCATTGATGGACTACGTGGTTGTGTCTAGGAATGTAATAGGAAGATTGTTGGATGTAAGAGTTCTGAGAGGGGAGGGTGGAGGCATGTCTGACCACTACCTGGTGGAGGGAAAGTTAAGAGTAGGTAAGAGATGGGTGAGAGCTAGGAGGGTTAGGTGTGGCAGGGAGGTTTTGAAAGTGAGTGAGATGGATAAAAGAGAGAAAATGATAGAGTATCGGGAGAAATTGAAAGATGAGTGGAATGAAGTGAAAGATCAGGATAATGGCAGTGTGGAGGAGGAATGGCAGTTATTTAAGAGTGCTGTGGTGGGGCATGCAGAAGAGGTGTGTGGTGTGAGAAATGTGGGTGGTGGTATAAGAAAAGGAAGTGAATGGTGGTGCGAGGAAGTAAGTATGGCTGTGTCTGAGAAGAGACGTGCATATCAAGTGTGGCTGTAGAGGAAGGATGAGGTGTCATATGAGAGGTATAAGGAAAAGAGGAATAGGGCGAGAAGGGCTGCGCGTGATGCTAAAGTGGCAGCAGATGAGAGGTGGGGTAGGCGGCTGACTAAGAATTTTCAACAGAACAAGAAAATATTCTGGAAGGAGGTTAAAAGGGTGCGAAAGGGAGAGTCTGGGAAGGAAGAGCGAGTAAAAGCAGAGGATGGAAGGATGTTAATTGAGATGGATGTAGTAAGGAAGAGATGGGCAGCGTATTTTGAAAGATTGTTAAATGTACAGGAGGAAAGGTGGCTGAAATTGTGGCAGATGGAAGGGTGCAAGGAATAAATGTGTTGGGAGAGTTGAATGATTCTTTGATCACGAAGGAGGAAGTGGAGAAGGCAGTAAAGGAGATGAAAACAGGGAAAGCCGCAGGTATGGATGGGTGTGCTGTGGAATACCTGAAGGGTGGTGGTGTGACTATTGTTGACTGGTTAGTAAGATTGGTGAATGTGTGCTTTGTGAAAGGTATGGTGCCAATTGACTGGGCAAGTGCTTGTGTGGTCCCGTTGTATAAAGGCAAGGTTGATAAGTATGAATGTACTAGCTTTAAGGGTATAAGTCTGTTGAGTGTTGTAGGTAAGGTGTATGGTAGAGTGTTAATTATGAGAGTTAGAGAGGGTACAGAGGGAGTGATTGGTGATGAGCAGTGTGGCTTTAGGAGAGAGAGGGGATGCGTGGATCAGGTGTTTGCGTGGTGAGACAAGTGTGTGAAAAGTATTTAGCGAAAGGCAAGGATGTGTTTTGGGCATTTATGGATTTCGATAAAGAGTATGATAGAATTGATAGAGAGGCTTTGTGGACTGTTTTAAGATTGTATGGACTTGATGGTAGGTTACTAAAAGGGGTGAAAAGTTTTTATGTAAATAGTAGAGCGTGTGTAAGAGTGGGAACTTCTGTGAGTGATTGGTTTCCCGTGAGAGTGGGGCTGCGACAGGGATGTGTGATGTCGCCTTGGTTGTTTAATATTTATATGGATGGTGTTGTAAGGGAGGTGAATGCAAGAGTTTTAGGAGGAGGTCTGAGTCTGGTGAATGTTGATGGTGGAGAGTGGAATCTGAAGCAGCTGCTGTTTGCAGATGATACTGCACTGGTGGCTGATTCAGAGGAGAGATTGAGACAGTTGGTAGAGGAGTTTGGAAGGGTGTGTGAAAGGAGGAAATTGAAAGCAAATGAGAATAAAAGTAAAGTGATGAAGTGTACGAGGTTGGTGGATGGTAGGGGGATGAATATAGTTTTGAATGGCGAGTTGCTTGAGGAGGTAGAGTGTTTTAAATATCTAGGGTCACATGTTGTTGTGGATGGAAGAATAGATGCAGAAGTGAAGTTTAGAATAAATGAATTAGGAAAGGTGCTGGGAGGAATGAAAAAAGTGTTTAGATGTCGTTCGCTTAGAATGGATGTAAAGAGAAGGCTGTATGAGGGTGTTGTGGTACCGACTGCATTATATGGGGCTGAAACATGGAATATGGGTGTAGCAGAGAGGAAAAGTTTGAATGTAATGGAGATGAGGTGTCGGAGGAGTATGTGTGGAGTGACGCATATGGATCGAGTGCGAAATGATGAAGTGCGAAGGAGAACTGGAGTTGTTCGGGAGATGGCTGGTAGAGTTGAGCAGAGGGTGTTGCGATGGTTTGGGCATATGGAGAGAATGGATAATGAGTGATTGGTGAAAAAGATAACTAGATCTGATGTGAGCGGTGTAAGGCTGAGAGGAAGACCACGAATAGCATGGATGGACAGTGTGAAGAGAGCGCTGGATGCGAGAGGGATGTCTGGTGTGCAAGAAAGAGTGGCTGTGCGTGACAGAAATAAATGGAGAGAAATTGTGAATGAATAAGTGATGACACAGCCCTGAGGGGATATTCTCCCGCATTTGGTCTGATCAGCTAGTCAGGTCAGGTGTGGGTAAGGGGATGAGTCTGTTATGATGTGGCAGGGGTAAACCAGCTCTGCTGTCGGGCCCTGCTGCGGATGTCACTGATTGCATTGTGCAGTTGACCCTTGTGCGGTGTGGTGCAGTGAGGATCTGTCCGTTCTTCCCTTTGGGGCTAAGATGCGAATAAATGTGTTTGAATGGATGAGCAAATGGGAAGTCTGTCGTCCTGTCTCAGCTACCTCCCTTTCCTTGGGGGAAGCAGCCTAGATATATATATATATATATATATATCATTCCCCCCTGATTTTATGTATATATATATATATATATATATATATATATATATATATATATATATTTACAGTATATTATGCAAGAAAGAAGGAACCAAAGGCCAGGAGTCTGGAAACCATTCCTTAAAAAAAAAAAAAAATACAAAAGAGAGCCAACTTCAAGATCCATTAATTTCAAGATGCCTGGACACACAGCATTTGAAAGACTGGAGATCAAAGGAAGTAGGAAATACAGACAGAGGGAGACAGGTCCAAAGTTGAACTATATATTGCATAAATGAAGGACTGGGAGTAACGGTTAACTCTTGCATTAGAGAGTTGGACAGAAAAGGGATGAGTTTTGTTGCTAGACGGGTGTTACGCACCCGTGGTAGTGGTGGAAGGATTCAAGCAGACAGTTCAGAGGAGCAGTGACCATTGAAGTAGTGATAGAAAAGAGATAGAGATGCAACAGTGCGGCAAAGAGACACAGGTTGAAGGGAGCCAGTAAGAGCAGGGTTAATGACACGAAAAGCCTTTGACTCCACCCTATTGAGACGAGCTGTATGTGGGGAGCCTCCCCACACATGAGAGTTATATTCTACACGGGCAAATAAAACCCGTGTATAAAGTCAACAACTGCGCAGGGGTAAAGAAGGTACGGAGTCGGCTTAGCATGCCTAATCTCTGGGAAGCAGACTTTACAAGAGATGCAATATGATCTTTCCAAGAAAGTCAAGAGTGAATGAAACCCCAAGGTTGTTCAACGATGATGAAGGACTGAGGTGGTTATATTTAAACATTAGTGGGACTCCTGTGGATGACTGTGTTGGGTTGATAGGTGTAAAAACTGAGTTTTTCATGCATTAAAAACAAAAAGATTATTTTTACCCCAGTCAGCGATACGAGCCAAGTCAGATAATAGGTGTGCCATAGCCTCATCCCTTGTTTGATGAAGTAACAGCTGAGATGGACGTTGCAAGAACCGAATGGAAAGGCGAAGGGCGGAGTCCTCAGTGTACGAGTGGATAAGGTTAGATGTACAGCTTAGGTCATTCATGGATAAAAGGAAGAGAGTTGGTTACAGGACAGAGCCCTGAGGAATACCACTGTTGATAGATCTAGGAGAAGAACGATGGCCATCTACAACAGCGGCTATAGAACGACCAGAAAGGAAGCTGGAGATGAAGGTACAGATACAAGGATAGAAACCGTAAGAAGGCAGTTTGGAAATTAAAGATTTATGCCAGACTCGATCGAAAGTCTTTGAGATGTCAAGTGCAATGGCAAAGCTTTCGCCAAAGTTCCGAGAGGATGATGACCACGAGTCTGAAAGGTAGGTGAGAAGATCGCCAAGGGAGCGTCCTGACGGAACCCATACTGACGATCAGAAAGGAGGTTATGAGAATAAAGATGCTTTAAAAATTTTCTGTTAAGAATTGACTCAAAAACTTTTGCGACACAGGATGTTAAAGCAATTGGACGATAGTTAGAGGGTTGGGAATGGTCACCCTTCTTTGGGACTGGCAGAATGAGAGCAAACGTCCAGGAAGTAGGAAAGGTACAAGTTGAAAGACAAAGGCAAAAGAGTTTACCTAGGCATGATGTAAGCACAGCACAGTTCTTGAGGA